>NC_047085.1:206979729-207339729 GCF_902459505.1 Geotrypetes seraphini | reverse complement strand
TTTAAAGTTTGTGTATTACTTGTCTTGTTAACTCATCATGAGGTTCCTTTATGTAAGTTTGTATTGCCTGTTCCTTATTAGTATTTATCTGTACACCGCTCAGAAGTTTGATTGAGCGGTATAAATGGTTTTTTTTAATAAACTTGAATTCAGGACTGCTTATAGCGCGGTCAAGGGGTGAACTACTTTTTAAAAATCTTTTTGCTATTTATTATTTTTTGTCTCCCCATGTAGTATTCTCCCTAAAACCTTTTAGCCGGGCGCTCTGCCCGACTAATTTAGATGACCGCCCGGCTGTTATCTCACCGGCTTGGGGATTCCTCTGGCTGACTTGGCATAGCTTGAAGAGCTGCCGGAAATTCAATGTTCGACTCTGCCTCAGCCTGACTTTTTTTTTTTTTTTTAAAAGCACCAGCAAGCAACTTGATCCCATGCTCCAGGGTTCTAATGGTAGCACTGTGTGTGCCAGCTTCCCTTATACCCCTCCGAAACTTGAAGTTATCCCAGGACCAGCATGCAGCCCATTCTCACATATGGGTGACGTCATCAGCTGAGCCCGGATGCGGAAGCTCGCAAGCAGACCTGCTTGAAGAAACTAGAAGTTTTGAGTCAACCGAACTGTGTATGCACGAGTGCCTTCCCGCCCAGCGTAGAGCGCATCTCCTCAGTTCTCCACGGAGCCGAGAAGTCCATCTTTGACTCTCTGCGTTAACTTTGTTACTTCGTGCCTTCTCTCAACTGCGGTTTGTGTGTGTTTTTTTCTTCACGAATCGCTGTTTTTTTCTTTTTCTTTCTTTTAAAAAATATATATATATATTTTCTTCCGCTCGGCCACTGCCCAGGGGCTTTGACTTTGCAGCGGCTTTTTTTCCTCCTATGTCCCGGCCAGCAACAGGCTTCAAGAAGTGTAGTCAGTGCCAGCGTGCGATTTCTCACACTGACCCACACCGTTGGTGCCTCAAGTGCCTTGGGCCGGATCATCAACCGAAGTCGTGCGAGCGCTGTGCTATTCTTCAACCTCGAACCATTAAACGTTGTCGTCTTTTGGTGGAGAAGCTCTTTGGGATGGATTCTTTCTCCGATCCCTCGACTTCGAAGGCGACCTTGGCCTCAGCTTCGACCGAGACTCCTCCTGTTTCTACTGCTTCCACCTCGAGCCTCATCAGACCTTCATCGTTTGCAGCGGCTCTCTCCTCGACAACGTTTGCTGTTTCTTCCCCTGTATCCTAAGACTTCCAAGTCGAAGCACATTTACACTGCCTCGGTGGAACCTCCAGCCAAAGCAGGGGATCCGGTTTCAGACGCGGATCCATCCTTGCCAGCTTCTTTCAAGACCATGTTGGAGAAGCAATTCATTCAGTTCCTTACTAATATGGGACCGAAGCTTCTTCCTCTCATCCAGCCTGGCCATTGTGTAGACTCCCGCGAGGTCGAGCCGCTTCCTTTGCCTCAGTATGAGCTTGCACACTCTATGCAGGAAGCAGAGTCTCTGCAAGTGTCTGGTCTGGCATCCAAGCAAGTAAAGAAAGGAGCAGAATCTTTGCAAGTGCCTCGGCAGGAATCCACACACTCTATACAAGGAGCAGAGTCTTTGGGAGTGCATCGAGGTTCCTCTACCAAGGCTCTGGAGCTTCGATCTACAGCCTCCAGTCCTATCCATTCTTTGATGGCATTGGCTGCTTCTGTCTCCGAAGCAAAGTCTCCTCGATCTTCGAGATCTGCTTCCAAGCATCGCTCTCACCGACGATCGAGGCCTTCATCGAGGCATACTTCCAGGCATAGTTCTTCTTCTAAAGAACATAGAAACATAGAAACATAGAAGATGACGGCAGAAAAAGGGCTATAGCCCATCAAGTCTGCCCACCGTACTGTCCCTTCCTCTTAAGTCTATACCTAGTGACTATTTATTCAGATTGACTCTCTTAGGGATCCCCTCTTTCCTCCTCTGACCCTCGTAGGGATCCCACATATGTATCCCATTTATTCTTGAAGTCCAGCACGCTGTTGGCCTCGATCACCTGCGCGCTGGAAGCTCATTCCAACGGTCAACCACTCTTTCTGTGAAGAAGTACTTCCTTATGTCGCCACGAAATTTCCCGCCCCTGAGTTTGAACGTCCTTCTTCAGCTAAGCCTCGATCTACTCCTACTTCGACTAGACTGCCAACTCCTTGATCGAGGTCTCCGCTTCCACACCTCAAGGATGCAGCGATTTTGATTGCTTCATCCAAGTCTCCATATTCTTTTGATGCCTTTTTTCCTGCCGAAGCTTCATCTTCGACCCAGGCTGCCTCGACAACCTCGAGTCCTTCTAGAGGCAAAGCATTGGCAGATCAGCTATCTTTTTCATCTTTTCTTCGTCAGATGGCTGTTGACTTAGATCTTCAATTAGATGCTGGTTCCAAATATTCTAAGGAGTATCTCGAGGTCATGCATCTACTTCAACCTCCGGCAGAGTCACTTAAACTTCCTCTTCACAAGCTTTTGTCTCAGACTTTTGCCAGATGCCTGGAGACTCCTTATACCATTCCAGCTGTTCCAGGGAAATTGGACTCTAGATATAAAACTCTCCATCATAAAGGGTTTGACAACTCACAGTTATCTCATCAATTCCTGCTTGTGGAGTCATCCTTAAAGAGGTCCCATCCTTCTAAGGTTTATGCCACCGTTCCTCCTGGAAGGGAGGGGAAAACTATGGACAACGGACATCGCATCTATCAAAATTCTATGATATCCTCAATTATAATTTTCATTTTATTACTTATTTTGAGTTCCTCATAACTCTTTTACCTAAATTTTTGAGTTATTTGGATACTCAAAAATACTTTGAATTTCAACTCAGATTGAATCTCCTTCAGTTGTCTTAGGATGCCTTTGAGTTGTCTGCCCGGGCGGCTGCTTGCTCTGTAGCAAAACGTCGCCTTGCCTGGCTTTGTACCATTGACATGGACCCTAATCTTCAGGACCGCTTGGCTAATATTCCTTGTGCAGGCAATGACCTCTTTGACGAATCTATCAAGGCAGCCACCAAGAAGTTGTCTGAACATGAAAAATCTTTTGCTTCTATTGTCAGACCTAAGCCCAAGCCAACTCCTGCCAAGTCTACACGTCCTCCTCCCATTTACCAGAGGCATTTTGCTCCAAGGGCGGCTTCTTATACTCACCCCCTTCCTAAATAATAGCAGCCTCAGAAACAACAAAAATCTCAACCTTCTGCTGCACCTAAGGCTTCTCAGCCTTTTTGACTGTTTACAACAGAGCATAACCTCCATCGTTCTGTTTCTGACTTCTCTTCCCCCTATAGGAGGTCATCTCCATCATTTTTACCACTGATGGATGACAATTACATCCGACCTCTGGGTGCTGACCATCATCAGGGAAGGATACTCTCTTCATTTCACTCAGGTTCCACCAGAGCTTCCTCCAAGAGAGTATCCTTCCAATCCTTCCCAGACCGCCCTTCTTCAGGAAGCTCAAGCTCTGCTTCGTCTTCATACCATCGAACCAGTTCCTTTGGAACAGCAGAACAGGGGTTTTTACTCCCGTTACTTCCTTGTTCTGAAGAAGACGGGCGATCTGCGGCCCATTCTGGATCTCGGGGCTCTCAATAAATTTTTGGTCAAAGAAAAATTTTGAATGTTGTCCCCGACATCCCTTTATCCCCTTCTTGAGCAGAATGACTGGTTATGCTCTCTGGATCTCAAGGAGGCCTACACTCATATTACCATTCATCCGGTCTCCCATCAATATTTCAGATTTCGGGTGGGGAATCTGCATTATCAATATAGAGTGCTGCCCTTCGGCCTGGCCTCGTCTCCCAGAGTGTTCACCAAGTGTCTGGTAGTGATAGCAGCAGCTCTAAGGAACCATGGTCTTCAGGAATTTCCCTACCTCGACGACTGGCTCATCAAAGATTAAACATCTCAGGGGGTTATTGTAGTGATTCAATGGACTATCTGGTTCCTACAAAGTTTGGGATTCGAAATCAACTTTCCCAAATCCCAACTTCAGCTCTCACAGAATCTACAATTTATCGGAGCTGTTCTGGACACTGTCCAACTGAGAGCATTCCTCCCACAACAGCGTCTGGAAGCTCTTCTTCAACTCTGTCATACAGTGTCTTCCCGCTCTTCCATCTCAGCGAGACACATGATGGTACTCCTGGGTCACATGGCCTCCACAGTACACGTGACTCAGAATTCCTCAGTGGACCCTGGCATCTCAATGGACGCAGGTTTGTGACCCACTTTCTCGACACAACAGTCACTCCTTCATTGAAGCAGTCTCTCTGTTGGTGGATGCTCTCTTCCAATCTCTCCGGAGGCTTGCTTTTTCAAATGCCTCCCCATCAGAAGGTCCTCACGACAGATTCTTCGACCTACACTTGGGGTGCTCATCTCAATGGTCTCCGTACACAAGGCCACTGGACCAGTACGGATTGTCAGTGTCATATCAATCTGTTGTAACTCAGAGCGATCCTCAAGGCTCTCAACGCTTCACGACCAGGTAGTCCTCATTCGGATGGACAACCAAGACGCCATGTATTATATCAACAAACATGGAGAGATGGGATATGCCTCCCTTTGTCAAGAAGCTCTGAAGGTTTGGGATTGGGCAATCCACCACAACGCCTTCCTCAAAGCTGTCTACATACAAGGGGCGAAGAATTGCTTGGCGGACAACTTGAGACTTCTACTGCAACCTCACGAATGGACACTCCATTCCTCGCCTCTTCATCACATTTTTTCACAGTGGGGAACGCATCAGATAGACCTCTTTGCAGCTCCCCACAACTACAAATTGCCTCAGTTCTGCTCCAGGATATACTTTCCTCATCGCCTGGAGGCAGATGCTTTTCTTCTGGAATGGACAAATCTCTTCCTATATGCATTCCCTCTATTCCCTCTCATTCTCAAGACTCTGGTCAAGTTGAAGAACGATCATGCCACCATGATTCTGATTGCTCCTCGGTGGCCGAGTCAACCTTGGTACTCCCTTCTACTTCAACTCAGCAGCAGGGAGCCATACTTTCTACCAGTTTTTCCATCTCTCCTTACACAGAGTCAAGGGTCTCTCCTTCATCCCAACCTGCAGTCTCTACACCTGACAGCTTGGTACCTCTCAACATGACTCCTCTTCAGTTTTCTCAATCTGTAAGAGACGTTTTAGAGGCTTCTAGAAAACCTACCACTAGACAATGCTATCACTAAAAATGGACTAGATTTTCTACATGGTGTTTTTCTCATGATAAGGAGCCTCAACATTCCTCCTTATCTTCTGTTTTGGATTACCTTTTGCACTTATCCACTTCTGGCCTCAAGTCTACATCGATCCTATTGAAGGGAAACCCCTCTCTGCTCATCCAGTGGTTTCCAGATTCATGAAAGGACTTTTCAATGTCAAACCTCCTCTCAAACCGCCTCCTTTGGTTTGGGACCTCAATGTTGTCCTTGCTCAGTTGATGAAGCCTCCATTTGAACCAATTGACAAGGCTTATCTGAAGTATCTCACTTGGAAAGTGGTGTTTCTCATGGCCCTCACTTCTACTCAATGAGTCAATGAGCTGCAAGCTTTAGTTGATGATCCACCTTTCACGGTGTTTCATCATGACAAGTGGTCCTACGTACTCATCCAAAATTCCTCCCTAAAAAGTGGTATCTGAATTTCATCTCAACCAATCTATTGTTCTTCCAGTGTTCTTTCCAAAGCCTCATTCTCATCCTGGAGAAGTAGCTCTTCATACTCTGGACTGTAAACGTGCTTTGGCCTTCTATTTGGAACGCACCAAACCACACAGAACTGCTCCTCAACTTTTTGTCTCCTTTGATCCAAATAAGTTGGGACATCCTATCTCTAAGCGTGCCATCTCCAACTGGATGGCTGCTTGCATCTCATTCTGCTATGCCCAGGCTGGATTAACCCTACACAGTAGAGTCACAGCCCATAAAGTCAGAGCAATGGCAGCTTCCGTAGCTTACCTCAAATCTACACCTATAGAGGATATTTGCAAGGCTGCTATTTGGTCCTCGGTTCATACTTTCACGTCTCACTATTGTCTGGATACTTTCTCCAGACGGGATGGACAGTTTGGCCAAACAGTATTACAAAATTTATTCTCCTAAATTGCCAACACTCCCACCATCCCATTCTGGTTAGCTTGGAGTTCACCCATGTGTGAGAATATGCTGCCTGCTTGTCCTGGGATAAAACAGTTACTTACCGTAACAGGTGTTATCCAGGGACAACAGGCAGCTATTCTCACAACCCACCCACCTCCCCTGGTTGGCTTCTCTGCTAGCTATCTGAACTGAGGAGACGCGCCCTACACTAGGTGGGAAGGCACTTGCGCATGCGCGCTGCGATCGACTCGAAACTTCTAGTTTCTTCAAGCAAGTCTGCTTGCGAGCTTCCGCATCCGGGCTCCGCATATGACGTCACCCATATATGAGAATAGCTGCCTGCTGTCCCTGGATAACACCTGTTACGGTAAGTAACTGTGCTTTAAGGCCCGAGGGGGGGAGGAAAGAGAAGGAAAGCCGGCATGCAGAGTGTTACCGTTTGAGCCCTGGAGCATGGGTTTAATTTGCTACAGGCTAAGGCGGGAAATAGGGCAGAGAGGGAAGCTTATAACTTGCTGCTCTTGCTTTGGGCTTTGCTCGCTGCCAGGTCCTGCCTACTTCCTGTTTCCGTGAAGGCCCAAAGTAAACAAGAGAAGCAAGTTGTAAGCTTCCCTATCTTCTGCCTTAACCTGTAGCAAATTGTGAATGCTGCACTGCGGGGGGAGAGAAATGCTGATGCACTATGGGAGAGGGAGAGAATGCTTCTGCTGCACTATTGGGGGGGGAGAGAGAAATGCTGCTGCTGCACCACGGGGGAGGGGGAAGAGAAATGCTGCAGCTTTGCCGCAGGGGAGGGGGGAGAGAAATGCTGCAGCTGCACCGCGAGGGGGGGAGGGAGAGAAATGCTGCAGCTTTTCTGTGGGGGAGGGAGAGAGAAATGCTGCTGCTGCACTGCGAGGGGAGGGAGAGAAATGCTGCTGCTGTTGCACTCAATTGGAGAGAGAGGGAGAAGGAAGACCAGGGAAGGGAGAGGAGAGGAAAGAGAGATGCCAACACCATGGGAGGGAAAGGAAAGGAGATCCCTCACCCTCCATGGTATCATGGAGGGAGAGGGATAGCTGTCAGGGCATATGGGGCAGGGGGAAAGAGACAGATGCCAGACCAGGGGAAAGGAAGGAAGGAGGGAGAGAAAGGAAAGAGAGGAGATGACAGATAATGGAGGGGGGAGGAGGAGATGGAAGGAGAGGAGAAATAGATACCAGGGAATGGGGGGAGGGAAGGGAAACTAAGGAGACAAATGCCAGACCAGAGGGAAAGGAAGGAGTGGAGGTACCAGAGCAAGGAGGGAGAGACAGGAGAGGTGGGAGATGCCAGGGCATGGGGGGAGAGAAGGGAAGGAGATGGAGATGCCAGCCCACGGGGTGGAGTGGGAAGGAAGGAAAGGAGAAGAGAGATGCCAGAGCATAGGGGAGGGGGTGGAGACAGAAAAATGGACAGGGGGTGAAGCTGAGATGAATCATGTACAAAGGAGAGAAAGGACAAAGGATATACAGTTTATTGAAGGGACATAAAAAGAGGGAAGATGCCATATGGAAGAGAGAGAGGGCAGACACTGGATGGAAAGGGCAGAGAGGGCGGACAGTGGATGGAAGGGGTAGAGAGGGAAGAAGCTGGGTGGAAGGGGCAAAGAGAGGGCAGATGTATGGAAGGGAGAGAGGATAAACGCTGTATAGAAAGAGGAGAGCGAAGAGAAAATGATTGAAGCAGAAACGACAAAAGATAGAAATAAATTTATTTTGTTGCTTTATGTAGAATCAAGTAGTATTGTAACTGTATTGATAAAAGTTTATAAATAGGAAATTGAAATAAGGCATTTGGGGGGGGAGCAAACCCCTTTCCTCAGGTCAGGACAGGATACCATAACCAGTGTTCTCCCCAGAAATTTTTTCCAGCTGGGTGGCATGAAAAAGTACTTTAGCTGGGCGGGACGGGGAAATTTGGTGGTTAGAATAGGGTCATTAAAACCAGTGGCGTACCTAGTATACATGACAGCCAGTGCTGATCATTTTTTTAACAACCCCCTCCTCTATATAAAAAAAAAGTTATTTTTAGTAATAATCCATGAGTCACACAAGGGTACACCTAGGAAAAGGCAGCATCTTAAACACTGCAGTGAGCACTAGAACACCAACACACACATTGTAAACTAAACAAGTCAGATCCTACACAATCAATTGATCCTGTACAGTCAATGCTAATAGAAAACCATGTCCTTTTCATACACAAAGACAGAAACACCCTCTCCCAATATGGAATAATCACAAACTAAAAATAGAAATATGTAGACAAAAGTTAAACTGAACCAAGAACCAGACTCTGCATACAATGCAACACCACAAAAACAGTGACACGTATCCCCTAATACTGTGCAAAATATAAAGACAGTAGATGTAAATCTGAAAAAAAAAACCTGATTCATAACAATCACCACTTTACAAATTAACAAATAGAAATAAAAAAATAACGAGAAATAAGAAAATACCATTTTAATGGACTAATCTATTTTTCAATTAGCTTTCATAAGCCAAATCTTTCTTCAAGACAGTACAGTATACTACTGTTATGCAGTGTTCTCCCCAGGGCCTTATAGCCGGACGCTGTGCCCGGCTAATTTAGATGACCGCCCAACTAATCCTGCTGCTGCCGCCGATGCTCCTTCCCGGGTTGACTCGCTGCCGAAAATTTTGTTTGATGCCTGCCTTTTTTTTTTTTTTTGCCAGCATGCTTTTACTTGCTTCAGGCCTTCCTCGTTGCCGGGACATGCCTACTTTCTGTTTCCGCGAAGGCAGGACCCGGCAGCGAGGAAGGCCTGAAGCAAGTAAAAGCAGCAAGTTGTAAGGTTCCCTCCAGGGCTCTATCGTGTGCGTGCCGGCTTCCCTTTTCTTCCCCCCCTCCCCCCCGGGACGCTACTTCCGGTTTCGGAGGGAAGAGAAGGGAAGCCAGCAAGCACATGATAGAACCCTGGAGGGAAGCTTACAACTTGCTGCTTTTACTTGCTTCGGGCCTTCCTCGCTGCCGGGTCCTGCCTTTGCGGAAACAGAAAGTAGGCAGGATCCGGCAACGAGGAAGGCCCGAAGCAAGTAAAAGCAGCAAGTGTAGTGGTATACCATTTGAGAAAAACAAACGCATGGACATCGGACACGATTCTGCTTGCTCTTTTAAAGCTCCGATCCAAGCAACCTTTGTGCCTATTGTGGAAGATAAAGTGGTCAGCCAGGAAGAATGAAATCAAGAAAGTTCAAGTTTAGTCAAGCTGTGATTTGAACTTTATAGGCATTTGTTTTTCATCCTTTAACTGACAGGCAGAAGGATGCTCCATTTATTAATCTTGCAAAGTCTGATACAGGAAAAGCTAGAAGTGCATCAGGATTTAAGGAGCTTGGGGGTGTGCAAATCCACTTAATGCAGAAATTACAGTAAAACGAAATCACTTTTCTATTTCACTGCAGCTCTATAAGGTTTTTCGAGCTAATGTTCTTTTGCACTTAGCTATAGTCAAATGATGGATAGGAATATGTTTATTTTATTTAAGCTAAGGGAAAACAATATTTTTTCTGAGTATCCTTTAAATAATGGTTCACAAATTAATTCAGCCTGTTTCAAGGCTGGGTTTTGTTTTTCACATTATTGCTTCTGTTTTTATAATCCTTAAAAAATAAGGGGCAATTCTCCAAGTGGGTTCTTCCTTTTAAGCACCCTGAGACTGTACAGGGAACACCTATTCTATAGCAGTGAATGGGCTCCCAGGTTCCATTACAGAATGGTAGCATATAGCCTTAGATTCAGGCACCTTACAGTTAAAGCAGTCATAGAGCTGACGTAACTAAGCATGTGGGAGAAATTATTTTATTTTCAGTTTAGTGATCAAAATGTGTCTGTTTTGAGAATTTATATCTGCTGTCTATATTTTGCACTATGGTCTCCTTTTACTAAATCGCAATAGCGTTTTTTAGCACAGGGAGCCTATGAGCATCGAGAGCAGCGCAGGGCATTCAGCGTATCTCCTTGCCCTAAAAACCACTATTGCGATTTAGTAAAAAGGGAGGAGGTATATTTGTCTATTTTTGTATAGTTGTTCCTGAGGTGACATTGCATAAAATCATCTGCCTTGACCTCTTTTTGAAAACCTGCAGAATATAAATGATAATTAACATTTTCTCTGCATACAGTGTGCTTTGTGGGTTTTTTTTTTTAAATTTTATTGTTGGTATATCATTTTGACTTGGTCATTTTAAAAGTAGCTCACAAGCCCAAAAAGTGTGTGCACCCTTGCTGTAGAGCCATTTCTTGTATGACTGGATCAGCTATATTTATCTTTTTTTTTTTTTTTAGTTGTTTAAATTCATGTAGAAATAAATGGCTAAATTGAACCTAATGACTTCATTAACGCCTTTCCCTTTTTTTAACCTCTATACCATTTGAAAGAGGGCAAATACTTCTTAAATTTAGTAAAAATATTCTGGCACAAGTGTCAAACCTTAAAAAAGGAAGTCATATTGAGCATTGGAAAATAATAATAATAATTAACTAATAAAAATAGTACACATTTAGGGCTCCTTTTACTAAGTTACAATAGTGGTTTTAGCGTGCGCTTAGTGCGCGGAGAATTGCCACATGCACTAGATGCTAACGCCAGCATTGAGCTGGCGTTAGTTTTCCCACATAGCACAGAGGTTTGCGCGCGCTAAAAATGCTAGCGCACCTTAGTAAAAGAGGGGGTTAATTTTCCCCACCACCAAATTTCCCCATCCCGCCCCACCCGGCTACTTTTTCATGCCACCCGGCTGGAAAAAATTTCTGGGGAGAACACTGCTCTTACAAGTATTTATTTTCCTAACAGAAAGGTTTGCTCTTAAAAATAGCTTCTTTCAGTTTTTTCCTTCTTTCGTTCTTCATCCAACTGTTCCCATCCAGCTGACATTTCTTTGAGGTATTTCTCCATCTTGATAAAGATAATTTTTTTGAAGTTTTGTCTTTGAAATGGATAATGCCACATACATTAATAAAAACAACAATATACAAAACAGATCTGTTGAGACTGTTTCTCCTGATTACATTCTTGTTACTTAGCTTAATCTAGTGGAGGAAATTATCAAAAGCTGTTTGAGGATGTTGGTGCAGTGGTACATATACACAGTAATGTATGTCTTACCTATGAGGATCTCTGTGGAAGAAGGATAAACATTAGACCCGGTAGCAACAGGAGGGAACGACTAATTTGCTGTAAAGCTCTTAAAAAGCTGTTACCACTTTGGTGTAGATGAAATAGTACCAGGTTCATAATGTGAACTTCAAAGAAAGCCGTCGGATAAATCCCAGTGTTAAATGCTGAAAACTACCTTGCGTTCTTTCAGTGACTTGTACAATCAAGTCATTGACCTAATGGATACCTTTGAAATCCAGAGATTATGCACTCTATTTGCTTTTGTACCTTTTCTAATTCTATTGTATCTTTTTTGAGAAGAATTGCACATGCATTTGCACATTGGAGGGATACAGAAGCATAACATTCTCAATTTTGTTTTCCATTCCCTTCCTAATAATTCCTAATATTCTATTAGCTTTCATAGCTGTCACTGTACATTGAGCAAAGGGTAACAACAACAGCATTGAGAAGTAATATATTAATTACTAAGTAATTTATTTATTGGTAATATATTACTCTTAAAATTAATGAGTAACTAATGATACTTTCATGCAAAAGTAATGAGTAATTCTAATATATTACTTTTTTAGTAATGAGTAATATGTCTAGTTACTTTATATAGTTACTTTTTAGTGATACCCGTCCGATTATTTTTTTATTTTTTTTGCGTCACTAGGTCCATTATTGGGTCGCATCCGGTTTCCGGCAAACTTCCTTTTGAGTGAAATGACATGAGGTGATAAAGATGGCTGGGTCTTCAACATTTAAGCAATTTGTTTATGTCAATTGTTTTGATTTAGTAAGTTGAAAAGATAATATTTATGTTATTTGCAAGTTGTGTCTGGTAAGCCACAAACCTGAGCATAATGAAGTGGTATCAATACCAACAAAGAAATAAAAACTTGTTCAATCATGCTGTCTGGTTAAAATCAACAGTTGAAGTAATTTTTTCTGGGTGAGTACTGCTTTGCCATGTAGCTACTCTGGACATCCTACAAACTGAAGCTAAATATTATTTGGGCTTTCTGCTGCCACCTTTGGTCATGTTGAAAACGAAGCTGACTAAAGTTGGTATAGATCTTAAATATGCCTCACCTCTAATTCATGCTAATGCTGCCACAGTTTCATCTTCATTGGGTTGAAGGCAATGAAATGCAAAGAACTTCATGTAAAAGCAATGAAGACAGTGAAGCTATCATCAGAATAAACTTTTTTGTTTATGTTTATGTTTATTGGCATTTGATATACTGCCCTATCTTGGAAAAGCTCAGGGCTGTGTACATTTTTTTTTTAAATCAGGTACTGTATTTTCCTTTTCTGTCGTGGCAGGCTCACAATCTAACTATTGTACCAGCTTTATCCAGTAGTGTTTGGTGATGAAGATTACAGTGGTGCCTCGCATAACGGACGCCTCGCACAGCGAACGCTGCGCACAACGAACTTTATGTCTTGATCCGTACAACGAACTTCGTTTCACACAACGAAGTCGCCCGAGCTGCATCCTTCCGCGCAGGCACTGCGCTTAACTGCCCTCTCTCCGCCTGGTTCCCTCTTGCCCCCCCGACTCCCCGACACGATCGGGGCAAAAAGGAGCCCAAGCCCTCTTGCCCCGCCGATTCCCCAACTCCCCACACAATATCGGGCCAGGAGGGAGCCCAAGTCCTCCTGGCCACGGCGACCCCCTAACCCCACCCTGCACTACATTACGGGCAGGAGGGATCCCAGGCCCTCCTGCCCTCGACGCAAACCCCCCCTCCCCCCAACGACTGCCCCCCCCCAAGAACCTCCGACCGCCCCCCCAGCCGACCCGCGACCCCCCTGGCCGACCCCCACGACACCCCCAACCCCCTTCCCCGTACCTTTCTGTAGTTGGCCGGACAGATGGGAGCCAAACCCGCCTGTCCGGCAGGCAGCCAACGACGGAATGAGGCCGGATTGGCCCATCCGTCCCAAAGCTCCGCCTACTGGTGGGGCCTAAGGCGCCTGGGCCAATCAGAATAGGCCCGGGAGCCTTAGGTCCCTCCTGGGGGCGGGGCCTGAGGCACATGGGCCCAACCCGACCATGTGCCTCAGGCCCTGCCCCCAGGAGGGACCTAAGGCTCCCGGGCCTATTCTGATTGGCCCAGGCGCCTTAGGCCCCACCAGTAGGCGGAGCTTTGGGACGGATGGGCCAATCCGGCCTCATTCCGTCGATGGCTGCCTGCCGGACAGGCGGGTTTGGCTCCCGTCTGTCCGGCCAACTACAGAAAGGTACGGGGAAGGGGGTTGGGGGTGTCGTGTGGGTCGGCCAGGGGGGTCGCGGGTCGGCTGGGGGGGCGGTCGGAGGTTCTTGGGGGGGGGGCGGTCGTTGGGGGGAGGGGGGTTTGCGTCGAGGGCAGGAGGGCCTGGGATCCCTCCTGCCCGTAATGTAGTGCAGGGTGGGGTTAGGGGGTCGCCGTGGCCAGGAGGACTTGGGCTCCCTCCTGGCCCGATATTGTCGGGGAGTTGGGGAATCGGCGGGGCAAGAGGGCTTGAGCTCCCTCTTGCCCCGATCGTGTCGGGGAGTCGGGGGGGGCAAGAGGGCTTGAGCTCCCTCTTGCCCCGATCGTGTCGGGGGTGCCAGGGACCACACGGAGTCACCCACCGTACCACCCGATTCGGGTAAGCGCAGGTATCGGTGGGTGGCTTATTTGCGGGGGGGTGCCTTATTTTACATTTTTTTCTAAAAAGGGGGGGCTGTCTTATTTGATGGCCCTGCCTTATCATCGGGGAAACACGGTAGAAAAAAAAAAAAAATGAACAGTTAAGTCCCAGTTTTTGCCGCTGAGACTCTGCCCTCTCACTGTAAAATTAGACTCTACTTAGTCTGTCTTTAAATTTAAAAAATGTGTGTTGTTTTAAAAAACAATTATGTTTTTAGATGTATCTAAATAAAAATAATAACCAAAAATTTATCTTTTTTTATGTCATCTTAGCATATTTTATGCTACAGAACGAATTATTTTTTTTAACATGTATTGTTATGGGAAAACGCGTTTCACATAACGAACTTTTCGCATAACAAACTTGCTCCTGGAACGAATTAAGTTCGTTGTGTGAGGCACCACTGTACTTCTGTTTTCAAAATGTTGATGCCAGTGACAGAAGTGATGATGTTGCTGCCGAATTGGACTAATTTCTAAATGACAAATCTCATGAATGAATGAATCTATCACAGTTTCCTTATATTAAGGCACTGATTTTTGAAGCATTGGTGGACACATTATGACTCCAAGAAGATGCAGAATGACAGACAAAACATGTTGAAATGCAATTTCTTCTTCATTGTAATGGGAACTGTTTAGTTAAATTATTTCAAGAACAGCATTTTGATAAGAGGAATCTGTCATTGGACTATTTCTGAAACATCAAAAACATGGAACCTTATGAGCAACCATTCTGATTGAACAAGTTTTTGTTTCTTTGCTTGCATTGATACCAGAAGGCTTTGCCAGGTGCTTCCATACTGTGGACTGCTGAATATAGATAATGTTTTTGATTTCTGCACTGCTCTCATGCTAGCTATTTTCATGGTTTTTTTCCTTATTTGATTTGAATAGGTATTGAATCCCTATATTTGAGAATTTAAGCATTTTGGGGTTGGTTCTATAAATGGTGCCTAAATCGGCAGATGTCTAAAAAACAAAATGGTGCCATTTACTTAATCACGGCTAGGGCTCCTCTTACCAAGCTGCGGTAGCGTTTTTAGCGCACGCTAACCCCCGTGCTATGCGGAAAAACTAATACCAGCTCTACGGAAGCATTAGCGTCTAAAAACTAATACCAGCTCTACGGAAGCATTAGCGTCTAGCGCGTGCTGAAACCGCTAGTACAGCTTAGTAAATGGAGCCCATAGGCACCGGGGGTTTTAAAGGCCTACATTTCAGGTGCTGAAGTTTTTGGAGAATCATGCTTATCGATGCCCAAGTTCCACCCATAGAAAAATGCGCTTGGGCATTAGGCGGCTATCTTTTATAGAATCAGATAGGCGCCTATTGCCCAATTAATTTTTTCTTTTAAGGTTATTTTGCCAATTAACCACCTCCCTCCCCCCCTTTTTTTTTTAACGAAACTGCAAAAGCGGATTTTAGTGCTGGCTGGTGCCCTGAATGCTCCACGCTTCTCCGATGCTCATAGAGTTCCTATGAGAGTTGGGGGAGCAGCGCAAAGCATTCAGCATGCCCTCCGGCACTATAAACCGCTTTCACAGTTTTGTAAATGGGAGGGGGGTAACTTTAAGTGCCTTTTATAGAATCGGCCCCTTTCAGTTTAGATGTTTTCTTTGATAATGGTGACTTTTTAATTAGAATTAATTTTATGTAATGTCGAAACAACTGTTGATATCCAAGAATTAAAAAGTGACTAAAGGTAACATTATTTTCACAGAAACTTAACATACTGCTTTCATTAAACAAGCAATCGTTCCTAACAGTGATTAGTAACTTTAATATATTGTTTTTACAAAGTAACTTGCCCAACTCTGATCAATGGCGACACCTAGATCCATTTCCTAGGTGGTGACTTATGTGGAACCGTGCATCATGTAGCTATTCGGATTTCTCTTTCTACATGTAGCACATTGCATTTGCTCACATTAAACATTATCTGCCATTTTGATGCCCAGTCTCCCAGTCTTGCAAAGTCCTCTTGCAATTTTTCACAATCCTCTTGCAATTGAACAACTTTGCGTCATTAGCAAATTTAATTGCCTCACTAGCTATTCCCATCTCTAGATCATTTATAAATATTTTAAAAAGCAGTACAGATTCCCAGGGAACCCATTCCATTCAGTAGAATCTGTGATATCTGAAAAATGTAGCTTGTAACCAAAATAAAATAATCAACCAGGGAGAAATTCTGTCCTGGCCTGGTTTCTTACTAAATAACTTTCTTTCCTTTAGTCCTAACTTTTTCTTCTGTTATGTCCCTTCTGGAATCAATACTGATGGTGTTTCACCTCAACCTGCAAACTGGGTCTTGCAGAAATCCACACCATTTTCTCTCCACTGCTCCTCCCACTTGGCTGAGGAATGCAGAGCCTCCTGTAGTTTTCATTTCTGCAAGTGAACTGTGCAGAAGTCTTTCTGATCTGCTCTGCTTCTTTTCTTATTTTTTTGCTTCAAGTTCATCTTTTTTTTTCAGTGGCTTTAGTGCCTTGAGACCCTTTGGAGGGGTTTGCTGCCTGGGAAAGGACACAATTTCAGCGGAGCCAGACTGTTTCTCCACAGGGCAAGCTTTGGGTGGACTTGTGGAGCCAGCCTGGTATGTGCCGCCTTTGTAGTTCAGGGTTCATCCCCCTTCTGACTTTATCTGTGGTTTAATTGCAGATTGGATTGATTTGATTTATTATATTTGATATACTGCTTGCACATAAATATAATATACTAGAAATGAGGGATACGTTACAGATTAAAGAATACCCTCTCTGTTCCAGCGGGCTTACAATCTAAATTATATTAAATATAGAAGTATTAATTACATGTTAAAGAGCTATGAAGAGAAAGAATACCAAAAGGTGGATACCAAAAGGTGTACAAAAAGGCTGGACAAAGCAATTACAAAATACAGTATCCAAGCATAAATAAATATTAAAAAAGAGCAAAAATTAGGCAACTGTACAAAGAAAAAGAAAAGTAAGAAAAAATAAACCCCATTCAGTCTCAAACAGTTTCCAAGAACAGCTCATCTTCCACAGATCCTCTTCTCCTGGCTGTTGGTGATAAATGCATGTTGTCTCTTAAGCATTAGATATGACTCCTAGTGCTGATAGACTTCCAAAGGCAGCTCTTGCTAGGGATCCCAACCACCTGCAGCACACTGGAGACTGCAGAGAGTCCATTCAACCTCTGAAACCAAGCAGAAAATCGAGTAGTAAAGATGGTGGCTGGTTCAAAATATACAGAAGCCACAACTCCACCAGCAGACTTCAAAAAAGGGAAGCAAGAGAGCCAAACTGACCCCCCCCCCCTCATGGAGCTCTTACTTCCCCAGAGGCTGGACATAAGCTGGAAGATGGGGGAGAAAGGCACTCGCCACCGCAGCACCAGCAAGATGTGGACAGCAAGATGCAACTCCTGCCGTTGGAGCCAGAAATGGATGCATCCTGAGTAACTGCCCTCAGGTATCAGGGCGCAGGCTGCATTTTCCCACCCCCTGATCGTGTGAGGAGGTTCTGAGGGGGTGGAGGTTTCGGTCAGGGTTCATCCAACTGGTAGCCTGAAGATCCTGAAGATTGAGCTGTTTGGTGAATCTCTGAGGCAGAAAATCCTTTCCCTTCACTTCAGCTGCACAGACAAAGCTGATAGGCAGGCACTGTGAAGACTGTAAGTACAGCCTCATTACTTCCTATGGGAGAATCAGGGAGGGGGGTTGGTGTCTGAAAACAGGGTTTTCAATGCTTTCTGGGGTTAGGGGTCAGGTTGGCCATCCCCCAAATCACTAATTTTTGAATTTCTATAGGTCTCCACAAAGTGTTTTAGGCGCAAATTTTCTGGTGGCAACCGTCTTGGATTTTTAACGGTGTATTTTTAAACTATTTTTTTCTGCCTCACAACCCCTCAATTTAATTGGATATCGTTAGGGATGAACTCCTCCACCAATACAGATGTGAATTCATATGGGGACTGCGTTTGGTTACTAATGGAAGAATGTCCGTGTACCACATGCACACGAGAGGGGGAGACCTTTAGACTTGGTCTTGAGAAAACTTTTAGAAATGATTTCTTTGGCATTAAGGCAGTAGCAGCTGCCTCCTTTGCGGTGCATGCTTGTCACATGAAGTTGTGCCAAGAACCTTCAGCGGAGGACAAAGCTTCCCCTCAGCTGGTGCTAGAGGGGCTTGATTATTGTTTATTTAAAGCTTTTATACCGCTAACTAATGACTATGAAATCAATTCAGAGCAGTTTACATGAGTAGCTTTGATAGACATATGAACATTGACTTCAGTAATGATAGTACAGTACATGAGTTACATTGTATGAACTATTGACAAGGAATAACACTGCACTGATGGAGTTATGACCAAAGAGCTTGGTAATGATGTGTTACATACTGAATTAGATTGCTTCTGAGATGTCCATTATACATACAAATCATTTACCTTAGTCTATCCTTTGATTGACTCAACAATAACGCTATAAGCAATCATTACACTTATTTATATCATTAACCTCTGTAAATATACATACTAAACCTTTTAGTTGTCATTTAAATGTATCATCATTTAAACTTCCTTTGTATATCCTACTTAATCCTATCATGAATGAACAATATTCACCTTATTACTCTTCCCCCCCGGATTAGTCCAATATTAATTAAAGTGTTCTGAGAAAAATAAGATCTTCATTCCTTTCTTGAACTTTTTGGTATCTTTTTCTAGTTTTAATTCCTTTGGTAGGGAGTTCCAGCACTGAGAACATTCTTTTCCTGACACTTTTGTATTTAATGTCTTTGATCGATGGTACTTTCATTCATCATTCTTGACTTGAGCGAAGTATGCATGTTGTAGTATGATTGTGTAGCCTGGTTGCTAAGTAATGCGTTTCTGAAAGATGAATGACTGTCTCACAAAAGGAGGGATGAAGACCCAATATACCACAGTGAAATGAAAGCAAAGAGACTGTGAATACTGATATTCTGAGACAATTTTATTATTCTCTCTTGTATTTTAAAACCATGAAATTACAAATATAGTAGTCCAACAAACCCTACACACGGTCTGTGTTTCGGCGAACACGCCTTCCTCAGGGGTCCAATCGATCTCAGTTATACAAAAAAAGAGATGGATTAATACCAGTCAAATTGTCTTTAAATGTATGGTGAAGATCAATGCAGACAAGCCAAAATAACGCAAAAAGACATTGTGTCTCAACAACATGATCTTGAACTTCACCCTACTTTCAATAGGGAGCCAGTGTAATTCTTTCAGCATTGGAATGGCACTTGTATGTTTAGATTTTCCCAACAGAAATCTTGCTGCTGCATTCTGTACTATCTGTACCTGTTTGATCATGTACTTAGTAATGCCTAGCAAGATTGCATTGCAATAGTCCAAAATAAGAGTACCAGGAATATTATTATATTGGACATTGCTTGATTGTTCAGATATGGTTTTAGATCTCTGACCAAGTAGAGTTTGCCATAAACATTTTTCACAATACAGTATTTTGAATTTGTATTGACATCGCTTAAGTTTGGGGTCAACATATCCCTAAGTTTCTCATATTCTCCTTAGATGAATTTATGGTATTTCCATTCCGCATTAGTTGATATCTTGGGCAGTTTCCTCATTTGTTAATCAGAAGTAATTCAGTTTTTTCCTTATTGGCTACTACACCATTTGTATGGAACCAACCAAAGATCTTCTCCAGGCCTCAGTTTAGTCTTCATATCCCGTTTCTTTAGTGGGATGATTATTTGGACATCATCCATATAGATGTAACATTCCCAACCTAGTTCTCTGATGAATTTTCCCAGTGGTTGTAGGAACATGGTGAACAGTATCAGACATATAGCGGATCACTGTGGAACTTCTATGCCTACTTCTTTCCAGTTGCTTGTATCTCCCTGCCATTCAACTCTTGTTGGTCTTTTGTAAAGAAATGTCTCTATCCATGTCAAGACTTTTCCTTTAAGGCCCAATTCCATGCATCTTGATTTTCAAGAAAGGAATAAAGACTATCCTTTTCTCAAACTACTTTGATTGAAACTATGAAGTTGACGGAGAAAGGAATCTAGAACTTTCAGGGATGCATGTAAATAGATTATATTTAGTTGAAATGGTTAAAAAAAAAAAAAAGTGTATAGTGTATTTAGCTGCAATAGTAACATAGCTGTAATAGTAACATAGAAATATGATGACAGATAAAAGCCAAATGGCCCATCTAGTATGCCCATCTGCAGTAACCATTATTTCTTTCTCTCTCTGAGAGATCCCACGTGCCTATCCCAGGCCCTCTTGAATTCAGACACAGTCTCTGTTTCTTCCGGAAGACTGTTCCACACATCTACCACCCTTTCCGTAAAAAAGTATTTCCTCAGATTACTCCGGAGCCTATCACTTCTTAACTTCATCTTATGCCCTCTCATTGTAGAGTTTCCTTTCAAATGAAAGAGACTCGTCTCATGCACATTTATATTACTTAGATATTTAAACGTGTCTATCATATCTCCCCTCTCCCGCCTTTCCTCCAAAGTATACAGATTGAGATATTTAAGTCTGTCCCCATACGCCTTATCACGAAGACCACACACCATTTTAGTAGCTTTCCTCTGGACCAACTCCATCCTTTTAATTTTTTTGAAGGTGCGGCCACCAGACTTGTATACAATATTCTAAATGAGGTCTCATCAGAGTCTTATTATACAGAGGCATCAATACCTCCTTTTTCCTACTGGTCATACCTCTCCCTATGCAACCTAGTATCCTTCTAGCTTTCGCCGTCACCTTTTCAACCTGTTTGGCCACCTTAAGATCATTACATTCAATCACACCCAAGCCCTGTTCTTCTGTCGTGCACATAAGTTCTTCACCCCCTAAACTGTACTGTTCCCTCTGGTTTTTGCAGCCTAAATGCATGACCTTGCATTTCTTAGCATTAAATTTTAGCTGCCAAATTTCAGACCATTCTTCAAGCTTTGCCAGATCTTTCTTCATGTTATTCACACCATCTGGCATGTCTACTCTATTGCAGATTTTGGTTTCCTCCACAATGAGGCAAATCTTACCTGACAACCCTTCAGCAATATCATTTTTAAAAATTTTAATGGGGTGGTGGGTGGGGGGAATAGTTCTGGTGGATGGTGGTCCATTTGAAATTTGGCTATACGACAGCGCTATTTGAGTGGGGAGGGGTGGGGGTTGTTCTCTGTTTCTGGGGAGGGGGGGGGTTCTTTTTATACATTATTCATCTGATAATAACAGTTTACCAGTCAGAGTGGGGGGAGGAATGATGGATGGCCCACTCCAGGGCTCATAAGAGTCCAGGGCCCTGGTGTGCTTTGTTTTGCTTAGGGACCTAGGTTTGTTAATGGGAAATAGTTGGATTTTTGCATTTTATGTACAAAACTGATGATGACTGTTTCTCTTTGCTGATGTTCTTACTCGATTTTGATATATATAATCTGTTTAAGATTGTTTTGTTATTTTCATCAATAAAATTGTTTGAACATAAAAATGTTAAAAAGAACAGGCCCCTAGAACAGAACCTTGAGGCACACCACTGGTAAAATCCCTTTCCTCAGAGCGATCTCCATTGATCACTACCTTCTGTCACTTTCCAATCAACCAGTTCCTGACCTAGCCCGGTACTTTGGGACCCATCCCAAGGGCACTCAGTTTATATATCGGACGTCTGTGTGGAACACTGTCAAAGGCTTTGCTAAAATCTAAATACACCACATCTAGCGCACATTCTCTGTCTAAATCTCTGGTCACCCAGTCAAAGAAATTGATCAGATTTGTCTGACAAGACCTACCTCTAGTGAATCCATGTTGCCTCCTGTCCTGTAATCCACAAGATTCCAGAAACTTGACCATTCTCTGTTTTAAAAGTGTTTCCATTAATTTGCATACCACAGAAGTCAGGCTTACCGGCCTGTAATTCCTTCTTTCTTACTTCCACTTTTGTGGAGAGGGACCACATCCGCCCTTCTCCAGTCCTCTGATACACTCCGGACTCTAGAGACTCATTGAAAGGTCAGTCAGCGGAGCTACCAGAACTTACCTAAGTTCCTTCAGCACCGTCGGATGTACACCATCCGGCCCCATCGCTTTATCTACTTTTATTTTAGCTAGCTCCTCATGAATACTACCCTCTGAAAATCGATCAGGGTCTATTACTCCTCCATCCCTCTTCACGTTTTTTGTCTTCTGCGGTCCCGCTCCCGGCGCTTCAGCTGTGAACATAGAACAGAAATATTTGTTAAGCAATTCAGCCTTTGCTTTATCAGCTTCTACATATTTCCCCCTTCACCTTTCAGTTTCATAACTTTTGCACTTCTTCCTATCATTAATATATCTAAAAAATGTCTTCTCTCCCCGTTTTAACATCAGCTATTTTTTCTTCTATTTGCATCTTTGCTTTCCTGACTACATGACCAGCCTCTCTTAACTTTTCCAGATATTTTTGCCTGTCTTCCTCTTTCTGGAATCTTTTTTAGTTTATGAAAGCTAACCTCTTATTCCTTACCTTTTCAGCTACTACTTTTGAGAACCAAAGCGGCCTTCTTTTACTTTTATTTACCGTATTTTTTGCTGCATAAGATGCACCTGACCATAAGACGCACCCTAGATTTTGAGGAGGAAAACAAGAAAAAAATTATTCTGGACCTAATTCTCTCTGCCAGGCTCTGCACCCAACCCCACATTCCTTGACATTCCTGCACCCTGTCCCCCCTCCCTGCCAGGTTCTGTCCCCCCTCTGGTGGTCTAGTGGTTGGCAGGCAGGTAGAAACATAGAACATGACGGCAGAAAAGGGCCACGGCCCATCTAGTCTGCCCACACTAATGGCCCACCACCCCTTAACTACCTCCATGAAGAGATCCCACATGCCAATCCCATCTTTTCTTAAAATCTGGCACGCTGCTGGCCTCAATTACCTGTTGCGGAAGATTATTCCAGCGATCAACCACCCTTTCGGTGAAGAAATATTTTCTGGTGTCGCCATGAAATTTCCCACCCCTGATTTTCAACGGATGCACTCTTGTTGCCGTGGGTCCTTTAAGGAAAAAGAGATCCTCTTCCACCTCGATACGGCCTGTGACATATTTGAACATCTTGATCATGCAGAGCCTGGCAGGGATCCCTACGTGGGTCGAGCAGCACTCAGACTTAATGGGGTGGGTCAGTAGAGTGGGCAGACTTGATGGGCTGTAGCCCTTTTCTGCCGTCATCTTTCTATGTTTCTTTCTATGTTTCTATGTCTCCCCTCTCTCTGCGTTCCTCAAGTGAGTAAGCTGCAACTTACCCAGTCGTTCCTCATACGGGAGATCCTTGAGACCTGAGACCATCCTGGTGGCCATTCGCTGAACCGACTCAACTCTCCGCACATCTTTTTGATAATGCGGCTTCCAGAATTGTACACAGTATTCCAAATGGGGTCTCACCATGGATCTGTACAACGGCATTATGACCTCGGGCTTACGGTTGACGAAACTTCTATGGATACAGCCCATGATTTGTCTAGCCCTGGATGAAGCTTTCTCCACTTGATTGGCAGTCTTCATGTCTTCGCTAATGATCACCCCCAAGTCACGTTCTGCTACAGTCCTTGCTAGGATCTCACCATTTAGGGTGTAAGTCCTGCATGGATTTTTGCCGCCAAGGTACATGACCTTGCATTTTTTGGCATTGAAACTTAGTTGCCAAGTCTTTGACCAATGCTCCAGCAGGAGTAGGTCCTGCGTCATACTGTCGGGCATTGAGCTTTTGTCGGGCACTGTGCTTTCATCTGTTGTGCGGTTGCCTACTATGTTGCATAGTTTGGCGTCATCGGCAAATAATGTAATTTTATCTCTAAGCCCCTCAGCCAAGTCTCTTACGAAGATGTTAAATAGGATTGGGCCCAAGACCAAGCCCTGCGGCACTCCGCTGATCACCTCCGTCGTATCGGAGAGGGTACCGTTTACCACTACCCTCTGAAGTCTACCTCTAAGCCAGTCCCTAACCCATGCGGTTAATGTTTCACCCAGTCCTATTGAACCCATCTTGCTCAATAACCTGCGGTGTGGGACGCTATCAAATGCTTTGCTGAAGTCCAAGTACACGACGTCCAGGGACTCCCCTATATCCAGCTTTCTTGTTACCCAGTCAAAGAAGCTGATCAGATTTGATTGGCAGGACCTTCCCTTCGTAAAACCATGTTGATGGGGATCTCGTAGATTCTCCTCATTCAGGATCGTATCCAATTGGCGTTTGATTGTTTCCATAAGTTTACTCACTATTGATGTGAGACTCACCGGTCTATAATTCTCAGCCTCCGTCCTGCATCCCTTTTTGTGGAGTGGAATGACGTTAGCCATTTTCCAATCCAACGGGACTACTTAGGGAAAGATTGAAGAGTGCGGATAACAGTTCCACCAGGACGTCACTCAGCTCCCTGAGCACCCTGGGCTGTAGTTTGTCCGGTCCCATAGCTTTGTTCACCTTGAGTCTTGATAGCTCCTCGTAGACACTGCTGGGCGTAAACTCAAAATTTCGAAATGGGTCTTCCGAGTTTTCCCTCGTCGGCAGCTGAGGGCCGGATCCTGGCGCCTCGCACGTGAAGACAGAGCAGAAGTATTCATTTAAAAGTTTGGCTTTATCGGAGTCCGATTCTACATAGTTCCCATCAGGTTTCCTAAGGCGTACTATCCCATCTGTATTACTTTTTCTGTCACTAATATACCGGAAGAAGGATTTATCGCCCTTCTTGATGTTCTTTGCAAGGTTCTCCTCCATTCGAAGTTTGGCCTCCCTGACTGCCGTTTTGACCGCTTTTGACTTTTCTATGTAGCATTCTGTAGTAATTTGGTTTGTTCAGTTTTCACAATAGTGAAGGGGATATTTGTGAAAGGGAGGGTTAGATGGGTTTTGTTGAACCTTGCTCTGTTTTATTTGTTTATAAAATGACAATTGGCAGAGGAGAAGCTTCCACCCACATACACGCGACTGCATGGCGGCACAGGCAGGCTTCGCCGACATCAGTTTCTTTTCTAAAGCGCCGCGAAGGTAAGGGGGAGGGAGGGAGATAGATTTGGCTGGAAGGAGGGAAGGGGCCGCACGCCTTCCCTCCCTTAAGTTTCTTTACGCCACGAAGGTAAGGGGGAGGGAGGGAGATTCTCGGGCCGCTGAAGGGCAGTGAGGTGGCAAGAGGGAAGGGTGGATGCTGTGCGGATGGGGCGGTGAAGGGGATGTTAGGGACAGGGACGGGTCAGTAAAACAGACGGTGGGTTCGGGGATGGGGCGGTGAAAGGGACGGTGGTCCAATGATGGGGAACTGAAGGGGACAGATTTTTTTCCCCATGCATTCTCTAGACATGGCTACCTCTAGCGGTGGAGCAGTGCACAAGGATGCTTCCTGGTCGGCTGAAGTGGCTGCCTTCTATTCTTTTCTCTAGCGGCAGAGCTTCACACAAAGCTGCCTGCTTGGCCCTGCACTGCTTCCTGCGAGAACTGAGTTCTTGTGGGAAGCGGTGCGGGACCAGGCAGGCAGTCTTGTATGCCGCTCTGCCACTAGAGAGGCAGCCGCATTCAGCGAGAGAGGGCGCCAGGATTAAAATAAGGTAACCAGGGGTGGGGTGTGGTATTTGCTCCATAAGACACACCCTTATTTCCATCCACTTTTTTGAGGGAAAAAGTGTGTCTTATGGAGTGAAAAATACGGTACTTGCTTCACAAAAATGTTTTTTACCCTTACAATCCCTCCTTTCAGTTGTGCCCACCGCATTGCCACTCCTTCCATATGTTCCCATTCAGACAATTCCTTGATGTAAACCCCATCTGAATAAAGTTATTTTTTTAAAAGTCTAGAACCTTTGCTTTTGAATGTGAGGAGTGTGTGGCGCAGTGGTTAAAGCTACAGCCTCAGCACCCTGAGGTTGTGGGTTCAAACCCAAGCTGCTCCTTGTGACCCTGGGCAAATCACTTAATCCCCCCATTGCCCCAGGTACATTAGATAGATTGTGAGCCCGCTGGGACAAACAGGGAAAAATGCTTGATTACCTGAATAAATTCATGTAAACCGTTCTGAGCTCCCCTGGGATAATGGTATAGAAAAGTAAATTTAAATAAATAAAAAATGAGCCCTCTCCATACCCATCTTAATATTAAACCGTACCATGCAGTGATCACTGGATGCCAGATGATCACCCACTGTAACATCAGAATCACATTCCCCTTTTGTAAGCATTAAGTCCAGTATCACCCCATTCTACGTGGGTTCCATTACGAACTGCTGGAACAGTTCTCCTTGTACATACATAGAACAAGTGATTTGGTATAAGTAGGATGAAAGATTATGGCATAACTATGCCAGTATTAATAATTTGGTAACCACAGAACTCTGTGTATTTCAGTGTAGAGCCCATGCATTGCAACACCTCACAACTCCTTATGGTAACATCTCTACAGAAGCTAATGTACTCATATCCTAACACCTTTACAGAAGCTCATGTAGTGTAGCTTTGCAAAGGCTCATGTAGACCGCTCTGAATTGACTCCCCAGTCATTAGTAGTGGTATAGAAGCTTTCAATAATCATAATCTCAGCCATTCATGTTGGACTAGGTCATAGTTCTGCTGAGAGGTAGCAGATGACTTGTATGACCTTATTTGGGTTCTAGGCAAAGTTTTGTCTTATGATGTTTCAGCTCACAGAACACTCTGGATCACTGGAGATTCGGCCTTCAAGATGACTCTCAGCAGGTTTCCCTTTAAGGGTTAAATGCTTTTGGTGATGGCAGACCGCTGTTTCAGCTCGCAGAATACTGGATCTGCCACTGGGCTGGAGATTCAGCCTTCAAGATGACTCTCAGCAGGCTTCCCTTTAAGGGTTAAATGCTGATGGTGTGGCAGACCGCCATCCCAAGTCCCTCCAGGACAACAAACCTCTACGTGTTCCCAGAAGAGGTCACAGCAATTTTCGTCCGTCATGCAAGTTTCACCAAAATTCCTTGGGCTCATCTGACCAGAGATATTCTCCAAACTACAGACCATGCTATAACAACCCCAGATGCCAACAGGCTTTTGGTTCTTGCTTCAGCATCTCCTGCAAAAAGTCACAATGATACCAGGGGCTCAGCAGGACCTCCCCGCATTAGAGGCCAGTTATCGGCACTCTTACAGGTATGAGAACAGATCTCAGACCAAACGATGCTGGACTTCATAAGGGAGGGACACAAGATAAACTACTTCCGCCTCCCTCCAGATTTGTTTCTGAACTCTCCTGCGGGGGAGACCAGAGAAAGCGCTGCAGGTTGAGGCGACTCTACAACATCTCTTGGACATTCAAGCTGTAGAACCAATTCCCAAAAGCGAATCGGGCTCCGGCAGATACTCATTACAACAGTAGTTCCCAACCCTATCCAGGCCAGTCGGGTTTTGGGGATAGCTCTAATGAATATGCATGAGAGAGATTTGCATATAATGGAGGTGACAGGCATGCAAATCTGCTCCATGCATATTCATTAGGGCTATTCCCAAAACCCGACTGGCCTGGTGGTCCTCCAGGACAGGGTTGGGAACCACTGCTTTAGAAGATTGGAGATGCATCCTGAATCTCAAGTCAGCCAATGCCTTTCTGCAGATTCTGCACTTTTGCATGGAAACTACATTCAGTCATAGCAGCGGTCACTCTGGGAGAATTCCTGGCTTCACTGGATTTGACAGAAGCTTATCTGAATGTTCCTATCTTTCCGGGACACTGGAAGTACCTGAGATTTCACGTTCTTCAGTAGCATTTCATGGCCATGCTCTTCACCTTGGTGATTGCTCCATGCACCTTCAGCAAAGTGATGGTGGCGGTGGTGACCTACCTACGCAGAAAGGGGGTTCTAGTTCATCCATATCTGGATGATTAGTTGATCAGGCTGCCTTCCAGATGGGAATGCGAACAAGCCGTGGAGATGGTAGTGTTTCTCCTACAGCATTTGGGCTGGATTGTCAATTTCAAAAAAAGAAGCTAATCCCGTCTCAGACGTTGGACTATCTGGGAGTATAGTTTGACATGCTCCAAGGACTTGTTTTTTTTTTTTCCAAGCCAGGCAGAAAGAAGCTCTAGAAACAAATCATGGATCTCTTGGCGATTCCGAGTCCCAGTGCTGGCAGTATCTTCAAATCCTGGAGTCCATGGCAGTCTCTCTGGAGGTAGTGCCCTGGGCTTGAGTTCACATGCGTCTGTTACAGCAGTCCCTCCTGTCCTGGTGGTCCCCACAACATCTTTCCCTTCAGATGCCCCTTCCCTGGATGGAACCCGCAGAGCAGCCTCTGCTGGTGGATTCATGGAGTGACTCTAGAGAACGGTGTGCCCCTCAGGATCACAGAATAGTTACTCTTATGACTGCTGGAAGGCTCATTGCGGGGATCATTCTCTTCAAGGCCTGTGAACTCTTCATCAGAAGGGCTGGTCTATAAATTGTTTAGAATTCTGGGCTATTCGGTTGGCGCTCTGAGCTCTTCAAACCACCCTGGAAGGAAAGGCAGCCCGAGTGTTTTCAGACAATGCCACAGCAGTGGCTTACATGAATCATCGAGGAGGCACCAGAAGTGCTCCTATGATACAGAAGGCTTGGATACTGTTCCAGTGGGTGGAGGTGCATCTTCTGGCTCTTTCCGCAGTGCATGTGGCCAGCATGGAAAATGTGCAAACGGACTTTTTAAGTCACCAAATCCTGGACCGGAAGAGTGGTCGCTCTCAGAGAGATCATTTCATTTCATTGTAAGTCATTAGGGCAGACACACAATGTACTTGATGGTTTCAGCCAGGAACTCAAAGTGTTTCTTCAGTCGAAGAACAGAGCTAGGAAGCTTAGGACTGGACATGTTGGTCCAGCCTTGGCCAGCTTGAGAGCATCTTTACATATTTTCACCTTGACCCATGGTAGGTCAAGTCATACGCAAAATCGTGACTGATCTGGATCTGGTAATCCTAGTTGCACCAGAGTGGCCTTGCCGTCCCTGGTATGTGGATCTAGTCCGACTTCAGAGGGACAAGAAGCTCAGTCTCTGTCTTCATCGAGACCTTCTCACTCATGGGCCTGTTCCTAGGGAGAATCTCCAGTACTTTGGTCTTACGGCTTGGCTCTTGAGCACAGCGTTTGAAATAATGTGGATACTCTGACATGGTGATTGCCACCCTTTTAAAGTCTAAGAAGCTCTCTTCTATGGTGGCTTATGTCAAGGCTTAGAAGTCTTTCCAGCAGTGGTGTGCCAGAGACCAGGTGGAGCTGTAGAGTGTTCCAGCCTTAGTGGTCTTTGCCTTTTTGCAGGCTGGTTTGGAAAAAGGTCTAATGGTGGCTTCTCATAAGGTTTCAGAGGGCACAGTGGTTCCAGTTCGCTTACGACTCATCCTGATGTGACCAGATTTTTCAGGGGTGCGCTTTGTTTGTGGCTGCCCCTGTGTGGCATATCAATGTGGTGCTAAAGGGACTTACTGCAGCTCCTTTTGAGCCACTGAAACATCCGTCCCTTCTGGACTTTACAGTATTCCTCATGGTGATTGTCTCAGCCAGGCATATTTTAGAGTTGCAGGCTCTCTTGTAGAGAACCCTTTCCCCTGATCACGGAGGCCGGCATATCCCTCCCTACAATTCCTTCATTTCTTCCAAAGATGACTACAGAATTCCATGTCAACATGGAAGTTTGCCTACCTGACTTTTGTTCCACTGAGTCCGATGACAAAGATCTTACAGAAATTGGATGTCCGAAGAGTCTTGCTACATTATTTGGAGAGGACAAATGATTTTCATCTTTCTGATCATCTGTTTGTCCTCACAGGCTGGTACAGGTGGGGCTGGCTGATGTCTAAGACCTCTATTGTCAGATGGATTTGAATGGCAATTTTGTCGATTTATATTGCCTAAATGGTGGGCAGCCACTAGTATCTCTCAAAACTCATTCGACAAGAGATGTCGCCACTTCCTGGGTGGAGTCTCGAGCGATTAATCTAGCCAAGATTTGCAGAGTGGCCACTTGGTCGTTTCTTCATACCTTTACCAGATTTTACAGAGTGGATGTGGTGGCATGGTCCGATGCCACATTTGGGGCCTCAATGTTGCAGGCAGGTTCTTTGAGACATTGCCATTGCTTTGGTACATCAACTTCAGTATTGATTCCAGAAGGAACATAACAGAATGGAAGATTAGGTTCTTACCTTTGGTAATCTTCTTTCTGTAAGTCCTTTATGGAATCAATATGGCCCTCCAATTGTCTGCTCTGTGTTTTTCAGTATCGTCTGCCTATTTCTGCCTCAATTGTCTCTCCTTTCAGGCTTCAGTATCTTCTAGTCAGTAAACATGCCCTGTGAGGAATCCTCCTATGTGGACAAATCCGTATCTTTATCAAAGGCAGGTTTACAGTTTGTGCTTGTTGCACACGGCAGGTTGGCTCCATGTTCTTGCCTATGTTTCTTATTGCCTGTTCATTAATTGTTCTTTTATATTGCAGAGCAGAACAGACTGCTGTTGTATAGTGGGGAGATTTCCCGTGCCTCATTTCTTTTTATGTTTTGTTCCAGTGATATTCAGTGGCTTTTGGACTTCAGTACAGGGGGCTCTGTATTCCTCAGCCAAGTGGGAAGAGCAGTGGAGAGAAAAATGTATGGATTTCTGCAAGACTCGGTTCGCGGGTTGAGGTGAAACACCTTCAGTATTGATTCCATAAGGTATTTAGAGAAAGATTACCAAAGGTAAGAACCTAATCTTTCATTCCTTAGCATCATATCAGATCAATCCAGATAAATGGGAGTGTCCTCCTGTGCTTATTCTCCTGACCCAGTAAGCAGCTAAAATTTCTCTCTCAGTCTCTATGGGATCCTTTTATTAAGTTACGCTAAATATTAAGATGCCCATTATATTCCTGTGGGTGTCTTAGCATTTAGCATGCTCTAATCGTTAGTGTGCACTAAATCGGTTAGCGCATCTTAGTAAAAGTGCCCCAGTGAAGAAGATTAGCTACTCCTGTTTCTGTGTGGTATTCATTTTCTTAGTGTAGCCAGACTTATAAATTTTCCTACCAAAATTCTCTTTTTTAAAAAAAAAAGATTTCTTTATTAAATTTCAAGTTTTTATGATCATAACAAATCATAACATAGTAACTGTACAATAGAACATTACAAAAATACCACAAAAAATATTTACGGAATCAAGTATTAAGAAACAATCGTTATCTTGTACAGTTAGTTAGTCCCCAATTATACAGAGGGGCGGTGGTAACAATGGAGATTACATATTCAAATTTTTAAGGAAAAGAAGATGAGTTCCTTACTATGGGCTAACCTTTCTTGCAAAGTTTATACCTGAAGATCTAATGGAGTACTAGTAGAAACAACCACTTTACTAGCTATAAATTTAGTTAACTGTGATGCTTAAAAAAAATATATTTGACACCTTGGAGATTAATCAGACATTTACAGGGATATCTAAGGGTAAAGGTAGCCCCTAACTTTATGACCTGGGGTTGTAGAAGCAAAAATTGCTTTTTCTGTCAGCTGTTTGTTTTTTTTCCAAGTGTTTCTTGCCTGTTTGATTTACAAAATGCAAGACCAAGCATTTATCAGCTTTTCTTGTTTACAAAAAAACCAAACTCCCCTCCCCCCCAAAAAAACCCCAAAACCCAACAACAACAAAAACCCAGAACAGTCTCTCTTTTTTTATTCTTTTTCAGATATGGCTCCTGAGGTAATAGCTCTTAATTCAGGGGTGTCAAAGTCCCTCCTTGAGGGCCGCAATCCAGTCGGGTTTTCAGGATTTCCCCAGTGAATATGCATGAGATCTATTTGCATGCACTGCTTTCATAATATGCTAATAGGTCTCATGCATATTCATTAGAGAAATCCTGATAACCCAACTGTATTGCGGCCCTCAAGGAGGGCCTTTGACACTCCTGCCTTAATGGATTCTTACTGGGTATCTCTTTAAGACTTAATTTAAGGGGTTTCATTCTGCTGTTTCTTTGAGCTGGGTTTTTTTTACCTCCAACTTTTTCTTTCTATTTTTTTGGGTAAATCTTGTTATTATCCCAGGACAAGCAGGCAGCATATTCTCACATGTGGGTGACGTCATCCATGGATCCCTGATGCGGACAGCTGCAAAAGCACGCTGTTGCACTTTAAGAACTTAAGAAAGTTCGCAACTGACTGCACCACGCATGCGAGTGCCTTCCCGTCTGATATAGGTGCGCGTCTCCTCAGTTCTCAGTTTTCCACGGAACTATGAAGTCATATGTGAAACGTTCTGCATTTTATTTTTGCCTTCCTGCTCGGGAAATTTCAGATTTTTTAAAATTTTTCTTCTGGTTTTCTTTTTTCTTAATAAATCGTAAAAAAAGCCCAACTTTACTTTTCCTTGTTCTTTTTACGTTTAGCTGTTTTTAACAGCAGGGCCTTTGCCTCCGCCTCAGCCCTCGGGTTTCGATTTGGCTGAGGCAGTTTTCCCTCCCATGTCCCGCCCATTAACTGGCTTTAAAAAGTGTGGCAGGTGCCAGCACACTATTTCTTTAACTGATTCCCACAAGTGGTGTATCCAGTGCCTGGGCCAAAACCACTGCGTAGTCTTGTTCGTGCTGCTCCACGCTCCAGAAATGTTCAATAAAAAGCCGCCTTCTCCAACAAAAACTACTTTTCGGTTCCATGGATGCATCACAGGTACCTTTGACAATGTCCAAGCCCTCAACATCAAAAGCATCACCATCGTCTGATGTACCTGCTTCCATGTCGGTGTTTCAGATTATAGCTCCGTCAGATAAGCCAGCTAAGAAGTCACCAGCTTCCCAGACGGTGTCTCAGGCCATTAAGGTACAGAGTCTAGTACCTGCCAAACAAAGACCATTGATGTGGCTCGCTTCAACTTCGAGGGGTGCATCTTCATTCATGTCATCCTCTCCGGAGCGAGCCATGGCACCATTGATACCGGCGTCCAAGCCACAGGTATTGGTGCAGGCTTTCAAAGAGATGCTCGATGCTCTCTTTAAATTGGAGTTTGGGGATATGTTCCTGATGATCACTTCCATGTCAGCTTCTCCAGTACCGGCCCAGCCTGAGCGTTGCTCCATGTGAGATGCAGGTACCACCATTGCCTCATCGGTCCCGCCTTCTAGGCACCGATCAACGTCATCGAACCATGCTTCTCAGCACCGGTCTTCAAAACACTGGTCTCTTTCACTGAAGTGTCGCTCCTCAAAGCATTGGACACCTTCACTGAAGCATCATTCTTCAAGGCACCAATCACCTTCTCCAGAACGTATGCATATGAAGTGTCATTCTTCTGGGCATAGATCTAGTCATTCCAGATATTTATCTCCATGTCTTCCAGCTACCAAATCTGGCAAGCATTCTTCTAAGTCCAAGCATATTTCTCCTACGCGCTCAGACAAGCGCAAGAAGTTTTCACCTGTTTCATTGGGTCAGTACTGCCCAAAACGTAGGTACCGTTCTCCCTTTGTTCCTGTAGATTCAGATCTACATCTCCAGTCTGTTCATGAGACATCTCCATCTTCTACAGGAGCTTATGATTCTCAAGTTCTACCTCGCTCTACCTCCCATAGGGAGCCGCCTTCTTCTGAACCAGTCTCTTTTACCCGTTTCATCAGGCAGATGAGTAAAGACCTGGTAGTAAATTGGAGGCAGATTCCAAGTATTCAGAGGAGTATATGGAGACCATGGATATAGAACAACTCAAACTTCCTTTACATGGTATCCTGAAAGAAACTCTTCGAAAGAATTAGGACTCCCCTTATTCTGTTCCAGCTTGATTTTCAATATCCCTATTCCTGGTTTCGATAAGCCTCAGCTCTCTCACTAGTCTCTCGTAATGGAGTTCACTCTTAAAAAAAATCTGGCCCTTCTAAAATCTACGTTACGGTCCCTTCAGGACATGAAGGTCAATCAATGGACAGGTTTGGTAGGCATCTCTACCAGAATTCCATGCTCGTTAAGAGTCATCAATTACAATTTTTATTTCACTTGCTATTTGAAGTACTGAGTCAAAACTATGCCAACTTACTTCAAATATCTACCATCACATCGGAAGTCAGAATTTCAACACATGTTCCATACTCTTCAGCAGCACATAGTACAATCATTTTACGATGCCTTTGAGCTGTCTCTTCTAGAGTGTCTGCAATCTTGGTAGCCATGAGAAAGCTTGCCTGGTAAGGGTAGCAGACATGGATCCTAACCTTCAAGACCGGTTAGCTAATATCCCCTGCCTAGGAGGTGAACTTTTTGGGGACACTATTCAGAATGCAACTAATTGAGAGTGATATACTCACATGGATTAAAAACTGGTTGGCAGATAGGAAACAGAGTGGAGGGTAAATGGACAATACTCTGACTGGAAAAGGGTCATGAGTGAAGTGTCGCAGCATCTGTTGCTCGGGCCCGTGTTCTTCACCGTATTTATAAACGACCTGGAAATTGGTACGACGAGCGAGGTGATTAAATTTGCAGACAATTCAAAGTTATTCAGAGTAGTGAGGACGCAGAAGGATTTCGAAGACCTACGAGACATAAACGCACTCGAGTAATGGGCTATGAAATGGCAAATGAGGTTCAACGTGGATAAGTGCAAGGTGAAACTGGAAAGAGCACAGGAAGCACCAAAAAGAATGTCACTGCGCAGTCAGAACAGCAAAGAGAGAGTATGAAGAGAGACTTGCAAAGGAGGCACGGAACTTTAAACCTTTCTTTTGATATGTGAAAGGGAAACAGCCGGCAAGGAAGGAGGTGGGAACCCTGGACGAGGGGGACAGGAAATGAGTAGTAAAGGAGGAAAAAGAAGTAGCGGACAGATTAAACACATTCTTCTCGTCGGTCTTCACGATAAAATAGAGCAGGAAAATAAATTATTTACATTGTCCAACACGACACGGACAAGAGGACATGGTTTGAAGCTAAGGGGGGACAAGTCCAGGACAAATGTCAGGAAGTTCTGCTTTACGCAGCGAGTGGTAGACGCCTGGAATGCTCTCCCAAAGGAGGTTATTAAGGAATCCACTGTGCTAGGATTCAAAGGCAAATTAGATGTACTATTTTTATTAGTTAATTATTATTATTTTCCAGTGCTCAATATGAGTTCCTTTTTTAAGGTTTGACACTTGTGCCAGAATATTTTAACTAAATTTAATAAGTATCCAATTCTAGATATGAATAATTAGATATTTGCTCTCTTTCAAATGGTATAGAGGTTTTAAAAATGAGAAATGTGTTAATGAAGTCATTAGATTCAATTTAGCCATTTATTTCTGCATGAATTTAAACAACAACAAAAAAAAAGATAATATAGCTCATTCAGTCATACAAGAAAAGACTCTACAGCACCTCTAATAATGTTTTGATCACTAGATTCCTTCCTGAGGTCTCACTGAGGATATGAAATAGATGCGATCCCCACTTCCAGACCTCTTCCACATAATTTATGGAGAGGTGTTACTGAGCCTTGAAGGAGACCTGTGTGATTGCACTAAAGCAATGGTAGGCAAACTCATTAGTCAAAAGAGCCAAAATCAGCAGTACAACGATTAAGATTTTTTTTGAGAGCCATACCCTGTGCCCGCTTGCGCTATGACAGCTACGTCAACCTGACTGACACCATGCTCGCCCACACGTAGTCGAAATCGATTTGTGGCAGAGCCTAGAGAATGACACGGGGAAAAAATTTATCTCCGTCCCTGTCCCGTGAGCTCGGACTCTATCCCCGCAAACCACCTGATCGCATCCATAAAATCCTTGAATAGTTTTATATTGAACTTATTATATTAAAGTATAAAAAGAAACAATATTCTGTATAATTGTCAATTTATAAATCGGCGTCTTCTCCCCACTCTCTTCCCTATTTCCCTTCAGCGTCCTCAGCCCACTCTCTCTCCACTTCCCTTCAGCGCACACACATAAAAACAAGCAAGCAATTTTATATCATTTTCATTCTATTCATTCATAAAAATTAAAGTCTAAATAATGCCAGTCACATAACAAAACATGATTTTACAAAAATAATTCCCTGCACAGTCAAGCCTGCAAGGATTACTAGATGTCTTTCAGCAGCTCCCCTCTCTCCCTCCCTCCCCCTTACCTTCGTGGCCAAGTCAAAATGATCTGTCAACAATAAAATTTAAAAAAACACAAAGCACACTGTACGCAGAGAAAATGTTAATTATCATTTATATTCCGCAGGTTTTCAAAGAGGTCAAGGCAGATGACTTTATGCGATGTCACCTGAGTAACAACTATACAAAAATAGACAAATATACCCCCTCCCTTTTTACTAAACCGCGGTAACATTTTTTAGCACAGGGAGCTGCGCTGAATGCCCTGCGTTGCTCTCGATGCTCATAGGCTCCCTGCACTAAAAACCACTATTGCGGTTTAGTAAAAGGGGGCCCTAGTGCAAAATATAGACAGCAGATATAAATTCTCAAAACGGACACATTTTGATCACTTAATTGAAAATAAAATCATTTTCCTACCTTTGGTAATTTCATCAGTCTCTGGTTGCACTTTATTCTTCTGACTGTGCATCCAATATTTCTTCCCTTTCAGCCTCCTGTATACTTCCTCTCTCCAGATCTCATTCCCTCCCCCAACTTTTTCTTTCTTTCGCCCTGTCCCCTTCTTTCTTTCTCTCTCCATGCCCCCTTTTTTCTGTATGTCTGTCTCTCTCTCTCTCTCTCTCTCTCTCCGTGCCCCATTTCTTTCTTTGTTTCTCCATGCCCCCTTTCTGTCTGTCTGTCTCTCTCCATGCCCCCTTTCTGTCTGTCTACCGTCTCCCTTCTTTCTTTTTGTCTCCCTGTCCCCCCCTTTGTTTCTTTCTTTCTTCCTGCGCTCCCCCAAGCCACCACCATTGGGGAACATGCTACCACCGCTGCCGGGGAATAGGCTGCCACTGCTGCCATCGGGGAACAAGCCGCCGCCCAGTTCTGAGCTCTCCTTGCTTCCTTTCCCCGTGGGGGCCGACCAACTCTCGCCACCTGATGTCAATTCTAACGTCGGAGACAAAGTTCCGGGCCAGCCAGCCAGCGATTGGCTGGCCCAGAATGTCCTCTTCGACGTCAGAATTGACATCAGGTGGCGAAAGTTGGTCGGCCCTGCGGGGAAGGGAAGCAGGGAGAGCTCAGAATTCGGCGCAAACTTGTTCCCCGATGGCAGCGGTGACAGCCTATTCCCTGGTGGCGGTGGCAGCCTGTTCTCCAATGGCGGTGGCTTTTGGGGGAGGGCAGTGAGAAGGGAAGGGAAGCAGGTTGGGCACCCCTGCTCTAGACAAGTCGCGAGCCGCACTCAAGTGGCTAAAGAGCCGCATGTGGCTCGCGAGCTGCAGTTTGCTGACCACTGCACTACAGCAAAATAAAAAAGTAGCAGATAAAGAGCAAAGTGAGAGCTAAGGCAAAACAGTTTAGGTCACAGGTGTCAAAGTCGGTCCTCGAGGGCCAGAATCCAGTCGGGTTTTCAGGATTTCCCCAATGAATCTGCATGAGATCTATTTGCATGCACTGCTTTCAATGCATATTCATTGGGGAAATCCAGAAAACCCGACTGGATTCCGGCCCTCGAGGAGGGACTTTGACACCCCTGGTTTAGGTAAAGATGCAGGTAGGTAATAATTAGCAATGTATTAAAAATATTTTATTTTTATTTGCTTATGTCATTTGAAAGCTGCTTGATGTTAATACAATTTTAATTTAATTCTTTATAGTGTGTATGTGTGTGTGTGTGTGGGGAGGGACAACACCTACGTCAGCAGTAAAATTAGAATAGGGTCATTAAATCCAGTGGTGTACCTAGTATGTATGACAGCCAGTGCTGATATTTTTTAACAACCCCCTCCTCTATATAAAAAAAAGTTATTTTTAGTAATAATCCATGAGTCACACAAGGGTGCACCCAGGAAAAGGCGGCATCTTAAACACTGTAGTGAGCACTAGAACACCAACACACAAATTGTAAAACTAAACAAACCAGATCCTGCACAGTCAATTGATCCTGTACAGTCGATGCTATCAGAAAGCCATGTCCTTTTCATACACACAGAACACAGATACACCCTCGCCCAATATGGAATAATCACAAACTAAAAATAGAAATATGTAGACAAAAGTTAAACTGAACCAAGAAATCAGACTCTGCATACAATGCAACACCACAGAAACAATGACACATTCCCTAATACTGTGTAAAATATAAAGACAGTAGATGTAAATCTGAAAAAAACTGATACATAACAATCACAAGACCTGACATTGAAGACTGTTATTCATGCTATTCTTCTAATCTGGCCTTAGAATCATACCAAATCAAGCAAAGCATACCTACCTCATGATGACTTAATTTACACTAGGCTTTGGACAAGTCATTTAGGTAAACACGTGGTGTGGTCAATTTAAAAACAAAGAGAATACATTTGATCTTTAAAAAAAAAGAAAAAGGGGAGTTTCAAGACAAAATGCATTAAACAAAAAAACAGCAAAAGAATGCAGTAACAAAAAAGATACCAATTCTCCTCCGCCTCAACACTAGAATTCACTTATCACTGTGTTCATGTACAAGCCAAGAACATTGATCGAAAGACAGAAACAATACTTATGTCAATGAAAGAGCAACTGTACTAGGCACCATTTGCAGTTGTCTTCATGAAAGTAAAAAGAGCCACTGGGTAGTTCAACGGGTAGCACTATATTACAAGAATAAGCTTTTAAAGGAAAATATAATGCTCCCTCAAATCAGATATAATTTGGCAGAAACTCGGACACAATATAATACCTCCATTCAACCTTAATAGCAATACTATTATTTTGTTTTACAATATTTCACATTATCAGAGGCAGAAAAAAGTTCACCCTCCAGGGATTCAAGACAAGGTTGGACAAGTTCCTGCTGAATCAGAACGAACGCAGCTAGGGCGGGCACTGGTCTTTGACCTGGGAGCCGCCGCGTGAGCAGACTGCTGGGCGTGATGGACCACTGGTCTGACCCAGCAGCAGCTGTTCTTATATTACCTTTTCCCTCCAGTTGTGTTTCGTGCTCACCTCCTGCCTCCACCGCGCGGGCCATCTCACTCAGCTGTGTGGGCCCCACAAGTAACAGCACCAGCCACCTGGCTTTACCCAGCAACATCGCGACCCCGTGCTACTCTACAGCAACACCACCTGCAACCATCCTCTGAGCACCTAAATCCAGCACATTCCATCGCCACACTCTGCCGATTGGTTAGCCCGACAAGATGCCTAATGCAGTAGCCAATCAGCTACGCCCAGCCTCTTCTAGGTCATACATGTGTGTCGTATTGCTTCACGTAAAAAGTCCAGTACGGGATACATACAGCCTAAGCTCAGACCAGCCCACCTTCTGTTTCTAACCTGCCGGGCGGTCATCTAAATTAGCCGGACGGAGCACCTGGCTATAAGGCCCTAGGGAGAACACTGTTAAGGGACTGGAGGAGTTGCCGTACAGTGAGAGGCTAGAGAAACTGGGCCTTTTTAATCTAATCTAATCTAATCCTTAGGTTTGTATACCGCATCATCTCCACGTTCATAGAGCTCGACGCGGTTTACAGTAGGAGAAATAGGAAGGAACTACAACAGAGGGTTAGAGGTAGAAGTGGGAAGAAAATTTACAGGACTTGGGATGGCAAGATATAAGAGTTTCCTTGATTCCTAAGTTGGAGGGAGACTTACATTTTTTGAGAAAAGCCAGGTTTTCAGATGTTTGCGGAAAACTTGGAGAGAGCTCAAGTTCCGAAGAGGGGAGGTAAGGTTGTTCCAGAGCTCAGTGATTTTGAAGCGGAGGGAGGTCCCTAGCTTTCCTGTGTGGGAAATGCCTTTTAGCGAGGGGAAGGATAGTTTTAATTTGTGGGAGGATCTGGTGGTATTAGGGTTTGAGGAATTCCAAGAAAGAGGGATAAAGGGAGGGAGGATACCATATAGGATTTTGAAAGTTAAACAGGCGCATTTATAGTGGACCCTGGCGATTATCGGAAGCCAGTGGAGCTTGGTCAGGAGCGGGGAGACATGGTCAAATTTACTTTTAGCGAAGATGAGCTTGGCCGCGGCATTCTGAATTCGTTGGAGTCTGTGGAGGTTTTTCTTAGTTAGGCTTAAGTAGATAGAGTTGCAATAGTCCAATCTGGAGAGGATGATGGATTGGACAAGGAGGGTAAAATGTTTTTGATGGAAGCAGGATCTAACTTTCCTCAGCATGTGAAGACTGAAAAAGCATTTTTTTTAACCAAGGATTGGAGGTGGTCATTGAAGGACAATGTGGAATCAATGATGATGCCCAAGACCTTGCTCGAGAACTCAAGCTGCAGAGAGGAGCCAGAGGGTAGTGAGGGGACATGAACGAAACATTCAAGATAATGAAGGGAATAGCCTTAGTAGAGAAAGAGAGATTGTTCACTCTCTCCAAGGTGAAGATAATGAGAGGGTACTCTCAAAAGTTAAAAGGGGATAGATTCCGTACAAACGTAAGGAAGTTCTTCACCCAGAGAGTGGTAGAAATTTGGAACGCTCTTCCAGAGGCTGTTATAGGGGAAAATACCCTCCAGGGATTCAAGACAAGGTTAGACAAGTTCCTGCTGAACCAGATGTATTCAGGTAAGGCTAGATTCAATTAGGGCACTGGTCTCTATCATTTAAATCTGTTGAAACTCAGAGTGATTTTCACTTCTCTAAAGGCTTTTCAGCATCTTCTTCAAGATCAGGTCATTCTTATTCGGACCGACAATCAAGTAGCCATGTACTACGTGAACAAGCAGGGAGGAACAGGATACCTTCTCCTTTATCATAAAGCCCAGAAGATTTGGAATTGGGCAATCCCTCACAACATTTTTCTGAAAGCTGTCTATATTCAAGGAGAGAAAAATTCACTGGCAGACAAATTAAGACACATTCTTCAACCTTGCGAATGGATACTTAATTCACCAACTCTTCATCAAATTTTTTCTCAAAGGGAACTCCTCAAACAGACCTTTTTGTGTCTCCCCACAACAATAAGCTGTCCCAGTTCTGTTCAAGACTCTTCACTCCTCATCAAGGGAGTAAACAGGCATATAGACAAGGGCGATCCGGTCGACATTATATATCTGGATTTTCAGAAGGCGTTCAACAAAGTTCCACATGAACAACTATTTCGTAAAATTGCAAGCCATGGAATCAAGGGTGAAATACTCAAGTGGATTAAAAACTGGCTGGAGCATAGGAAACAGAGTGGGGGCAAATGGATAATACTCGGACTGGAAGTGGTCACCAAGCGGGGTGCCGCAGGGCTCGGTGCTTGGACCCGTGTTCTTCAACATATTTATAAACGATCTGGACATTGGTACGACGAGTGAGGTGATTAAATTTGCAGACGATACGAAGTTATTCAGAGTAGTGAAGACACAGGGGGATTGCGATGATCTATAAAGTGACATAATCAAGCTCGAGAAATGGGCATCGACATGGCAAATGAGGTTCAATGTGGATAAGTGCAAAGTGATGCATGTCGGTAACAAAAATCTCATGCACGAATACAGGATGTCTGGGGCGGTACTTGGAGAGACTTCCCAGGAAAGAGACTTGGGAGTTCTGATTGACAAGTCGATGAAGCCGTCTGCACAATGCGCTGCGGCAGCAAAAAGGGTGAACAGAATGCTAGGAATAATAAAGAAGGGGATCATGAACAGATCGGAGAAGGTTATTCCGCTGTACTGGGTCATGGTGCACCCTCACTTGGAGTACCGCATCCAGCACTGGTCGCCGTACATGAAGAAGGACACAGTACTACTTGAAAGGGTCCAGAGAAGAGCAACAAAAATGGTTAAGGGGCTGGAGGAGTTGCCGTACAGTGAGAAGTTGGAGAAACTGGGCCTCTTCTCCCTTGAAAAGAGGAGACATGATCGAAGTATTCAAAATTCTGAAGGGAATAGACTTAGTAGATAAAGACAGACTGTTCACACTCTCTAAGGTAGGGAGAACGAGAGGGCACTCTCTAAAGTTGAAAGGGGATAGATTCTGTACAGACATAAGGAAGTTCTTCTTCACCCAGAGAGTTGTGGAGAGCTGGAATGCTCTTCCGGAGTCTGTTGTAGGGGAAAACACCCTCCAGGGTTTCAAGACTAAGCTGGACAAATTCCTGCTAAACTGGGACGTATGCAGGTGAGGCTGGACTCATTTAGAGCACTGGTCTATGACCTGGGGGCTGCCACATGAGTGGACTGCTGGGCAGGATGGACCACTGGTCTGACTCAGCAGCAGCAATTCTTATGCTCTTATGGAGGCAGATGCTTTTCTCCTAGACTGACTCTTCATTCCTCATCGCCTGAAGGCAGATGCTTTTCTCCTAGACTGGGTAGACAAGTTCCTCTATGTGTTCCCTCCATTTCCAATTATTCTCAAGACACTTGTCATACTGAAACAGGAATCTATCACCGTGATTCTAATAGCTCCTCGGTGGCCCAGACAACCTTGGTTCTTCCTTCTACTTCAACTCAGCATCAAGGAACCACTTCTGCTACCAACATTTCTGTCTCTTCTTGCACAGAGTCACGGTTCTCTTCTTCATCCCAACCTGTAGTCTACATCTGACAGCCTGTACCTTTCGGGATAACTTTACACCTTCAGTTTTCTCAATTTGTTAGAGACATTTTAGATGCTTCCTGAAAACCAGCCACAAGACAATGTTACATTAAAAAAATGGACTAGGTTTTCTGCTTGGTGCAGTCTTGGAGCCTCAGTGTATTTCCTTGTCTTTGATTCTGGACTATCTGTTTCATTTATCTCAATCTGCCTCAAATCCACCTCCATTAGAGTCCATCTCAATGCAATTGCTGATTTTCATCAACCTATGGATGGAAAACCTCTCTGCTCATCCTGTGGTTTCCACCTCCTGGGCTGTCTCTCTTAGCTGGAGTTGAGACAGTTTTATCTCTGGCAGTGTCAGAATGAGTATTTCTACCTGAGACAGGCATTTGCCTGTCACACCCCTTGAACATTTTTGCCACCAGTGCAAAATTATAACTGGAGGTACAACATTTGATTTATTTGTGTATTTTTCTCCAGTTCCTCCTTCTTTTGTTGTTTTGTCATACAATAATGACCAATTCGTTTTAACATTTTTTATTTGTCATGTTGATGTTTATTATGCTTTTGTGATGCCATGCTCATTGTATGCTTGTTGCCTTTACCAGTTAAAATTGTTTTATAGAAAAAGGAAAGAATACTACAGCAGTAATCACTGCTAAAAGCCAGGAATAAGTGTACAACACTAGCATACATACATTAAAGCATGGAAAGTGGAAGAAAGATTCAACTGAAAATAAGAGGAAACGGCATAAGTATTGGAAAGTCACATGCAAGGCGCTGATAAGGAAAGAAAAGAGAGACCTTAAAAAGAAGATTGTGTTGCAGGCAAAAGTATATATAGTGTAAAAAAATTTTTAAGTATATTAAAATCAAGAAGCTGGAAAAAGAATCAGGTGGACCGCTAGATGACCAAGGGGTAAGAGGGGCGCTCAGGGAAGACAGAGCTATAGTGGAGAAATTAAATTAATTTTTTGCTTCAATCTTTACCAATGACTATGTGGGGGATGCCAAAAATAGTATTCAATGCTGATAAATCTCTGTAATATTGGACGATGTAATAGGACAATTTTGACAAATTGTAGAGTAGCAAATCACATATACCTGATAATAATACATCCCTGAATACTGATAGAATTGAAAAATGGAGTTGCAGAGCTACTAGGATCTCTCCTGGACATAGCCTGACATCACCTAAGTAAAGGCAAGAGGATGCTAGTCATACAACTTGATCTCTCTGCAGCATTTGACCTGGTAGATATTGCCATCCTATTACAACGTATTTCTGAAATCTAGAACCTATAGAGCAGGAGTGTCCAAAAGGTCGATCGCGTTCTCCCTGCTTCCCTGATGCCGCAAAAGCCAGGTGCATGCAGCTACTGCAGAAGCTCTGGGCCCACAAGCCTCCCCCCTCCCCCCGATGTCAATTCTGAGGTCGGAGAGGAAGTTTTGGGCCAGCCAATCGCTGCCTGGCTGGCCCAGAACTTCCTCTCCGATGTCAGAATTGACGTCGGGGAAGAAGGCTTGTGGGCCTAGCGTTTGTGCAGTGGCTACATGGGCCTGGCTTTTGCGGTGTTGGGGAAGCAGGGAGAAATTGGCGGCGGTGGCTTGGAGTGGAAGGTAGGGAGAGAGAGAGAGAAAGAAAGAAAGGGGGGCAGGGAGAAAAACAGACGGAAAGAAAAGGGCAGTGAGAGACAAAGAAAAAGTTAGACTCATGGAGGGACAGAGAAATATGTTGGTTGGGGAATGGAATGAGGTCTGGAAGCATGCAGGAGGCAGAAAGAAGGGAAAAAATATTGGATGCACAGTCAGAAGGCAGTGCATCCAGAGACTCATGAAAACACCAGACACCAAAGGTAGGAAAAATTTATTTTATTTTCAATTTAGTGATCAAAATGTGTCCATTTTGAGAATTTATATCTGCTGTCTATATTTTGCACTATGGCCCCCTTTTACTAAACCGCAATAGTGTTTTTTAGCGCAGGGAGCCTATGAGCATCGGGAGCAGAGCAGGGCATTCAGCGCAGCTCACTGCGCTAAAAACCACTATTGCGGTTTAGTAAAATGAGAGGGGGTATATTTCTCTTTTTGTAAAGTTGTTACTGAGGTGACATTGCATATTTTAAAGTCATCTGCCTTGACCTCTTTGAAAAAAATCCCAGAATATAAATTATAATTAACATTTTCTCAATGTACAGTGTGCTTTGTGTTTTTTTTAAAATTTTATTGTTGGCAGATCATTTTGACTTGGTCATTTTAAAAGTAGCTTGCAAGCCAAAAAAGTGTTGGCACCCCTGCTATAGAGTCAAGACAGAGACAAATTAGAATCCTGATCTAACCCTTTCCTTATACCTCAAATTCACCACTATCTCCAATGCATTTCAACCTCTACGTCTCCTCCCTCGGTACCAGCCCGGATCATTTAGGCATTACATCATACAGCTACACAGATGACATTACTATACTCCTTCCTTTTGACCAGCCAACTCCCATCATAACAGAAAAACTGCAGAAAACATTAGAAACAGTTGAAAAATGAATGAAAGACCACAAACTAAAGCTGAACAAAGACAAAACAAAATTCCTACTGCTCCAACCACAACAGAAATAGAAATAAAATCCTTCAAATACTCCATACAACCTGTCCTAAAACTTCTCGGGGTGATGATAGATGTTGCACCATGCAACTACAAATCAGCAAGACCATCCAGAAATTCTTTGCAGTCATGCGCAACCTACGGCAAATTCAAAAATTCTTTGACAGGGAACATTTCCAACTCCTGGTCCAATCCCTAGTCCTGAGACTTCTAGATTACTGCAGCGTCCTTTACCTACCATACCCCACAGGCATGAAAAAACAATTACAGACCATATAAAACAGCCCTCAGATTGATCTACTCACTAAACAAATATGACCACATCTCCATTGCATACCTAGACTCTTACTAGCTACCAATGCAAGCACGAATATTATTCAGATTTTACTGTCTACTATTCAGAGCCCTAAATGGTGGAAATCTACAGTTTTGACTGCAAGGATTAAACTAGGAGCTGATTGTAGAAGCAACCACAAGCTTTTGATATGCAAGATCAAGGTGCAAGGTAAAGCTTCGTAAGAAGATCATTAGAGACCTCCCAAAATACAACATTGAAAACATTCCATCACACTATTGGATAAAACTAAACAACAAGTTTGCCTTGCTTGATACAGGAGATAGAGAGCCCAAAGAGTTATGGAATGACCTCAAAACTGTAATTAGTGATTAAGCTAAAAACACTCAGAAGAAAAAGAAAGCCAAGAAATTACCCTGGATCTCGGAAGAAACCAGAAAAGTGGCTGAAGAAAGAAGACAAGCAAAACTATTTGGTGAAAGAGAAAAAGTATCACAAATGAACCAAATGTTTCAAGTTTGTTTCAAGAATGTTTCAAGTTTGGCAAGACAAAGAACGATATCTCAAGAATATTTGTTATAAAATTGAATCAGGACATGTAAATGGAAAAACCAGATTAGCTTTTGAGGAGATTAAGAGATTGCGGCAGAAATCCCCCTCGATTTGGGATGCTTAAACATACCAGTGGAATGGTATTGAATGATCCAGAAAGCATTAAAAAGAGACGGAAAGAATTTACAGAAAATTTATACAAACAAGGCAATGAGGAAAACATTGGGGAAATTGAAATGGAAACTGAAGCAACAAACCGCTATGTTAAACCGCTATGTTAAATCGGTAAGTAAACGGAGTAGGAACAATAAGCCACAATGGTTCTCTACGGAGATCTCGGACCTCATCAAGGAGAAGAAAAAAAGCATTCATCTCTTACAAACAATCAGGGAAACAGGACTCCAGGGAAATCTATCTGACCAAGTCAAAAACAGTCAAAACAGCAGTTAGGGAGGCCAAATTCCGAATGGAGGAGTCTTTAGCAAGGAACATAAAGAGAGGAGATAAATCCTTTTTCAGGTATATCAGTGACAGGAACAAGAACTCAGGTGGGATAGTACGCCTCAGGAAACCAGGGGGAGACTATGCAGAAACGGACTCGGAGAAAGCCCAACTGTTAAATGAATACTTCTGCTCAGTCTTCACCCGCGAGGCGCCGGGACTTGGTCCTCAGCTGCAGACAAGGGTTGACTCAGCTGATCCATTTAGTAATTTCGAGTTTACTGCGAGCTGTCAAAGCTCAAGGTTAACAAGGCAATGGGGCCTGACAACCTACACCCCAGGGTGCTCAGGGAGTTGTGTGATGTCTTGGCGGAACCGCTATCCGCACTCTTCAATCTCTCCCTTAGTACAGGTGACGTCCCGTTGGACTGGAAAATGGCTAACGTCATTCCACTCCATAAGAAAGGCTCCAAGATGGAAACAGCAAACTACAGACCGGTGAGTCTCACATCAATAGTGAGCAAACTAATGGAAACTCTAATCAAATGCCAATTGGATTCGATCATGAACGAGGAGAATCTACGTGATCCCCGTCAACATGGATTTACTAAGGGGAGATCCTGCCAATCCAACCTGATCGGCTTCTATGACTGGGCGACGAGAAAGCTAGATGTTGGGGAGTCCCTGGACATCGTATACCTGGACTTCAGCAAAGCATTCGATAGCTTACCACACCGCAGGTTGCTGAGCAAAATGAGTTCTATAGGATTGGGCGACACGCTGACGAAATGGATTGGGAACTGGCTTGAGGGTAGGCTTCAGAGGGTAATGGTGAATGGCACCCCCGTCCGAAACGACGGAGGTGATCAGTGGAGTGCCACAGGGCTCCGTCCTGGGCCCGATCCTGTTCAACATCTACATAAGAGACTTGGCAGAAGGTCTCCGAGGTAAAATAACATTATTCACTGATGACGCCAAACTAAGCAATGTAGTGGCCAAGAGTACAACAGACAAAAACTCAATGCCCGACAACATGATGCACGACCTACTACTACTGGAGCGCTGGTCTAGGTCCTGGCAACTCAGCTTCAATGCCAAAAAATGCAAAGTCATGCACCTAGGCAGCCATAATCCATGCAAGACTTACACCCTAAATGGCGAGATCCTAACAAGAACTGAAGCAGAGCGTGACCTAGGGGTGATCGTCAGTGAGGACATGAAGGCTGCCAATCAAGTGGAGCAAGCTTCCTCCAAAGCAAGGCAAATCATAGGTTGCATACGCAGGAGTTTCGTCAGCCGTAAGCCTGAAGTCATTATGCCATTGTATAGATCCATGGTGAGACCACACCTGGAGTACTGTGTGCAATTTTGGAGGCCGCATTACCGAAAAGATGTGCTGAGACTAGAGTCGGTGCAGAGAATGGCAACCCGGATGATCGCGGGTCTCAAGGATCTCCCTTACGAGGAAAGGCTGGATAAGTTACAGCTCTACTCACTCGAGGAACGCAGAGAGAGGGGAGACATGATCGAGACGTTCAAGTATCTCACGGGTCGCATCGAAGTGGAAGAAGATATCTTCCTTCTCATGGGTCCCACGGCAACCAGGGGGCACCCGTGGAAAATCAGGGGAGGGAAACTGCACAGTGACACCAGGAAATTCTTTTTCACTGAGAGAGTGGTTGATCGCTGGAATAATCTTCCACTTCAGGTCACTGAGGCCAGCAGCGTGCCTGATTTTAAGGCCAAATGGGATAGATACGTGGGATCTATTCACTGAGTTAGGTGGGGAAGGGTCATTGCGGTGGGCAGACTGGATGGGCCGTGGCCCTTATCTGCCGTCTATTTCTATGTTTCTATGTTTCTATATATTAAAAGAAGTTGTCATAGAAGTGATTAAAGCTTTATCGAAAAACAAGTCACCTAGTATTGACGATATTCCAATTGAATTAATAAAAGGCTCAGAAGGTGCTATCATGGCCCTCGAAAAAACAGCCAACTGATTGAAGAAGATCACTGTTCATACCTATATCGAAGAAAGATGACGCTAAGGACTGTAACAACTACAGATCAATTGCATTAATTCCACATGCCAGCAAAATATTGCTGAAAATAATACAACAAAGTCTTCAGTCATACATATGTAATTTGATTTGATATGTAGTATGCAATTTGTTATAGTGTGTCCTTGAAGTGTTTTGTACGACAAATGTAAATATTTTAATTTGTATGTTAATATGTAACTCGCTCTGGATAAGGGCAGGTGAGAAATAAACAAACAAGGGGGGGTCACATGATGCATCCTTTCTGAGTGGACGCGTGCGAGTGGAGCTCCCTCATACCCTCACTGATATCAGCTAATATTTTTTGCTTTTCGCTACCGATGACCAGGTTGCTACCTTTGGGGTGGAGAGGACGGTGATTTGCCGCATCCGGAGTGGTTTCCCCGGCTATACGCTGTCTGGCATACCCTTAAAAAGAACAAAAGCAGTTAGAGATCAGCCCTCTTCCACCCCGGCCAAAATGGCGGAGGAGACCATGACTTTCACAGTCCTCGCAGGAGAATGGGTGCAAGAGATAACACACTCGGTGTCTGCAGCGCTGGCGGATCGCTTGAATAAACTTCAGTCGGGCATGGAGGAAATGCATGAGAAGTTTGATTCTCTTGTCCACCGGCTAACAGAGGTGGAGCAACGAATAACGGCTTTGATTCTTGGGTGCTCGTGCTGCAAAAAGAAACCAAGCTCCTGAAAGCGCAGCTCGATAAGCAGGAGAATAGGAGCCGCAGAAATAACCTTAGGCTGGTGGGGCTCCCGGAAGCTGTTAAGGACGCTGAGCTGTATACCATCTTTTCTACCTGGCTACCTGAACAGCTGCAGGAGAGCGGCATGCTCTTTACCGGTGAAAGGGCACATCGGATCGGCTCCCCACAACAGCAGAAAAACCGGAGGCCTCGCACAATTATTGCAAGATACAGCAGCTGGAGGGAGAAAGAGAGCATCCTGCGGGCTTACCGTAAAAAGGGGCCCTTGGAATACAATGGAGCGAAGGTACTCCTCTTCAATGACTATTCCATCAGAGTGATAGCGCAGCACAAGCTAATGACACCCTTCTGTTCATCACTGCACTCCAAAGGCATTCAATTCGCCCTCACTTTTCCTGCTAAGCTGTGAGTCTGGAAGGATGGCAAGTCGTTTACCCTGCAGAACGTGGATGAAGCTCGCCTATTCCTGGATAAACTCAAGGGATGATTGACTCTCTCAGCCCTGGCTGGGTCCATTGGCTGGGCCCGTTAACCACTGTTTCCCTGAGTATGACCACTGCACTGACTATAGCCTGTTGGACCAAGGTTTAGAATGCCGACGTGGGACTACGGGGTGGCTTCACCGGAGACCACGTTCAGGTTCAGTGCACCTTGGGGATTTTTATTCTTTTTCGGGGTGCGTTTTCCAGCCAAGTCTGATCAGCTTAGTTTTATGCTCCCAGGACTGGCCTCTGACTCTATACTGTGGCAGGGAGCCCACCATGGACCTGCATTTGGTTGCTTAAGATGGCTTTCTGTGGTTGCTATTTCTATCTTCTCTGGCTGACTCTTAACGTCAACATAATCTCTTGGGGCTACCCAGAGTTTGGCACTAGCCCATAGCCCATGTTTTTCTTTCTCATTCTTTTCTTTTGTTTCTTTTCTTTGGGGGCGATCAGCACCTCAGTTATTCTCTGCTCTTCGTTGGGGGGCATGGGGGGGCTCCCTTGTGAGTGGGGTGGGAAGTGTGGATTTGGGATTTGCGGGAATGGGGGAGGGAGATACTGTTATGGATGCAGAAGGGGGGGGGACGAGTGGGCTATGAAGGAATGTCTGGGGTGGTCTGACTGGGAGTGAATGGGGAGTATGGCTGTATGTGGGGGAGCGAATGTGTGGTCTGATTGGTCCTAGACAGGAGGATTGCTTCTTGATCTTTTCTGCCCGAAGACCTAACTGTCAGGGTAGTTTGCATTATGTTCTAGGCTTGTGAACATGTATTGGCCCTATGACAATGGCTGACTTGAAGGTGGTCATACTCAATATGGATGGCCTTCAGTCACCCATAAAAAGATCCCGAGTACTGGTTTCCCTAAGAAAATTGAATGCAGACATAGCTTATATTCAGGAGACTCACCTTTCCCAATTGGAACATTCTAAACTACACAGAAATTGGGTGGGTGAGGTGTATTTCTCATCGTTTGGGGGCCGGCAGCGAGGGGTGGCGATCCTTCTCCATAAAAAGCTACCCTTTCAGTTACATAAACAGTTTCAAGTACATGAAGGGAGATATGTTTTGGTCCTCCTCCAGAGAGAAGCCTTCCAGCTCTTTGAGGCCTCCAACTCCTCAATCCAGGACACCAATAGCAGAACCTGAGAGCTCCGTTTCTCCCAGTGCCTTGTCCCAGTCTGCTTATTCGCTGGGATATCAATACTCCAGTGAGGCCTCGCCTTCGTTTTCCACTCGAGGCGCCTCGAGGTCATCGAGTCCCTCTCGAGGACATCCTCTTGCGGATCAATTATCCTTTTCCTCCTTCCTCCATCAAATGGCTCAGGACTTGGATCTTAAATTGGACTCTGATTCTAAGTACTCTAAGGAGTATTTAGAGGAAATGAGTTTGCCTTGGCCTCCTGGGGAGTCTCTCAAACTTCCTCTTAACAGGCTTCTTTCTCAAACTTTCAAACAAAACCTGGAGACTCCTTATGCCATCCCTGCTGTTCCAGGCAAGTTTAGAATCAAGGTATAGAATGTATATTGCAAGGGCTTTGAGAACTCACAACTATCTCATCAGTCCCTTCTTGTGGAATCTTCCTTAACCTTTTCCTATCGTAATAAATTTTACGTTACGCTGGTTCCAATTGTAATTATTTTAGCAAAGTTTTGTATTATTCACCGTTATCATTTATGGCTATTGTAAATATAATGGCCCAATAGATAGGACAAATGATAGGTAGAAGGTGTACTGTATGTCCCATGCCATGGGACATACAATGGCAACAACATTTTTTGGAATGTCCCGTCATCCGGGACACACAATAGGAAAAGGTTAAAGAGGAGTCATCCTTCCAGGGTCTATGCTACCGTACCTCTTGGTAGAGAGGGCAGGACCATGGACAAGTTTGGCCGTCGTCTTTATCAAAATTTGATGATGGCCTCCAGGGTTTTAAATTATAATTTTATCTTTACTACTTATTTCAAGTATTTTATTGATATACTCCCTGTTTTTTTCTAAAGACCTTGATCACCACAGGCTTTTAGAATTCCAGCAAGTCATTGCTACTTTAGAACAACTCAGGTTACACCTTCTTCAGTCATCTTATGATGCCTTTGAACTTTCCTCGAGGGTCACTGCTTTCTCAGTAGCAATGCGCCGCCTTACCTGGTTCGCATTATTGATATGGATCCCGACATTCAGGATCATCTGGCCAATATTCCTTGTGAAGGCACTGACCTCTTTGATGAATCTATAGAGGCTGCCACCAAGAAGTTGTCTGAGCATGAGAAATCTTTTGCTTCCATAGTCAGACCAAAGCCTAAGCCAGCTCCTTCCAAGCCTTCTCGATCTCTTCCATCCTATCAGAGGCGTTATCCTCCGAGGGCAGCTCCTTACACTCAAGCACCTCCCAAAAAACCGCAACAACAGCAGAAGCAACAGAAACCTTAGCCTTCTGCTGAATCAAAGGCTTCTCAGCCTTTTGACTGTCAAACAGAGCATAACCTCCATCGTTCTGCCTCTGTTCTCTCCTCTTCCCATCGGAGGTAGTCTCCATCATTTTTACCATTTATGGAAGACCATTACATCCGACCTCTGCCAATAATCAGGGTCCTGTCAATAATCTGGGTGCTGTCAATAATCATTTCACTCAAATTCCACCAGAACTTCATCCAAGAGAGTATCCTTCCAATCCATCCCAGACCGCCCTTCTTCTTCAGGAAGCTCAAGCTCTGCTTCGTCTTCATGCCATCGAGGAAGTTCCCTTGGAACAGCAGAGCAAGGGGTTTTACTCCTGTTACTTCCTAGTTCCGAAGAAGACGGGCGATCTGCGACCCATACTGGATCTCAGGGCTCTCAACAAATTTTTGGTCAAAGAAAAATTTTGCATGCTGTCCCTGGCATCCCTTTATTCCCTTCTAGATCAGAACAATTGGTTGTGTTTTGTAGATATCAAGGAGGCTTACACTCACATCCCCAGTCATTCAGCCTCCCGTCAGTACCTCAAATTTTGGGTGCATCATCTCCAAGAGTGTTCACCAAGTGCCTAGTGGTGGTTGCAGCAGCTCTGCAGGACCATGGTCTTCAGGTGTTCCCCTCCCTGGACTGGCTCATCAAAGATTCAACATCTCAGGGGGTTATTGTAGCGACCCAATGGACTACGTGGTTCCTACAAAGCTTGGGATTCAAAATCAACTTTCTCAAATCCCACCTTCAGCCCTCTCAGAACCTACAGTTCATTGGAGCTGTTCTGGACACTGTCCAACTCAGAGCACTCCTTCAGCAGTGTCTGATTGCTGTCCTTCAGCTTTGCCGCAAAGTGTCTTTCCCTTTCTTCACTCTCAGCGAGCCACATGATGGTAATACTCGGTCACTTGGCCTCGACCGTTCACGTGACTCCTTTTGCCAGACTTCACCTCAGAATTCCTCAGTGGACCCTGGCATCTCAGTGGGTGCAGGCTTGCAACCCACTCTCAACACATTACAGTCACTCTTTCGTTGAGACAGTCTCTCCACTTTTGGATGCTCTCTTCCAAATCTCTCCAGAGGTTTACTGTTTCAGACACCCCCTCATCAGAAGGTCCTCTCGACAGATTCCTCGACCTACACTTAGGGGGCTCATCTCGACGGTCTCCGTACTCAAGGCCACTGGTCTAGCACGGATCGTCAGTGTAACATCAGTCTGTTGGAACTCAGAGCGATCTTCACGACCAGGTAGTCCTTATTCAGACAGACAATCAAGTCACCATGTACTATGTCAACAAGCAGGGAGGAACAGGATCTCTCCCTCTTTGTCAGGAAGCTCAAAGGGTGTGGGACTGGGTGATCCATCACAACACCTTCCTGAAAGCAGTCTACATTCAAGGAGAGAAAAACTCTCTGGCAGACAAATTGAGTCGTCTTCCGCAACCTCACGAATGGACACTCAATTCCTCGCCTCTTCATCACATTTTTTATCAGTGGGGAATTCCTCAGATAGATCTTTTGCGTCTCCCCATAACCACAGACTGCCTCAGTTCTGCTCCAGGATATACTCTCCTCATCGCCTCGAGGCAGATGCTTTCCTTCTGGAATGGACAAATCTGTTTCTTTATGCGTTCCCTCCATTCCCTCTCATTCTCAAGACTCTTGTCAAGCTCAAGAACGATCATGCCACCATGATGCTAATAGCTCCTTGGTGGCCCAGACCATGGTTCTCCCTTCTACTTCAGCTCAGCTACCAGTTTTTCCATCTCTGCTTACACAGAGTCAAAGATCTCTTCTTCATCCCAACCTGCAGTCTCTATACTTGACAGCTTGGTACCTCTCAACATAATTCTTCTTCAGTTTTCTCAACCTGTTCGAGACATTTTAGAGGCTTCCAGAAAGCCTGCCACTAGACAATGCTACCACCAAAAATGGACTAGATTTTCTATGTGGTGCATCTCTCATAACAAGGAGCCTCGAAATACCTCCTTGTCTTCCGTCTTGGATTATTTTCTGCATTTATCTACCTCTGGCCTCAAGTCTACATCCATTCGAGTCCATCTTAGTGCAGTTGCTGCTTTCCATCAGCCTATCGAAGGGAAACCCCTCTCTGCTCATCCTGTGGTTTCCAGATTTATGAAACGACTTTTCATTGTCAAAGTTTCTCTCAAACCGCCTCCAGTGGTTTGGGATCTCAATGTTGTTCTTGCTCAATTGATGAAGCCTCCTTTTGAACCAATGGATACGGCTCATCTGAAATATCTCACTTGGAAAGTGGTGTTTCTCATTGCCCTCACATCTGCTCGAAGAGTCAGTTAGCTACAAGCTTTAGTTTCTGATCCATCTTTCACAGTTTTCCATCATGACAAGGTGGTCCTCCGTACTCATCCTAAATTCTTACCTAAAGTGGTTCAGAATTTCATCTCAACCAATCCATTTTACTTCCAGTATTTTTTCCAAGGCCTCATTGTCATCTTGAAGAATCAGCTCTTCATACCCTGGACTGTAAGCGTGCTTTGGCCTTCTACTTAGAATGCACCAAATCACACAGATCTGCTTCTCAACCTTTTGTCTCCTTCGATCCAAACAAATTGGGACACCTGAGTTTTAAGCGAACCATCTCCAACTGGATGGCTGCTTGTATCTCTTTCTGCTATGCTCAGGCTGGACTGCATCTACAGAGTTGAGTCGCAGCCCACAAAGTCAGAGCCATGACGGCTTTAGTGGCTTTCCTCAGATCCACTCCTCTTAAGGAAATTTGCAAAGCTGCCACCTGGTCCTCAGTTCATACTTTCACCTCTCATTATTGTCTGGATGTTTTCTCCAGATGGGATTGCCATCCCATTCTGGTTAGCTTGGAGGTCACTCACATGTGAGAATAGGCTGCCTGCTTGTCCTGGGATAAAGCACAGTTGCTTACCGTAACAGGTGTTATCCAGTGACAGCAGGCAGCTATTCTCACAACCCACCCACCTCCCCTGGTTGGCTTCTCTGCTATCTGAACTGAGGAGAAGTGCCCTGTGCTGGGCAGGAAGGCACTCGCGTAGGCACGGTGCAGCAGACTCGAAACTTCTGAGTTTCTTCAAGCAAGTCTGCTTGTGAGGCTGTCTGCATCCGGGCTCCGCATATGACATTACCCACATATGAGAATAGCTGCCTGCTGTCCCTGGATAACACCTGTTATGGTAATTAACTGTGCTTTATTGTGTCATTAGTGCAGTGATTGGCTAAGAAAGCAAATAGAATGCTAGGAATTATGAGGAAGGTAATGGAAAACAAAGCCGAGAATGTTATAATGCCCTTGTATTGTTCTATGGTGCAGCCATAACTCAAATATTGTATGCAGTTTAGTCAATGCATCTTAAAAAAGATATAGAAGAATTAGAAAAGGTACAGAGAAGGGCGATGAAAATGATAAAAAGGATTGGACAACTTCCCTATGAGGAAAGGCTAAAGTAGCTAGGGCCCTTCAGCCTGGAGAAGAGACAGCTGAAGGGAAGACATGATAGAGGTTTATAAAATACTGAGTGGAGTGGATCAGGTAGATGTGAATCGCTTGTTTACTCTTTTCAAAAATACTAGGACTAGGGGGTATGCAAAGAAGCTACTAACTAGTAGATATATAACAAACTAGAGAAAATATTTCTTCATTCATTGTGCAATTAAATTCTGGAATTTGTTGCTAGAGAATGGGGTGAAAACTATTAAGCTTAGCAGGGTTTTTAAAAAGTTTAAATAATTCCCTAAAAGAAAAGTCCATAAGCTATCATTAAGATGGATTTGAGAAAATCCACAACATATTTCTAGGATAGCAGTATAAAATCTGTTTTACTCTTTAGGATCTTGCCAGGTACTTGTGACTTGAGTTGGCCACTGTTGGAAACAGGATACAGGGCTTGATGAATCTTCGGTCTATCCCAGTATTGCATCTCTTATGTTCTTATATACAATGGATCTGATAGCTCCCATGAGAGCAAGGATTCCAGAGATCTTAGTATTTTTATAGGAGGTAATTGACAGAACATGTATCCCTTGGTTGGGTCAGCGCTTGGCTATTACTAGTGGTACCATTCAAGGGATGTCGTTAGTAATGTACCTGAGACTTGTTATGTATACAAAGAGACAACCTGTACAACTAGTAATGGGACTTAAATATGGTACTTAATGCATCAGAAGCACCCTTATTAAAGTCTCTAAAATGAGTCTTTCTTAAAACATTTTCACAGAAGGTTGTGCTCTTGATAGCTATCTACTTGGACAGAAAAGTCTTGGAAGTGAGAGCTTTCTTACACAGGATCTCGAAGGATAGTGTGTCTGTGCATCCAGTATTATTTCTTCTTAAAATGGTTTTGCAGAAGTCAACCTGTACTTTATCAAACTTCCAGAAGTTGGACGAGGAAGGAGAAATGAGCAGTTCATTAATTGGCCAGTCCAGCAGTACTTGAAGGAACAAAGGCTTTCAGGAGAACAGACTGATTCTGTTCTTTTGGGAGGCCTATAAAAGGAGAAATAACATTTGAAAACCATATGGATTGAGGAAATAATTGTGGTTCCTGTGCAGCCAGTGGTTGTAAGTTGCCAGATGAATTATGGGCACGCTGCCAGGTTTCAGGTGACTTGCTGGACAGAATATAGGTTTATTCATCCAGAGAATATCTACAAGGCAGCTACTGTGGAGGCGAAATGATATTGTACTTCGTTCATGTTTTTTTTCAGTTATAGCTAAAGGCAAGCCACATTCAGGTACTGTAAGCATTTTCTTGTTCTCAGAAAGCTTACAGTTTAAAGGGCCCTTTTACTAAACTGTATGAAGCGTTAATGCATGCTTAACATGGGTATAAAAAGCATACTACAAAGTGTATTAAAGTGAGTTATTCAAAAACTGTTTTTTATTGGGGGGGAATGGATGTGGAAGCATTATCCACCTTGCGCATTCACATTAGCATGCAGTAACTGGATAATGCTGACTTAAGTTCTCCTGTGTTAATATTTTTGCAATTCTTGCACGCTAATGGAAAAAAATTAGTGTGGAACTTGCAAAAAGGAAAGAGATAGAGCTGTATTTTAGGGACATGCTAGAAATGGACTTAGCATATAGGAAAATTCTGTGTTAAAATATGCCAAGCACCTGAGTTACCTGGGGCAATGGAGGGTTAAATGACTTGCCCAAGATCATAAAGAACCATGGTGGAATTTGAACTGGATTTCCCTTATTAGGCTGTTCCTCCACTCAGTTTAGACAATGCTGTATTCATTCTCTAGATCAGGGGTGTCAAATGTTGGTCCTCGAGGGCTGCAATCCAGTTGCGTTTTCAGGATTTCCCCAATGAATATGCATACAATGAAAGCAGTGCATGCAAATAGATCTCGTGCATATTCATTGGGGAAATCCTGAAAATGCGACTGGATTGCAGCCCTCGAGGACTGACATTTGACAGAATCTCCAAGTCAGAGAATAAGCCATTTTAAAAATCAGGGTACTCAAAGCTGCCATAGACTTATCCTGCTTAGTTTGAGAGCAACATTTTCATACATTCCATCCATCTGAACTCGTCAGGCAAGGACTAAGTGGAAGGTGAATTTTTGCTTGCCTGTTAATTTTCTTTCCAGACCTGCTAGATCAGTCCACCATCCTACCTGCAAATCAAGTAGATCAGGAAAATGGATTACAACTGATGCAAGCTTACAGTGAATGCTGGGGGACTGATATCAGCAGCCTACCACCTGAGACAGAAATTAAATTAAAAACAAAACCCAGAGCGAGGAGCTGTGATTATAAAGATTCTAATCAGATCCCTGGCTGCATCAGCTTATAGAAGGAAGGCGAGCTGTTTTGCTCTGTTTCCATCTTCTGTAATGTAGGACATAACCCATCTGAATGGACTATGTTTACCTCATGCCTAAGAGTTCAAGCCCAATGTTCTCCCTAGCGCCTTTTAGCCGGGCACCCCGCCCGGCTAGTTTAGGTGAGCGCTTGGCTGCAATTTCGCCTCCATCAGACTTTTTTTTTTTTTTTTTTAAGCGCCAGAAAAAGGGTTTTCAGCTTTACTTTTTTAAACAATTTTCCTATTGCTGGTCAGTTTTTACGGTCGCAGTTGGAGGCAGGGGCTGCAGGCTCATTATGACCGAGTATGCAAACAGGAAGAACCCCGATGTCGTGTTTACTTTTGTTCTGCAGCTTATCGCGCAAGACAGGCTGGACATTTGTTCTCCTCATCTCCTGCACAAAGTGAAACCAATCAGAAAGAGGAGAGGCGGAAGCTCGCAGCTGCGTGCTTCAGTAACTGCTGCTGGCTAACGGAAAAGCAGGGAGAAGGTAAAGAGAAATGAAGTAGGTCCGAGAAATAGATTCGCTACAGGCTAAGGCGGGAGATAGGGCAGGGAGGGAAGCTTACAACTTGGTGTTTTTGCTTGCTTCGGGCCTTCCTGGCTGCCGGGTCCTGCCTACTTTCTGTTTCCGTGAAGGCAGGACCCGGCAGTGAGGAAGGCCCGAAGCAAGGAAGAGCACCAAGTTGTAAGCTTCCCTCCATCGCTGACCTATCTCCTGCCTTAGCCTGTAGTGAATCTGCTGACCAAGTGGGGGGGAGAGAAATGCTGTTACTGTTGCACCCAATTGGGGGGGAGAGAAATGCTGCTGCTGCACCCAATTGGGAGGGGGGAAGACCAGGGAAAGGAGAGGAGAAGTAAGAGAGATGCCAAGACAATAGGAGGGAGGGGAAGGAAAGGAGATACCAGACCATGGAGGGGGAGGGAGAGATGTCATGGCATATGAGGGGAGAAGGAGACGGATGCCAGACCAGGGGAAAGGAGGGAGAGAAAGGAAGGTGTGTAGATGCAAGATAATGGAGAGGGTGGGGGAGATGGAAGGAGATGAGAGAGGTGCCAGGGCATGGGGAGGGGAAGGGAAACTAAGGAGACAAATGCCAGACCAGAGGGAAAGGAATGAAAGGTGCCAGAGCAAGGAAGCAGAGGGAGACATACGAGAGGAGAGAGATTCCAGGGCATGAGGGGTAGGGATGGGAAGAGAAATGCTGCTGCAGCACCCAATTGGGGAGGGGGGGGAGAGAAAGAGAAGTGCTGCTGCTGCACCCAATTGGGGATGGGGAGGGGGAAGAGAAGTGCTGCTGCTGCACCCAATTGGGGAGAGAGAGGGGAGAAGGAAGACCAGGGAAGGGAGAGAAGAGGAAAGAGATGCCAAGACCATAGGAGGGAGGGAAAGGAAAGGAGCTACCAGATCATGGATGGGGGGGAGAGATGTCAGGGCATATGGGGGGAGGGGGAGGAGACAGATGCAGACCAGGTGAAAATAAGGAAGGAGAAGTGATGCCAGATAATGGAGTGGAAGGGGGAGATGGAAGGAGAGAGATGCCAGGGCATGGGGGGAGAGAAGGGAAGGATATAGAGATGCCAGAGCATAGGGGAAGTGATGGAGGCAAAAAAATGGAGAGGGGGTGAAGCTGAAATGAATCATGTACAAAGGAGAGAAAGGGCACTAGATATACAGTTTATTGAAGGGACATAGAGGGAAGATGCCATATGGAACAGAGAGAGGGTGGACACTGGATGGAAAGGGCAGAGGGTGGACAGTGGATGCAAGGGGTAGAGAGAGAGAGGGCAGAGGCTGGGTGGAAGGGGCAAAGAGAGAGGACAGATGTTGCATGGAAGGGAGCGAGGACAAACGCTGAATAGAAATAAGAGTGAAGAGAAGATGATTAAAGCAGAAACGACAAAAGGTAGAAAAAAAAATTTGTTGTTGCTTTACGTAGAATCAAGTAGTATTGTAACTGTATTGATTAAAGTTTATCAATAGGAAATGGAAACAAGGCAATTTTTTGGGAACTAAACCCCTTTCCTCAGTTCAGGACAGGATACTTAAGGTGACCATACGTCCCGTTTTGAACGGGACAGTCTCTTTTTCACATCCCCTGTACCATAACAGCAGTATACTGTACTGTCTTGAAGAAAGATTTGGCCTCTGAAAGCTAATTACTACTAATTGAAAATGGATTAGTCCATTAAAATGGTATTTTCTTATTTCTCCCTTCCCTGTTTTATTTATATTTGTTAATTTGTAAAGTGGTGAATGTTATGTAGCAGTTTTTTTCAAATTTACATCTACTGTCTTTATATTTTGCACAGTATTAGGGTATGTGTCACTGTTTCTGTGGTGTTGCATTGTATGCAGAGTCTGATTTCTTGGCGTTTTAGTTTAACTTTTGTCTATATATTTCTATATTTAATTTGTGATTATTCCATATTGGGCGAGGGTGTATTTCTGTTCTGTGTGTATGAAAAGGACATGGCTTTCTGTTAGCAATGACTGTATAGGATCAATTGACTGTGCAGGATCTAGCTTGTTTAGTTTTACAATGCATGTGTTGGTGTTCTAGTGCTCACTGCAGTGTTTAAGATGTTGCCTTTTTCTAGGTGCACCTTTGTTGTGTAACTCGTGGATTATTACTAAAAATAACTTTTTTTATAGGGGGGTTATTAAAAAATGATCAGCACTGGCTGTCATATATACTAGGTACGCCACTGGATTTAATGACCCTGTTCTAACTTTACTGTTGATGTAGGTGTTGTCTCCCCCCCCCCCCCCCCACACACACACACACACACACTATAAAGAATTAAAGCTGTATTAACATCAAGCAGCTTTCAAATGACATTATAAGCAAATAAAATAAAAATGTTTTTAATACATTGCTAATTATTACCTGCATTTTTACCTAAACTGTTTTGCCCTTGCTCTCACTTTGATTTTTATCTGCTACTTTTTTATTTTGCTGTAGTGCAATCAGGTCTCCTTCAAGGCTCAGTAACATCTCTCCATAAATTATGTGGAAGAGGTCTGGAATAGAGAGCTGCACGGGAACGGGGACGACGGGGATCCCGCGGTTTCCCCTTTGGATCACGGGGATCCTGTGGGGACGCCCCTCGTGCTCTCGGGGTTCCCGTGGGGTTCAATGCGAGGCTCATATAATTTTCCTACCTGCCCTGCTGTGAGGCTCCTCTACCATTTCCTGCCTGCCCTGCTGCAGCACACATAGCCAATCGGAAGTCTTCTCCGATGTCAGCGCTGACATCGGAGGGAGGGCTTAAGCAAAGCCCTCCTTTCCTCCGACGTCAGCGCTGACATCGGGAAGACTTCTGGTCAGCTGTGTGGGGCAGGGCAGGTAGGGAAAAGGCAGTGGTGTACCGAAGGGGGGGGGGGCGGTCTGCCCCGGGTGCAGCCATGGGGGGGAGTGTGCACAGCCGGTCAGGTCCCCTTACCCTTGTGGCGCTTCCCCCGACCGACCGACAACAGGCCCGGCCGACAAATCTCCCTGCCCTGTAGCCGCGAATCTAAATTACCTTCTTACAGCAGCTTCAATACTCCAGCTGCTGTAAGAAGGTAATTTAGATTCGCGGCTACAGGGCAGGGAGGTTTGTCGGACCGGGCCTGTTCTGTTGTCGGTCGGGTGGGGAAGCGCCACAAAGGTAAGGGGCAGTGAGGGAGAAAGGGAGGAAAGGTGGATTGGAGAATAAAAGACGCTTAAGGGAAATGGGTAAAACTGAGGGGGGAGGACGCTGAAAGGACATGGGGAAGACGGGAGGGGGGGAGAAGGACGCTGAAAGCACATGGGGAAGACGGGAGGGGTGGAGAAGGACGCTGAAAGGACATGGGGAAGACAGGGGTGGAGAAGGATGCTGAAAGGACATGGGGAAGACGGGGGGAGAAGGACGCTGAAAGGACATGGGGAAAACAGGGGGGGGGAAGAAGGAAACTGAAAGCACATGTGGAAGACAGAGGGGGGGAGAAGGATGCTGACAGGACATGGGGAAGATGGGGGGGAGAAGGATGCTGAAAGGAAATGGGGAAGAGAGAGTGGGGAGAAGATGCTGGCAGGGAAGAAGACAGATGCCAGACTATGGGGGGAGCGGAGGGAAGAAGATGGGTGCCAGGGGGGGAAAGGGAGAGTCACAGTAACAGAGCAAATGGAAGACGCAGAGAGAAGAGAGATAGTGGATGGAAGGAATTGAATGAGAACATGAGGAAAGCAGAAACAAGGCAACAAAGGTAGGAAAAAAATCTTTTTTTTTTTTTTTTTTTTTGCTTCAGGATAAAGTAGTATATTAGTTGTGTTGATAAAAATTTATAAACATTAGAGGCTCTGGTAGAAACCCGTTTACAAAGTATGTATTCTTCCCAATTAATATTTCCAAATTAATAAAGTCTCTTTGCTTATTTGTAAATGGGTTTCTACTAGAGCCTTTAATTCAGTAGCATAATTAACTGAAATAGCTATTTCTGAAGTTTATAGGGGCGGGTGGGGACGTAGGGGATTCCTCGCGGGGACGGAGGGGATTCCTCGTGGGGACGGGTGGGAGTCCTCACAGGGACAGGTGGGATTTCTGTCCCTGCGCAACTCTCTAGTCTGGAAGTGGGGATCGCATCTATTTCATATCCTCAGTGAGATCTCAGGAAGGAACCTAGTGATCAAAACATTAGAGGTCCTGTAGATCCGTTTCTTGTGTGACTGGATGAACTATATTTAACTCTTTTTTTGATGTTGTTTAAATTCATGCAGAAATAAATTGCTAGATTGAACTTAATGATTTCATTAACGCATTTCCGTTTTTTAAACCTCTATACCATTTGAAAGAGGGCGAATATCTAATTATTCACTTCTAGAATTGGATACTTCTTAAATTTAGTAAAAATATTCTGGCACAAGTGTCAAACCTTAAAAAAAGGAAGTCATATTGAGCATTGGAAAATGATAATTAATAAAAATAGTACACATTTAGGGCTCCTTTTACAAAGGTGCGCTAGTGTTTTTAGTGCACGCACCGGATTAGTGCATGCTACCTGAAAAACTACCGCCTGCTTAAGAGGAGGCGGTAGCGGCTACATGCGTGGCAATTTAGCATGCGCTATTCCGCGCATTAAGGTGCTAACACATCTTTGTAAAAGGAGCCCTTAATTTTCCCCACCACCAAATTTCCCCGTCTCGCCCCACTCCACCCAGCTACTTTTTCATGCCACCCGGCTGGAAAAAATTTCTGGGGAGAACACTGAAGCCATACAGAAAAGTCTAATAAAATGAAGTAGTGGAACAGCATCTTCAAAAAGCTTTACTTCAAAAATCGTTTGGGAGTAAATAAGATATATTAACTTGCAAAATAGGCTGACTGTTGTTTTAAAACTGATCCCCAACATTTTTAGCCCTAGGTCCTACTTTTAGGGCTCTTTTTTACGAAGCTGCATTAGCGGCTTTATTGCACGCACATTTTTAGCACGATAACCCCCGTGCTAGCTGAAAAACTACTGTCTGCTCAAGAGGAGGCGGTAGCGGCTAGTGCGGCCGGCAAATTAGTGCGCGCTATTACACGCGTTAAACCGCTAACGTGGCTTCATAAAAGGAGCCCTTAGTTTGATTATGCATTACGTTGGATCCACTGTTTTTTTTTTTAATTGTATATAAATATAGTTATGGCTGTAGTTTCATTGATTTCAATACAACTTTAATTTGGATGTAACCTAATTATGGGCCATGACCCATTAGTTCAAAGAAATATAAAAAAATAAAATAATTTTAAAAGTTGTTTTTCAACTCCAAACTATTTGTATTAAACATGCATTTTTTTCTGTTTGCACTAATTACTAAAACTGGCTTAGGCTTAATACTACATTAAAAAAAAATATTACCTAATAAAAAGTTAACTAGTTCATAACTTGTTCAACCCACAGAACAAGTGCTGTTCTTTGACCGATTGAAGAAGCAGGCTATACTCTGTCTTTTGGCTATTCGTTGCTAAACAGCAAAATGTTTTTTGGGATTTTTTGTTTTGTTTTTTTAGGAGGTAAAGGGGCAAGCAGGCTCCCTGTACTGCTGCTTCTAATGAGGCCATTCTATACTAGGCTAAAATAGATATTTTCCCCCTTTTGTTGCAGGAACCTGATAGCTCAAGTGAAAAAGCAGATTTTCAAAATATGGAAAATGAAAATGTTGAGCTGCTAGGTCTGAGAAAAGAAGAAGCTGGATCCTTGCTTTCAAGATCACTGTCACCAGAGTTCACCGTGAGTAGATGTTCAAGACAGTCAAGGGTTTTTATCAAGGTTTTGTGGAAAAAATACCCAAAGAAGATCAAGAAAAGCAGATGAGACATTAGCATGAGGTTTCTTTGAAAGTGGTATACTACTGTCTTTAATTACTAGTACTGAAATAGAGAATGACACAGTGTCGGTTACCCGCGGCTAGCCGCGTTTAGCCGCGGGTAACTCGCCGAAACGGGGAATAAAAAATAGTGGCATCTGCGGGGACGGGGACAAGGCCATTCACCGCCCCGTGGAGCGGAGAATGGACTTGTCTCCACAGTGAGGCAATCAAGGATCGCGCGGTCCCCACCCGGCCATCTCCCTCCCTCCACCTCACCTTTGAATTGAAAAGCACTGTTCCTCAACCGCCGGTCCGCGTGAAAAAAAAAGCCTCTCTTTTCCCTTGCTCTCAGTTGCTAAAGCCGACAGGAAGTCTTTCCGACGTCAATTCTGACGTCGGAGAGGACGTTCTGGGCCAGCCAATCGCTGCCTGGCAGGCCCAGAACATCCTCTCCGACATCAGAATTGAGTCGGAAAGAAGACTTCCAACTTTTTAGCAGCTGCAGCATGGCAGTATGAGAAGGGGAAAAGGAGGGAGGCTTGCTTTTTTTTTTTTTTTTCTTTTTGAGCGGTAGGGAAGCAGCAGGCTGGCTTTGGCTAGGGAGGGAGAAAGGTAGGCAGGCAGGCTTCGGGGGTGGGGGTGGGACAAAGTGTGGAAGGCAGTGAGAGGGACATGGGAAGGAGGCACTGGGGGCACTAAAGACAGAAAGGGGCACTAAGGACATTGGAAGGAGGCACTGGGGCACTAAAGACATGGGAAGGAGGCACTGGGGGCACTAAAGACAGGAAGGGGCACTAAGGACATGGGAAGGAGGCACTGAACCGATTCAATTCTGCGCACATCTTTACTGTAATGCGCACATCAATTCTGGAGGCCATATTACAGTAAAGATGTGCGCAGAATTGAATCGGTTCAGCGGACGGCCACCAGGATGATCTCGGGGCTCAAGGGTCTCTCGTATGAAGAGAGACTGAACAAATTGCAGCTCTACACTCTTGAAGAACGTAGGGAGAGGGGAGACATGATCGAAACATTTAAGTATCTCACGGGACGTGTTGAAGTGGAAGATGATATTTTCTTTCTCAAGGGACACTCGGCCACAAGAGGGCACCCACTCAAACTCAGGGGCGGAAAATTTCATGGCGACACCAGAGTGAGTGGTTGATCATTGGAACAAGCTTCCAGTGCAGGTGATCGAGGCAGACAGCTTGCCAGACTTTAAGAATAAATGTGATACCCATGTGGGATACCTACGAGGGTCAAGATAAGGAAATTGGGTCATTAGGGCATAGACAGGGGGTGGGTAAGCAGAGTGGGCAGTCTTGATGGGCTTTAGCCCTTTTCTGCCGTCATCTTCTATGTTTCTATGTTTGGGTGCACTAAAGACAGAAAGGGGCACTAAGGACATGGGAAGGAGGCACTGGGGGCACTAAAGACAGAAAGGGGCACTAAGGACATGGGAAGGAGGCACTGAGGGCACTAAGGACATGGGAAGGAGGCACTGGGGCACTAAAGACATGGAAAGGAGGCACTGGGGGCACTAAAGACAGGAAGGGGCACTAAGGACATGGGAAGGAGGCACTGGGGGCATTAAAGACAGGAAGGGGCACTAAGGACATGGGAAGGAAAGAGGGAGGGAATAGAAAGGGACAATTCTTGGGCCTGAGTGCAGAAAGAAAGAAATGAAAGAAAGGATACACAGACAGAAGGAAATGCGAAGGAATCGCAACCAGAGACTCATGAAATCACCAGACAGCAAAGGTAGGAAAAATGATTTTATTTTCAATTTAGTGATCAAAATGTGTCAGTTTTGAGAATTTATATCTGCTGTCTATATTTTGCACTATATTTGTCTATTTTTCTATAGTTACTGAGGTGACTGAGCTTGCAGAGATGGGGCGGAAACAGGTTTTTAAAATTTTAGTCCTAGTAGTTTGCCGGTTCACAAAATAATTATTTTATTTCTGCCGGTCCACGGGTGTAAAAAGGTTGAAAAACACTGATGTAGAGTATGCCGGCTTTTTTTTTCGCCCAGCCGCACGCGCGGCTGCTCGAGTTGATCAATCTTCTCCTCTCTTGCAACTTCCTGTTTCCGGTTGCGTCAGAGGAGAATATTGAACAAATGAGCAGCCGCGCGTGCGGCTGGGCAAAAAAGAAAGCCGGCATACTCTACAGTACATCTAAGGTGAGGTGGAGGGAGGGAGATGGCGGAACGCTGCAATCGGTCGGGTGTCTGCTGTTTTTGTATCACTGCCTGCCTGCGCTCATGTTCCAGATCCTCCTGCATTTTTAGTGTGCACAATTGACCTGATTCGAGCTATATGGGGACACGCCATTGCAAGGGAGGACAAGTCAATTGATTTATTTTATGTTCTGTTTTTACTACAGGGCAGAGACACTGAAACAGATTCTCAGTGCAGTAGTAGTAGTAGTAGTGGCAGGACTCTCTTCTGTCTTCATGGTGTTTCGCAGTACTGAGGCTTATATGGATGCTGCGGGGACGGTGACGGGGCGGTGAATGGGATGGCAGTGGCGGTGACATGACAGTGACGCGGCGGTGACGGGGCGGTGCAGAGGATGGTGGGCCGGTGACGGGGAAAGATTTTTTTCCCTGTGTCATTCTCTATACTGAAAGAACATCACCCCATCATATGTCACTCACCCCATCATACGTTACACTCACCCCATTACCACATCATATGTTACATCAAGTTATTGCTTATATTCTGTTTTAGAATAGAGCAGAGTTCAAACAATGGTTATTCAAAGGCTTGGCCAAACAGAAATACTAATGCCAGTGGATGGAATGATATGCAAAAAATGTTCAATAAAGGACTTCTTTGTAGCACCTGAACTAATATTCTGAAAGCAATTGCTACCAGACCTTATAATAATAATAACTTTATTTTTCTAAACCGCCATAGTCAGGCGACTTCACAGATGACTATGTAGCCACATTAATGAGTGAAGAGATTAAAATGCAAGTTCTTCCATGGTACAAGCCTTTATAACTGGCAATTAGTAAACACAAAGTACCCTAATATTTGGCTGTCTTGTTATGAGTCCAATCTTTCATTTAGGAATATTATAAATGTGAAAGCAATAAAGACAGTTTTGGCAAACTTTAACAATTGTGAAGATATTCACAGTCATTATTTCTAATCAGGCTTTGAAGAAATTACAGAAAAGAGAAATTAGATGGGATGACAGTTTAAAAAAAATGTTTACATTAGCTTATTGAACACAAAGAATTGTTTGTTGTGGGCTTCAATAGATGACACTGTATGCCAGATTATTCTCATGAACATTTGGAAGCAGATTATTGACAGTGATGTGTGGGATTGAGTTCAAAGCATATTCTGCTTCTGACTACCAATTTCAGTGGTTATCGACAAATTTTAAGGGGATTAACCAAGCCTATCAAATTTTCCAAGTACAGACCTTAACCAACTAAATGGCAATCTAATTGAGATTTTCACTGCATCCCTTCTATCCAAATTTAGAAGTATATCAGATATTTACTAAGAGATCTCAGTTTTGCTGTCATCCAGTCCAACTAACAGCAAACCTTTTGGATCCTCCTCATTTTCAGAAGATGAATTGTTTTTTGCTCTCTATATAATTATGGGAGTATCTAAGAATATCCACAGCATTGATGGAATAAAAATGACACACATTGCTGAGTTATATACAAAATAAAAAAAAATTTGGAGTAAAGACATCATTTGATGGGGGTGGGGGAGGTGGAGGGGGCAGAAAATATTTCCCCACTTTATAGACTGAGTTTCACCAATAGAAATTTCTGTTAAACTGGAAGGCTTTCATCTTCATCAAGATCAAAAAGAGAAATAGATTAACAAATGAATTTGGTATTAAGCTTCTGTTAATAAGAATCTCTTGCTTTTAAAGAATCAGTGAGAAGCAGAATTAGTGAAGATTCAGCATGATAAGTTACCCTTGTCCATAGACTTGATGGTAAAAACAATTATGGTAGTGAGAGAGAATGTGTTTTAAATAGTTCAGACTTGCCTTTGTCAGTTTTCAAAGTGGAAATGATATTGCCAGTATTCTTCAGACAGTGATGGTGAAAATGGAGGTGCCATAATAACCTTGGTGGAATAAAGTTAAACTCTGTCAACATAAATGAATGGACAATTATGGCATATATAATTCTTGGGAAGTATTAAAGTGAGTGTTGAGTAACATTTTTTGTAATCCATAATTAAATCACTGCAAGAGAAGCATGGTCTGTTGTTTGGTGTATTTACATTTTACCAGTACAATAAAATAGCTTCTTTCTATATAAATCTTTGAAAAATTTCTTTGTAATATTTAAACCAGAAAGAAAGGCAAGCATCCAAATGAACAACTCTAATTTTATTGTGTGAGAACCCGTCCCAACAAGAATCCTAGTTTTGGCATATGAAAATGCCTTCCTCAAGGGACACTGGAGCTTGAACAAGTGAGCTAATAATATAAGGAATAATTATCTACAACACCATAACAAGAGTATTGCACAAATGAAACACAAGATTGGGCACAGATAGGAATCAGGAAAATTTGCATAGAAAATTTTTGAGGAAAAATGTTTATATATGATGATATGTAAATGAGAAAGAACTTGCAAAGGACTATCCCCCCTCCCCCCCACCACTTCTCAGTTAAAAAGCAGGTGGCTTTGGGGATGGAAATAGAATATTGAAAAAAAATTAAGGCCAAAAACAATACAATTTCTCCAAAAAGACTGCTAAAGATACTTCAAAAGACACACAAAAAAGCAGTAAAAAAGTCAATAGATTCCATGAAGATGAAAGCTTAAGTACTTTTCAGAGAACCTATTGACTTTTACTGCTTTTTTGTGTGTCTTTTGAAAAAATTAAGGGCCTAGCATCAATTTTCAAAACAGGCAGCATTTCCTAAATCTAAGCAAATGAATTACAGAGCTATATTTAGGGCTCCCTTTACTAAGGTGTGCTAACGTTTAGCGCATGCACAAAATTACCGTGTGATAAACCGAGGGGTACGCTTCTAGAATAACGCCAGCCCTAGGTCTAGCGCACACGGCAATTTAGCATGTGCTATTCCGCGCGTTAAGGCCCTAACGCACCTTAGTAAAAGGAGCCCTTAGACTCCTAAATATAGGAAATCTTTTAGCCAAAAATCTTTATTCTTAAATTTGGTTGAAAATATGCTTAAATTTAGAAGCCTGAAATGTATGTACTGAATTGAAGCATTGAACATTTTTAAAAAATTATTCCCATAGAGGGGCATAATAAAAACAAATGTCTAAGTCGAATTTGGTCGTATGGTGCTAGACATCCAAATTCAGCAGTGGTAAAATGACCATTCTCAAAAAATACGTCTAGAATTTTTTTTCCCCGAAAATCATCTGTCTGGATGTCCAGGCATTGTTCATCCAGATCGTCTATCTTTATACTACATTTTCAATCCAAATTTTATCCCAAGTCCCAAACACCCAGAAAAAGACCATTTAGGCATGGGAGGGGCCAATCTTGTAATGGACTGGCCACCCAGATATGGCAACAGAGCAATGGGGCACATTACAGGGCACTGCTGTGAACTTCATATAAAGGGTGCCACATAAACATCTCACCAGAACTCCCTTATAGGTTATGGTGAGCCCCCCCCCCCCAACCCACTATACCCATCTGTCTTCAACCCCAATAGCCCTTATGGCTGCAAGTAGCACCTATATGGCAGTAGAGCAGGGTTTGTGGGGTTTTGGTGGGTGCACATGTTCTACCATAAATGTAGTGGTTAAATTGGCTTATGGGTCTTGGTCCTTCTCTTTATGGTTCACTAGCCTCCTTCCCCCAGGCTATTTAAGACAACTCTGTGCAGCTCTACTAGGCTTTCCTATACCAGGTGCTGATGTTCTGGAGACAGATATGAACGTTTATATTCCAATCTTTGTGGGGGGGGTGACAGGGTCAGTGAACACTGGGGGAATGTGTGTGGGTCTTTACTTTGTCTCTGCAGTGGTTATCTGGTCTCTATGGCACTTATACCTGTTTTAATATCGTCTAACTCACAAAGTTTAAGTTCCGTCCAGGATGTCTAGTAAAACCTTCAATTATCCCTGCAGGACAACTAAGTCTAGATCGGCCCACATACTGCCCTAACCAAAGCAGGATTCAGAGGCCTAAAATGTCCCTCGACACGTCCGGAAAATCAGTTTGATTATCGACACTTGAACAACCTGTCTTTTAGTTCGTCCAAGTGCCGACTTAGGCGGGTTTTTGGACATGTTTAAATTTTTATTGTGAGCCCCATAGTCTTCAAATTGTCCAAGATGCAAAAATCCTCAGTTCAAATACTACCTTATTAGTTCCAGTCCTGAATAATAGAATTTTAAAAAGTTTTGGTTGTTTTCACTTTTCTATAGTATGGATTGAAATGTTTGTGCCTTAACTGTGAGTATTAAGGTTAGAAAACCAAATGCTATCATCAGCTACTTGTCGTTTTACTTTAATTATTTTATGTATGCACAGACTCCTCATGTCTATGATATTCCATAGGGAAACGTTTTGTCTCCAGTGCTTTTTAATCTGTTGGGGTGCTTATTGACTGATTATGTAAATAAGATACAGCTCTTTCTGAATATCAGTGATAACAAGGTGGAAGCAGCTGGACATCTGAATAACCAGATGTTTATATGATGTTGCCTGGTTGAAGTCCCATAAATTGAAGCTGAACCCAGAAAATAGATGATCCATAAAGGAATTCCTTTACTGGTCAGCCATGGCTGATAGCTCATTAAAACCAAGTTTCTAATTGTTGGCGATTTGAGAATCTGATTGGATTCCTAGTTAAAGTTCAAAGCCCAAGTATCCTTTCTGATGTAAGCATCTTTTATATATCTTTATCAGATTAGACTTCTGAGACTTTACTTGCAATTGGATGATTTGTCAATATGATTGTTGATGCAAAGAGAGAATAGCAGACCAGTTCTATAGAGGGGAATTTTTGATAGGATGTCTAAGTCTGAGTTTGGGCTTTTTGGGAAAGACATCCAGAAATTCAATAGAAAAAAATGTTAATTCTCAAAACAGCAAGATGTCTATCTTTTATTTTTTTTTTTAATAATGATCTATGTAGATGTTTTGGTTCTTAATAAGTCTATCTTTTTTGGCCATTCTCGAATATAAATACGTCCACATGAAAAACGCATAAAAGAAAGTTTTTGTCTAGGCATTCTTAGCAAACTATTCAGACAGCTGAACATAGCAGAGGGGCTCTTCTAAGAAATACTGTCGTGAATTTCACATTAAAAGACCCAGATACAGATGTCACTATATCTTGCTTATATCTTATGGTGAGCCCTCCAAAATCCATCCAAAACTTAGTATACCCACCTATACACAACAACAATTGCCCTTATGCCTGCAAGTGTCATCTTAATGTAGGTACAGTAGGTTTTTGAGTGCTCACCATATAATATAAGCAAGATATGATGACATCTGTACCTGGAACTTTTAATGTGAAATTCACTACAGTACTTCTTAGAAGAGCCTCTATACTCTCTGAGCTCAAATGTCTGTGTTAGCATCTGAAGCTACTTGGGCTGAGAACTTTTCAGCACCCCCTCATAATACAGTCTAGAATTTACTGGGGGTTTTTTAACATCTTTGGGTAATGGGAGGGGTCAGTGACCACTGGGGGAGTAAGGGGGGGTCATGCCTTAATCCCTCCAGTCGTCAAATGGTCAGTTTGGGCACATTTTTAGCATTTAGACGCTTTTAAAACAGGTCTAGCTCCAAATGTCTAAAAAAAAAAAAAAAATCCCAGGACCTTTTGTTAAAGGTTTGATTATGCCTGATGAGTGTCCAAGTCCTAAGCCTGCCCAAAACACACTCACTTAAGATTTGGATGCACTAGAGACAAAACATGCCCACTTGGACATTTTGACTAGTAAGACATTCAAGTGCTATCTTTTAGATGTCTCTTTTTTGAAAATGAGCCCCATAGTGTGTCTATTTTATTATTTCACAACGTCATCTAGGTCAGTGTTTCTCAACCTTTTCAAGCCAAGTATCCCCAGGTAGAGAATGACACGGTGACTGTTACCCGCAGGTAGCTGCGGGTAACCCACTGAAAGGGTGATGGGGTGGGGAAGTGCTCACTGCAGGCACAGGGACAAGGCCATTCACTGCCCCATGGAGCGGTGGATGGCCTTGACCCCGCAGTTAAGGGAGGGAACACGCGTCAAAGGAGAAGCTTCCGCCCACACACACGCGACTGCAGGCTGGCTCGGCCGGTTAGAGCAAGTTACTTTACAAACACTCCACGAAGGTAAGGGGGAGGGAGGGAAATTCTCGGGCCTCGTGAGGGATGGGGAAGGGTGGTGGTGGGGAGAAGACGCTGAAGGGAAATGGGGAAGTCAGAGTGGGGAGAGGACGCTGAAGGGAAATGGGGGAAAAGACACTGAAGGGAAATGGGGAAGACAGAGTGAGGAGAAGACGCTGAAGGGAAATGGGGAACAGAGAGTGGGGAGAAGATGCTAGAAGGGAAGAAGACAGAGATGCCAGACTATGGAGGGAGTGGAGGGAAGAACATGGGTGCCAGATTAATGGGGGGGGGGGTGAAGGGAGAGGCACAGTAACAGAGCAAATGGAAGACGGAGAGAGAAGACAGAAATTGGATGGAAGAAATTGAATGAGGAAAGCAGAAACCAGACAACAAAGGTAGAAAAAAATTTCTATTTATTTATTTTTCTTTTTTTTTTCTTTAGGATAAAGTGGTATATTAGTTGTGTTGATAAAAATTAATAAACAAAGCCCTGCTAGCTGAACATCTCTTTCTCTAGTTCAGGAAGGAATAAGCTAAATATTGCAGTACTGAGGCTTGTATGGATGCTGCGTGGATAATAGTCACGGGGATGGAGCGGGACAGTGGTTGCGGGGATGGGGACAGGGCGGGGACAGGGATGGTGGTCATGGTGACGGGGATAATTTTTTTCCCTGTGTCATTCTCTACCCCCTAGGCCTAACAAATACCAACTGAGTACCCTGCCAAACTCCGCCTCAAACCCGCCCAAATTCTGCCACTGATTCCACCCCCATAATAATAATACTAATTGTAATGCAATTTTTCCCATTCATTTTTCATATACACATATATAATCTTATTAATACATAATGGTAACCATAAAATTTAAAAAACAAAGAGATCAAGGCAGATGACTTTAAAATATGCAATCAGTAACAACTATAGAAAAAATAGACAAATACAGAGCATAGACAGCATATTTTGATCACTAAATTGAAAATAAAATCATTTTTCCTACCTTTGTTGTCTGGTGATTTTATTAGTCCTTCCTTCCTTCCCTTTCCTTTCCTTCTTTCCTTCCGTCCTTCCTTCCTGCCCTTTTTCTTTCTTTTTCTCTTTCTCTTTCGTTCTCTCTTTCTCTTTTGTTCTTTCATTCTCTTTTTCTCTCTCTTTCGTTCTCTTTCTCTCTCGTTCTTTTTCTTTCTCTTTCATTCTTTTTCTCTTTCTCTCTCTCTCTCTTTCGCTCTCTTTTCTTTCTTTCTCTTTCTCTTTTTCTTTCTTTCTCTCTTATTGCACCCGCTGGCCCATACCACGCGTTCAGAAACCCTGATCTAGGTGAATTATAAACATGTACCCACACCTTTGGAATACTCGTTATTTGCCTCATCCGAAGATGCTATTTTCTACTTCAATTTTGACTCATCCTATACCGAGTTATTCATCTCTTTTTGAAGCGTGCACTATTGTTGGGGATAAAGTCCATTTTGGCTTATTGGATGGCTGTTACTCCCCCAACATTGTCACAGTGGCGATCCTTGATGATTTTTCAATTGAAGATGGAACGTTTGAACATTCCTGAGATGGACTCTGTTAAGGGACGTAACTTACAGCTTATTTGGGAGCCTTTTTGGGCCTCCTTGACCGGGTGTGCTCGTAGCCATGTAAAATCTATACACACATAAGGGCACTAAAGGGGTGGCTAAGGCTTACCTACCCTTTAAGATAGTCCTTATTGACTGAATACCCTTGGTGAAGTGTATGCTGTGTGCTATTACCGTAGCCATGTATTGAACATTTGATTGTATAGTATTATTTTTATATAGAATTTATGACATTTCCTCACTTGCTGTCCTGCTGCTCCATGCCTTTTTTTTTTCTTTTTTTTTTTGGGGGGGAGGAGGTTGTTGTACAAACAAAAAACTTGGTCTGTGTTGCTTGTTGTTTTTCTGCTTTTGGATTGTGTTATTGACCAATAAACAGTTTTGAACATAAACATATACCTAAAACAGCCATGTTTTGCCCTTAAATGGATTGCATCAAGGGCATAAAAACTGTAGTAAAATCAAACAGATTCCACAAACAATATTTAAATGAAATTATAATTTCTTGAGATCCTAAATGGAAGTGGAAGGACATGCTGAACGGTCACACAGTAGAGGCACGCTGGAAGACCGCACGAGCAGGACTCGGTGTTTTGAAGAGTTTGGTCTGCCATACCATATTTCCCTGTTATTTCATGATGGGGGAAAGGAGAGGAAAAGTACGGAAGCTTCCCCCATTGGCACCAGGAATGAGACAGCCGACTCTCAATTTCTTCCGAGCACCAGTGGGACCGGTGACTTCTCCTTCAGTCGCGCCTGGAGTATTGGTATCAGGCAACAGTTTAGGGGCATCTTTAAGCCCCATCGAACAAATGGTTCCCCCGCACACAGGTGAAAACATATCAGACATTCACCATTCGGTAGGGGAACCCAAGCAAGATGATATCCCCTGTGAGCAAGGGGGGCTGCCTTCTGAGGATTTGGAGTTTGCTCCAAAAGAAGAACAACTGATGCAAGCTTCTTCCAAAACCTTGGGTCAGGAAACAGTGAGTAATAAGTCTTCTCTGTTAAAAGAAGTTAGAAGTTAGACAAATACTGTGGATTTGAAGAATATTTCTGAAGTAGTCTTGGTTCAAGCGCAGGTTGCTAATCAACTTGGACAAGAAATGGATTCCTTAAGGGCTGGGCTCCAGGCAGTGGAGACATGTAAGTCCTCAATAGTAAAAGATAGAAATTATATTGCAAAATGCTTAGAGTACCTTGAAAATCAATCGAGATGATTTAACTTATGATTTTTGAATTTTCCTAAGTCTCCACTGGTGCCAGCTATGGATATATTTAAGAAATTTCTGATGGAAGTTTTGAAGATGCCATTGGAGGCACTTCCTCCTATTACACATGCTCAATATCTCCAGGGTTGGAAGAGTTCTGCTAATCTAATCTTCAATTTCTGGGTTGCTCTATGCCTATCTAGGTTAAAAGCGACTTACTTCAAGAAGTGTACTTTAAGTTTAGGAGTTACAACAATGAAATATAAAGTAAGCAGTATACTATGAGGTAGTTACCAGAGATAGGAGATGCAGTAATCATTCAATAGAGGAGAACATTGAGCTGTCATTAGAATTACAGTACAGCAGTTTGTAGTACATTACAGTTGAGTTAGATACAAGTAGATTGGTGTGATTATGTTATGTAGAGTTTGGGGAGGGATCTCTTGTAGTTTCTGGAAGGGTGAAATGCTATGTAGGTTGCTGTGGAAGAGCATACTTGTTAAGTATCGATGGAGTATATGTTCTTAAAAAGGAAAGTCTTCAGTTTCTTTTGATAATTGTTGGAAGATTGTTCCAGGTCTTGGTGCCAAGGTAGATGAGTAGTGAGTTAAATATGTGCTTGTATTTTACACCTTTGGGAGAGGGTAGGATCAATTGGAATGGTTTTTCTGGCTGATATTGACTAGGAATTGATGAAAAGGTTTATAAGTGGCTCTGTGGAGTTTGCATATTGGACATGTAACATTACAGTTTGAAGGTGATACAAGCGTTAATAGGGTAGCTAGTGCAGTTTACTGTAGTAAGGTGAAATGGAATCATATTTTTTAAGTTTGATTATTAGTCTTATTGCTGCATTTTATCAGTTGTAGTTTATGCATGAGGGAAGAGTTAATACCAGCATAGAGAGAGTTACAGTAGTCTAGTTTGGATAGTACAAGCATCTGTGTCAGTATGGTAAAGTGATGATCATGGAAGGAGGATCTGATTAGTTTTAGTTCTCTCATGCTATAGAAGGGTGTTTTTTTAATAGGTTGGAGGTTTAGGGTTCATAAGATAGGTTAGAGTATAAATCTGAGGACCTTGGAGGTTTTGTCTATATTTAGAGAAGTTCCCAAAGGTAGCATAACAGTTGTAGGAACTGTTTGTGAGGTGTTGTAAAACCATAAGACTTTGGTTTTTGTTGTGTTCAGTTTGAATTTATTGAGTGTAGCCCAAGTATGTATTTTGTCCATGCCATTGGATATTTTTTGAGAAACATAATATGCGTTCGGTTACGTCCCTTCCGGATTTTATACGCTACGGGGCTCATTAAAAAAACCCAAAAAAACATTCAAAAGTGGCGTAAATCAGTACTTGAAAGATCAAAAAGACAGATCGTCCAAGTACGATAATCAAAGCTGGTTTTAGACGTATTTAAAACCAGTATAGGCCTTTACCCTGCCTCTGAACGCCTAGAGCAAAAAGAGGCGTTTTTAGAGGAGGGGAAAGGGTGGGAGGTGGGCCAACCTAGACTTAGTCGTACTGCAAGTATTATCAGAAGTCTAGGGAGATCGCCCAGTCGGAACATATATGTTTTGACTTAGACCAAGTCAAAACAGGTATAAGTTCCGAATAGGGGCTGCTGAGCTGATCACGGCTGCTGCAATCAGCTCAGCAGCCCCAGCAACCTGCCCACCTCCCACCGCAACGATCGTGGTAGGAGAGATGCCTCAGTTTTACCGAATTGATGTGTTGGCTCATTCGAATGCCGTTTTTGGGCCCTTGGTGTTGAGAGCAGTCTCTTCTGTCCCTCCTTAGCTGCTACCATTGCTTTGGTATGCCACCTAACATATGGAATCCATAAGGGATGTAATGAATGGAAGATTAGGTTTTTACCTTTGATAATCTTCTTTCTGTTAGACCCTAAGGGATTCCATATGACCTGCTGAGTTGTTTAGAATAGCCTGCTTCTTTCTGCCTCGATTATTCTCCTTGCAGGTTTGAAGTCTTTCCAGCCAGTTGACGGATCCTGTGAGCAGTTTTCCACTTCTGTGAGTATGCTTTATTGAAGGCTGTCTCATGTAGGTGCTCATTGCACACAGCAGGTTAGTTCTATGTTTTGCTGGATTACCTTTCTGCCTGTTTATTACTTGTTTCATGTTTTGCAGATCAGACCAGTTCAGAAATTGTTTGTGTTGCTGGCGATCTTACCCCAAAACCCCCACCCCCCTCTTTGTCCTGGATTGCTTGGCTTTGGGACTCAATTGGATATAGCTCTAGCTTTCAGTCTAAGGGGGAGGAGCATGTGCACAGAAAAGTGTTGGATTTCTAGCATATGGAATCCTACAGGGACTAACAGAAAATTATTGAAGGTAAAAACCTAATCTTCCATTATATTTCACCGGGATGAGCTGGAGGATGTCATCTGCATAACACAGTAGGCATTAGTTGTTGCTGCAATTAATGTGATCCAAGGAATTCATGAAGAGGTTGTATAGTATTGAGGAGAGTGGCAATCCTTGAGGGACACTGCAGAATGATTTCTATCTTCTGGAGAATGTTTCATCTTTCCAGACAAGGTTTTTCCTATTCTATAGGAACCAGATTAGGATAGTGCCCCCAATTCCTGTTTCATTTAGTTGGTTAGAAGTAGGTGGTGGTTGAGTCAAAGGCAGCTGATATCTCAAATTGGAGTAGATCTGCCTGTTGTCTTATACTTAAAGTTTGTTTGATTTTAGTGCTTAAGGTTAATAGAAGAAGATTTGTGCTATGTTGTGAGTGAAATCCAAACTGTGAGAGATGGAGGCAGGAGAAGCATTTATTATAAGTTGAGAGTTGTTTGCAGACATGCACTTTTAGAAGTTTAGTAAGTATAAGGATGCCAGCAATAGGTCTGTAATTTGAAGGATTTGAGAAATCTGTCTGTTGGGTCTTAGGAATAGGGATGAGAATAATATGAACAAAATACGAAAATGAAATTAACCAAAATATTTACTAGATACCCAACACAAGGTTTATCAATGATTGAGTGCTTTATCAAAGGAAAAGGATTTAGAAACCCTCCCCCCCACACACACATTTCACGTAGTACATATTCCACAGTCTCCCCTTCACTTACCATAGACATCACTCCTTACTCTCCCGCCTCCTCACCAAATACCCCATGTAGCAAATGCTTCATCACTAGCAATGTACCCTGTTCTCCCCAATTCAACTCATCCACCACACACCACATCTCACACACAATATGCTATCATTCATTCCTTAATTAGAGCTTCTGATTATAAAGTTTTAACTGATGATTGTTTTGTAATGCAGGTAATTATCAGTATTGAAAAGTGTTAATTGGATAACAATGAAAAAGTACCAGTTTCCCTAGTATTCTTTTATCCCTCCCTTGGCTTTTCTTGTATACTTCATTCAATTTTCATGGTTTTCTTTGCTGACTGCTAACTGACGCAAACAAACCTATTTGAATCCAACAGATAAAGTACCCATGGCATAAAAATACTAATAAGCATCAAAGAATACCTAAATAGTGGAAAACAAAAAACACCTTGATTTACAATTTATGAACACCTAAGAATGGAAGCCCAAAGTTTAATACTGTATGCTGGGAAACTGGGCAGAGAGAGAATGTTTGCTGATAAAATCATGCTTTATGAGGATTTATGCTACAAATTTCTGCCTCTACCTCTATATAAGGAATGCACTAAACTTAGTAACATAGTAACATAGTAGATGACAGCAGATAAAGACCCGAATGGTCCATCCAGTCTGCCCAACCTGATTCTATTTAAATTTTTTTTTTTTCTTCTTCTTAGCTTTTTCTGGGCGAGAATCCAAAGCTTTACCCGGTACTATGCTTGAGTTCCAACTGCCGAAATCTCTGTTAAGACTTACTCCAGCCCATCTACACCCTCCCAGCCATTGAAGCCCTCCCCTGCCCATCCTCCACCAAACGGCCATACACAGACACAGACCGTGCAAGTCTGCCCAGTAACTGGCCTAGTTCAATATTTAATATTATTTTCTGATTCTAAATCTTCTGTGTTCATCCCACGCTTCTTTGAACTCAGTCACAGTTTTATTCTCCACCACCTCTCTCGGGAGCGCATTCCAGGCATCCACCACCCTCTCCGTAAAGTAGAATTTCCTAACATTGCCCCTGAATCTACCACCCCTCAACCTCAAATTATGTCCTCTGGTTTTACCATTTTCCTTTCTCTGGAAAAGATTTTGTTCTACGTTAATATGCTTTAAGTATTTGAACGTCTGAATCATATCTCCCCTGTCTCTCCTTTCCTCTAGAGCAGGGGTGTCAAAGTCCCTCCTGGAGGGCCGCAATCCAGTCGGGTTTTCAAGATTTCCCCAATGAATATGCATGAGATCTATGTGCATGCACTGCTTTCAATGCATATTCATTGGGGAAATTCTGAAAACCCGACTGGATTGCGGCCCTCGAGGACCGACTTCGACACCTGTGCTCTAGAGTATACATATTCAGGGCTTCCAGTCTCTCTTCATACGTCTTCTGGCGCAAGCCTCCTATCATTTTCGTCGCCCTCCTCTGGACCGCCTCAAGTCTTCTTACGTCTTTCGCCAGATACGGTCTCCAAAACTGAACACAATACTCCAAGTGGGGCCTCACCAATGACCTGTACAGGGGCATCAACACTTTCTTCCTTCTACTGACTACGCCTCTCTTTATACAGCCCAGAATCCTTCTGGCAGCAGCCACTGCCTTGTCACACTGTTTTTTCGCCTTTAGATCTTCGGACACTATCACCCCAAGGTCCCTTTCCCCGTCCGTGCATATCAGCTTCTCTCCTCCCAGCATATACGGTTCCTTCCTATTATTAATCCCCAAATGCATTACTCTGCATTTCTTTGCATTGAATTTTAGTTGCCAGGCATTAGACCATTCCTCTAACTTTTGCAGATCCTTTTTCATATTTTCCACTCCCTCTTCGGTGTCTACTCTGTTACAAATCTTGGTATCATCTGCAAAAAGGCACACTTTTCCTTCTAACCCTTCAGCAATGTCACTTACATACATATTGAACAGGATTGGCCCTAGCACCGAACCCTGAGGGACTCCACTAGTCCTTCCTTCGAGTGACTTCCATTAACCACCACCCTCTGGCGTCTGTCCGTCAGCCAGTTTCTGACCCAGTTCACCACTTTAGGTCCTAACTTCAGCCCTTCAAGTTTGTTCAACAGCCTCCTATGAGGAACTGTATCAAAGGCTTTGCTGAAATCCAAGTATATTACATCTAGCATATGTCCTCGATCTAACTCTCTGGTCACCCAATCAAAAAATTCAATCAGGTTCGTTTGGCACAATTTACCTTTTGTAAAGCCATGTTGCCTCGGATCCTGTAACCCATTAGATTCAAGGAAATACACTATCCTTTCTTTCAGCAACACTTCCATTATTTTTCCAACAACTGAAGTGAGGCTCACCGGCCTGTAGTTTCCTGCTTCATCCCAGTGACCACTTTTATGAATAGGGACCACATCCGCTCTCCTCCAATCCCCAGGAATCACTCCCGTCTCCAGAGATTTGTTGAACAAGTCTTTAATAGGACTCGCCAGAACCTCTCTGAGCTCCCTTAGTATCCTGGGATGGATCCCGTCTGGTCCCATCGCTTTGTCCACCTTCAGTTTTTCAAGTTGCTCATAAACACCCTCCTCCGTGAACGGCGCAGAATCTACTCCATTTTCTCGTGTAACTTTGCCAGACAATCTCGGTCCTTCTCCAGGATTTTCTTCTGTGAACACAGAACAGAAGTATTTGTTTAGCACATTTGCTTTCTCCTCATCACTCTCCACATATTTGTTCCCAGCATCTTTTAGCCTAGCAATTCCATTTTTTATCTTCCTCCTTTCACTAATATATCTGAAAAAATGTTTATCTCCCTTTTTTACATTTTTAGCCATTTGTTCTTCCGCCTGTGCCTTCGCCAAACGTATCTCTCTCTTGGCTTCTTTCAGTTTCACCCTGTAGTCCTTTCTGCTCTCCTCTTCTTGGGTTTTTTTATATTTCATGAACGCCAACTCTTTCGCCTTTATTTTCTCAGCCACTAGGTTGGAGAACCATATCGGCTTCCTTTTTCTCTTGTTTTTATTGATTTTCTTCACATAAAGGTCCGTAGCCATTTTTATCGCTCCTTTCAGCTTAGACCACTGTCTTTCCACTTCTCTTATGTCCTCCCATCCTAACAGCTCTTTCTTCAGGTACTTTCCCATTGCATTAAAGTCCGTACGTTTGAAATCTAGGACTTTAAGTATCGTGCGGCCGCTCTCCACTTTAGCCGTTATATCAAACCAAACCGTTTGATGATCGCTACTACCCAGGTGAGCACCCACTCGAACATTAGAGATACTCTCTCCATTTGTGAGGACCAGATCCAATATCGCTTTTTCCCTTGTGGGTTCCATCACCATTTGTCTGAGCAGAGCCTCTTGAAAGGCATCCACAATCTCCCTACTTCTTTCCGATTCCGCAGACGGAACATTCCAGTCCGCATCCGGCAGGTTGAAATCTCCCAACAGCAGAACCTCCTCTTTCCTTCCAAACTTTTGGATATCCACAATCAGATCCTTATCAATTTGCTGCGATTGAGTCGGAGGTCTGTAGACTACACCCACGTAGATAGAAGTTCCATCTTCTCTTTTCAGAGCAATCCATATCGCTTCTTCCTCTCCCCAGGTCCCTTGCATTTCGGTCGCTTGGATATTGATCTTTACATAGAGAGCTACTCCTCCACCTTTATGACCATCTCTGTCCTTCCTAAAAAGATTATATCCCAGTATGTTTGCATCCCATCCATGTGATTCACTGAACCATGTCTCTGTGATAGCAACAATATCTAGATCTGCCTCTAATATCAGGGCTTGCAGATCATGAACTTTGTTGCTTAGACTGCGAGCATTTGTGGTCATCGCTTTCCAGCTATTTTTCAGCGATAATCTCCTTTTTCGTATGGATTTTTGTGTCGTTTCACTTTCCGTTGCAATACTAAGAAATGAGTTGCTGATATTGCTTATGTTGCAGCCTTTACTACTATCACATCTTTTCTTTTGCCAGGGGTGGTCTCTATAATTGTCCTTCGTACATACACCACCCCCACCTTCTAGTTTAAATGCCTAGAAAAATATTGTCTAAATTTCTCTGCAAGGTTTCTTTTTCCTGCTGTAGTAATATGTAGCCCATCAGTGCAATATAGCTTCTTGTCCTTCCATGTATTTCCCCATCCTCCTATGTACCTGAAGCCTTCTTGATGACACCAGGCTCTGAGCCATCTATTAAAGTCCTCTGTGTTTTTCACTCTTTGCTCTCCTTTTCCATATGCAGGCAGTATTTCAGAAAAAGCTAAAGTCTTTACAAAAGGTTTCACGCCCTCACCAAGCTCCCGAAAAGCTTTCTGTGCTGCAAGTGTGGAGTTGTTGGCCAGGTCATTTGTTCCCAGATGGATAACAACATCAGTGTTAAAATCCTTAGTTTCTTCCTTAATTATAGTCAGTATTTGCCTGGAACTCCAGGTAGCTGAAGATCCTGGAAGACATTTCACTATTTTGGTCTCCTCGCCCTGTGTTCCAAGGTTAATGCCTCTGATGATGGAATCCCCCAACAGTAATAGTTTTCTGTTTTTGGCTTTTTTATTTGTACTTAGGGTGCGCTTGTTCTCTTGAGTTACCTTCATTGGTTCCAGTACCACCTCCCTTCTGTTTTTTTGAGTATCACAGTGCACTAGTGGAGTGAAGGAATTCTGTAGAGGTAATATAAGTGAAGGTGGATGTTTCTGTGTTACATGTTGCAGTCTTCCTGAGCCTACTGTGACCCATTTATTCCTGGGCTGTTTTATTCTTTGAGGTAGAGGTGGTAAGTTGGTATGATTTTGTGGAGTGATGGAAGCTGCTTTAATTGTATTCAATTCCTGTTTAAGTTTGCAGAGCTTTTCCTTAATACTGGCAAGTTGAAGACAGATGGGGCAAACCTTAAGCCTCCAAATAGTATGTCTTGGAATTAAAGCACCACAGTGATTGCATAGAATAAAGGTCATCTTGATTGGTTGTGAAGTGACTTGATTTGAGTAGTCCTGATTATATGGGTCTCTATATATGAATAGTGGTCCCTGGGGTTGGTGGGACTATAAGTAAGACTACTAGTAAAGCAGAAATATAGGCTCTATACCACCTAAAACACAGTATTTTAAACAAAAATGCAGGTTCTATCAGTGCTACCCTAAAACACAGGATTTATAACAGGATTTTCCCTACTTTAGTCACCCTGAGCCACAGGCACCAGAAATATAGGCTCTATACCACCTAAAACACAGTATTTTAAACAAAAATGCAGGAAGAGGAAATAAGATTTAACAGAGGAAAGAGAAGGATTTATTTTTTTGTGCTTTTTTATATTTTTTTTTTAGTAAGAAACAGGGAGGAGAAGAGAAATTAAGCAGATATAATGCTGAAAACCAGTGAAAAGAGCAGAATATGAAATGCTGAGTAACTTAGCTTTTAGAAGTTCACAGGGCAGCCTTGTTTCAGCAATGTCACTGATCATCTAGCCACTAAACTGGTTTGACTGGTTTTGTGATCAATTGGATTTCCCAATTTGATGCACAGTACTGCAGGCCGTGTGTTTCTCCGAGCGATCAATCATTTTACGATCCGAGAATGCAAATGAGAATGCCATGCAAACTAGGTGAGCGATCAATGTACAAAATGGCTTCTGCAAGCAGAAGAAGTAGCGATTGGGTTTACCGAACCAAAAAAGAGTGATTGGTGAAGACCAGTCGCTCACGATCCTTACCGACTCTTCAGCCCTGAAAGTAATAGAATCTGTATCAGTTATACTATAAAACACATAAGAAAAAAGCGGTAAACAGAAAACAGGATGGAAAAGTATAAACACAGCCTCACTGCTCGCTTTTACAACAGCGCCATCCACCAGTTTTCAATAGATCCTTCCAAAACCACCTTCGAACTTCTTTCAACAGCTCTGTCCAACAGCTTTGAACCGCTACTTCCAACAGCTCCCAAAAGAAAGGAAATCTCTACCGCATTCCGTATATTGCCTGCATTCCTTATATTGCATTTTATGACAACAATGCTTTGTGGGTAACACCTTCAACATGCACTGATGACGTGCACAAATAAATCATGCCTATGACTGATGTTGAACAGGCGCATGGGTACATTGCAGCATGAACCAACAGGAATATTCTGCACATGTGTTTAAATCACTCTTAGCGATCGATCGGATGAGATTAGGGCGAGCCTCTGCTCAAATAATTTGCATGTCAACTCGGTTGTGCATCGATTGCTTGTCCACAATCGGTCAGGGAATTGGCCAACAGCTATCCAGTCAGTATTAGCAATTATCTTTAGTGCATCTAGGCCTATGTGACAGAAGCCCACTTTCCACATTACTCACCCACACAGTGATGACATAGGTAGAATCATTTTCATAACTTCCTTGCTGGCTCTGTTTGATCTTATACATTGTGGGATCCATGAACTGTAAAAATGTCCAAAGTTTTGATTTTGTGTGTGGGTAGGTAGAGTGCTGTCTAAATTGTGCATAGTTGTGAGGGATTGTCTCAGAGGAAATCTCAGTGATGCAGCAAGACTCCATTGTGTCAAAATTAAAATTAAGCACTTTGTTTTGTCATGTGATATCAAGTTATATTCCTCTCCTCTGTTTTTTAAATAGATATACCGGTATTCTGACCTTTTAACAGCTTAAATAGCCAAAATTATCTGTACACATGGATTTAAAAAGCAAAAACCATATTGTTGATAGCAGTATTTTCATTGATAGATATATTGTTGCAGGTTTTTCCAAGCAGAGTTCTTTAAATAAATAAATAAATAATTCATTATTTTGTTAGAATTATCTTTATAGTTGCCACAGCCTTCACATTGAAGTTATCAGTTGTCATTTTCATGGTCAATACGTAATGTCTGAATTTTCTTCCTCACAGGTAGAAAGAATTGTTGACAAGAGGAAAAATAAAAAGGGAAAAACTGAATATTTGGTGCGATGGAAAGGATACAACAGTGAAGATGACACATGGGAACCAGAACAGCACTTACTAAATTGTGAAGAATATATCCATGAATTTAATAGAGAACACAATGAAAAACCAAAAGACAGCACATTAACCAGGACAAACCGGATCTCTCCAAATAATGCCAGAAAACAAATTTCTAGGTCAACCAATAGTTCCTTTACAAAGACATCTCCCAAATCTTTAGGGGTTAGTAAAGACTGTGAATCAAAAAGCCAGCTTTTTGTTAGTCATAAATTCCACAAAAGCCCTTCATATTCACTTTCTAATAGGAAAAATATGGATTTTGCTAGATCAGGTATCAAGATTCTTGTGCCAAAAAGTCCCATGAAAAACAGGATTTTAGCTGGTTTTCAAAATGTAAGTCCTGATAAACTGGATCACATAGAACCAGATCAAGACTCTGTAGCTCCAGAAGTGACTGCAGAAAAACCAGTTGGTGCTTTATTGGGTCCTGGTGCAGAAAGAGCTAGGATGGGGAGCAGACCAAGGACACAGCCATTAATACCACAGCATCACCTTCCACTTATGACAAATACATCTGCTTTAACTGTAAATGGAAAGGGTAAGTGTGTTTTATTACATCATCATGCTACCCATTTGTATGTTAAATATTAATGATTACTTCAGTTGTGTAGAATTCTACAGTAGTACTGTATTGATCATGCTGCAGATTAGGTTCTAGGTAAATAATCCGAAGGACATAAAAGGACTTAAGACTTAAAGCGGTCCAGAGGAGAGTGATGAAAATGATAAGAGATGTATGAGGAGAGACTGGAAGTCTTGAATATGTATACCCTAGAAGAAAGGAGGGACAAGGAAGATATGATTCAGACGTTCAAATACTTGAAAGGTATTAACGTAGAATAAAATCTTTTCCAGAGAAAGGAAAATGGTAAAACCAGAGGACATAATTTGAGGTTGAGGGGTGGTAGATTCAAGAGCAATGTTCATAAATTCTACTTAACGGAGAGAGTGGTGGATGCCTGGAATGCGCTCCCAAGAGAGGTGGTGGAGAGGAAAACGGTGACAGAGTTCAAAGAAGTGTGGGATGAACACAGAGGATCTAGAATCAGAAAATAATAGTAAATATTGAAGAACTAAGGCTAGTACTGGACAGACTTGCACGGTCTCTATATATGGCCGTTTGGTTGAGGATGGGCTGGGGAGGGCTTCGATGGCTGGGAGGGTGTAGATGGGCTAGAATGAACTTTGACAGAAACTTCAGCAGTTGGAGCCCAAGCACAGTACCGGGTAGAGCTTTGGATTCTTGCCCAGAAATAGCTAAGAAGAAAAAATAAATGTAAAAAAATTTAAATTGAATCGGGTTGGGCAGACTGGATGAACCATTCGGGTCTTTATCTGCCTTCATCTACTTTGTTACTATGATCTATGTGCTCTTTGGAAACACCATGGGTCTTTATCTGCCTTCATCTACTATGTTACTATGATCTTTGTGCTCTTTGGAAACACCAAGGGTCTTTATCTGCCTTCATCTACTATGTTACTATGATCTATGTGCTCTTTGGAAACACCATGGGTCTGTCTTGAGGGAATGTACTGTTGCATATTTAATAAACCTGCTTTGTGTGGTGGGGAATAAAAGCTTTTCCATTTTAAGGTGACTGAAAATTGATACTTCATAACTCTTATTATGTAAATGGTTATGTAATTATAAGTGGTTGGATGTCTTTGAAAACAACTTTCTCTAATGTTGCTAATATTAGAATGAGTTATGAATGTTGCATCTTTGAATTATATTCCAAGATAATGCTAACAGAATGCTTGGCCATAATGTTTCCAGTGAACTTACCATGGATCTCTTGAGTATTGTGTTGATCCTATTATGCTTTCTGAGATTATTGCCAAATTGTTTTCTCTAAATAGAAGGTGAATTTTCAGTCATATTGACAGACAATGATATTGTCTTATCTTACTAAAGAGACCATCTTCTAGAACTTGGCCTTACAGCATATCACAGGTTGTTCTGCTCTGCATGGTGATACAGAGAGCAGCATTCCATCTTATTTGAGCCTTTTTTATCATCAGTTTCAACTTTTTTTTTTTTTTCTCAAACTTTTGGTTATGCAGAATCAATGAATGCTGCATCCTCTAATTTCCAATATCTTGCCTTGCCCTCCCCCCTGCCAATTAGATGTTGACAGAGAAATAAAATACTCCTGTGGTTGCTCCAATTCAGTGTTTCAACTACCTTTGACTTATAAAAAGGAATCCAGCACAAACAAATTGTCAAAGAGACGGAACTCGTTGGTGACCTCCAAGTAATGCAGAAGAACTCTGCGCACATCCAGTTTCTTCAACAGGCGATCCTGTGTCTGGGAACCTATGGCTGAAAGTCAGGCAAGCACACCTCCTGATTGACAGGGAAACCAAAATCACATTTGGCAAGCAGGAAGGAACCATCCAAAGGAAAACCCCATCTCTCAAATATGGAGGAAAGGGTCCCTGCAAGACCAAGCCCATGTAATGGCGACCAGAAAATACGGTCTTGAGTGTCAAGTCCAAGAGGGCAGCATCTCAAAGGGGCACAAAAAGAGCCTTAGTTAGTAAGGCTGGACAATACCCGGATAAGGTTCCAGGAAGGGAAAAGTGCTTCATCGGTGATCGGACACGAAGAACTCCCTTCAAGAATCTAGCAATATCAGGATGAGATGCCAATGCACGAGGATGACCCACATGTCTTCCCTCTGACGTCAGCGAGAAGGTTTCCGGGTCAGCCACTTGCAGCATGAAAGAGCTGCAGACACATCCCTACAACAAGTGCCACTGAAGGCAGGAAGGAACAGCCCACCCTGGAAGGAGGTAACTAGGATCCCTGCTGACCTAGAAGGCTTCCCTCCGATGTCAGCTCTGACTTTTTGGAGGGAAGTCATCTGGGTCAGCTTTGGTGGAGAGGGGACTGAAACTATCAGGTCCCAATTTGTATTAGCCTCGTTCTGCTGTCCTGACTACAGATGCATCCGGGGACACCTCTTTAGAAAGAAATCACACACACACACAAACGCACATGCAAATAGGCAAAAAGATGTCTCTCTCTTCTTTATTCAGAGTACTGCATACACCTTTTATAGCATTTCACATGGGTCAGTTTTTTTAGCATATGACTGTAGAAAAGACCATATATGGTAACAGGATACATAAAAGCAACTAGAAAAAGCTAGCAAACATAAAGGAGGGGAATAGTGGGAAGTTTCCATTATAGCATATAATACTGTCTTGTCTAAGGTCTAGCAATGTTTCTTTTGTAACAAATGTTTCTTATCAAAACACGTCAACTACAGAACAAAATGGGGACACAGAGCTCAGAACACAAAAAGAAAAGACCTTGTAGGTTCTTGGCAAAATGATGTTTCAGCAGTTCCTTTTACACAAGCAGGAATAGAAAAACTTACAAAGAATATATGTGCCCCTTCAGGGACATGCAGGAAGAAGACCATGGAATCCCTGGAGGCTTCGGCAAAGGGGGGTGGGTGGGCAGGCAATAAGGAAGGCATGGGATCATCAGTGGTGGTGGCCATTAAGGAGGAAGGGGACGGAAGATCCACACAGTGCTGCATACCCCTAAGGGTGCACGTACCGCATGTTGAGAAACACTGACTTAGATTGCGTTCCAGAGAATCTTGATGACTTAAGCAAAGAGCAAGGTGAAAGATTTCACTAAGACATAAAAACAATGGAAGCTAGATACCAAGGAAGATAGAATGCACACATGATGGCAGACTATTGTTGGAATGACTGGAAAGTTTGTATCATAAACTTGTGCTTTTGGTATGAAATAAGTAGATTTTCATGTTGTACACTTTTCTTTTAATTATATTAAGATATTAATTTAAACACTACATTAAAATATCCAGATTTTTTTTAATGGACGATAGAGTGAAGAGTGGTATATAATAAATGTTCTTTTTTTGTTTTTGTTTTAGTCTTAGTTTCTTTATTAATTTTTCATACAACAACAAAAGGAATAGAAAAAAACAAAAGAAGGTATCTAAGGATATACAAAAAACATATCGTGTATACAAAAAGTGCTATACATTGGAAACATTTTGTTTTGTACAAGAGTCAAAAATCAACAGCAAATAATCTTTAAGAACAGACCATTTCCTCAAAGAAGACAATGAAGAATTAACCGGACAATGTCTCTTAATAGAGTAACATTCATACCTATAAGTAAGACATAACAAATTCTACCAGTGGGTATGAGACAATTTCTATAGATCTTTCCAGAAAGTGCAAACAGTTTTTACAGCAGTAACCAATAATGTATCTAGTAATTGACAGGAGGATTCTGGAAGAGTGTTGGCAAAGTAAGCCCCTTTCAGTAGGATAATGCTCAAAGATATGGAGTCGGAAATGGGTAGGATTTTTGTTACGGTAGACATCCTTCCAATACTTATGCAAGTGGGAGCATTCAAATATAAGTTGTTTTAAGTTGCCTGTCTGCGAGCTGCAAGACCAGCAAAGTTTAGAGAATTAAGGATTTATTTGGTGGGAGCGCGTGGGGGTCCATAAGGCTCTATGAAGTAGAAAAAATAATGATTGGATTGTAGAGGCAGATTTAGAAGATTTGTAAAGAGATCGCCAAAAGTAGTCCCATATTGAGTCAGAAATAGTGCGTTGGATATTAAGTTCCCAGAGCGAACGAAGGGAAGAGAGTTTAGGAGAACAATTAGATTTGAAATGTAAATTTTAGAGGCAGTGTGTCCTGCCTGTAATTTCAAGGAAAGGTAAAAAATAGAGGCAGTGTCATGGAGGGAGGAGAAGGGAATAGAGCTCTTGCGAAGTGAAGATCTCAGCTGTAGCCAGGGAAAAAACTGGGAATCAACTAAAGCATGTGAAAGTTTAGCCTGAGAAAAGGGGATCCAAGTGTTAGATTCAGGATCAATAAAAGTAGAGATATCCCAAATTTTAAGAGATTGCCACGTGGGCCATTAAACCATTTTCTTGTCTATCAATATGGTGGGATTGTTCCATAAGGGATATTAAAGGATTTGGAGATAGGTATTTCTAATGTGGAATCAAAGAATTTGAGAGATTTGTAAGTGCATTTTATGATATGATTAGCTTTTCCAAGCTTAGAAAGAGTCATGCCAAGAATTTTGGATAAGAAGAGAGGTTGAGTATAATGAATTTCAAAGGAGAGCCATTGAGGTTGAGCAGAGGTATGAAAGGGTATGATCCACTCAAGGCCCTGGTGGAGGATGAATGACTTATGATAAAGAAGAAGGTCAGGAAAATCTACTCCACCCATAAATTTGGTGTTCTTCAATTTTTGTAAAGATATTTGCGGCGATTTGCCATTCCACAAGAATTTTACAAGGAGTCTCTCCAGCAGCCTATAGAAAGGCAATGAAAATAGTGTCGGGAACATGTTCAATAGACAGAGAATTTTCGGGAGCAAGAACATCTTAAGGGATTCAAGTCTCCCCCACCAAGAAAGGTGGAGGAGGGACTATGGGAGAATGGCTTGCTTGATTTTAGTCAAGATATGGTCTATATTAATCTTGGCAGAGGTGAATAGGTATTTACTAAAAAATATTCCCAAGTATTTAAGGGATGAAGGGACCCAGGTTAAAGAAAAATTAGGGAGATAGAAAGGAATACAGTGGTCATTCAGCGACATACATTCGGTTTTGTCCCAATTGATCTTGTAACTCAAAAAGGTGGAAAAAAGGTTAATAAGATCAATCAAGGCCAACAAGGAATTTTTGGGATCAGTTAAGTAGAGAAGTATATCTTCTGCATAGGCAGATAGTTTATATTCCTCTACACCAAAATTAAGACACGGATGTTAGTATTAAGCCCTTTGGCAATTAAAAGGGGCTCCAGGACCAAATCAAAAAGTAAGGGATAGGGCAACCCTGCCTGGTACCTCTCTGAAGGATAAACTGGTTAGAGAGTTCCCCATTAGCCATCTGGGACAAAGTAGAGGCTAGGGTTTGTGGGCAGTATAGCTAATTACCACACCTCGGAGAAATGCTTTATGTGGCTCCCATATAGAAATATAGGAGATGTCAGCATCTTCGTTAGATTCAAAGAAGATTTTGTTCTGCTTTCTCTTTGCAGATACATCTGCCTTCATGGACGCATTATCTGCCAATGGTACAAGCAATATGCAAACATCAGTAACAGGTATAACGGGCAACAAGCGGAGATTCCTAGAAGAAAGAAGAGATCAACCTTTTGATAAAAGGCTGCGTTTCAGTGTGCGACAAACTGAAAGTGCTTATCGATATAGAGACATTGTTGTCAGAAAACAGGATGGTTTCACGCACATTTTACTTTCCACAAAATCATCGGAGAACAATTCACTAAATCCAGAGGTTAGTTGTATGTGTCAATAATTCAACAACTGTTGTTACAATGAGACTGAATCACAGAACTGAATGGAATAACTACAGAGGGCAATATGGTTTCATGCATTGTCGAATGTATTATAATATTGAAAATTTGTAAATATTTACCATGATTTTTGTAGCTTTTCATGCATCATAGTGTGGGTTCCTAGCCTTTTCTGTCAACATGAAAGATTAAGTCAGGCATACAAGTGAGATGACTACTCGAAAGGGTCCAGAGAAGAGCAACTAAAATGGTTAAGGGGCTGGAGGAGTTGCTGTACAGTGAGAGATTGGATAAACTGTGCCTCATAGAACTTCCACTCAACTATTCCTGTCATTCGATTCTAACAGATTGGGAGCTCCTGTAACCAAGTGAACAATCTCCACATGGTTAGCGGACTGTATCTCCTGCTTTGCTCAGGCTGGGTTGCTATAATTCACAGCACATAAGGTTAGAGCAATGGCAACTTCAGTAGCTTATCTCCATTGATGATCCTTGCTCCCTTTCGCTAGTACAGAATTGGGGAATGGGATAGTGCCATCTTTGTCAATTATTTTAATTAATCTTTATGAATGAGTATTATGCCAAAACTATTGAAAACCGCAAAAGTTAAACCTAAGTTTAAAAGACCCCATCTGGATGAATCAGTTCTGGGAAACTCTAGATCCATAGCGATCTTGCCTTTTCTGGAGAAAATTATAGAAAAGTTAGTTTTAGAGCAATTGGAGAAATTTATGGAGAGGGAAAATTTACTGTATTGTCATCAGTTTGGCTTTTGGATGGTGCATAGTATTGAATCATTATTGGTAACCACAGTGGATGGATTAAGGAAAGGTATGGATAAACATAAAACATTTTGTAGTTTCTCTGGGTGTATCATCAGCATTTGATACTGTAGATATTGACATTCTGCTACAAAAACTGCTGAAGCTGGGAATAGGAGGTGTGATATATTTATTTATTCAATTTTCTATACCGTTCTCCCAGGGGAGCTCAGAACGGTGTGCATGAATTTATTTAGGTTCTCAAGCATAATTCCCTGTCCCGGTGGGCTTATAGTCTGTCTAATGTACCTGGGGCAATGAGGGAGCAGGTGACTTGCCCAGGGTCACAATGAGCAGCATGGGCCTACACGCACAACCTCAGGGTGCCTAGGCTGTATCTTCAACCACGGTGCTGCAGTCTCAGACATAGTATGGTAACAGATAACATGGTAAACTTAGACAAGATGGCAAAACATAGCTAACAAAGCATGGTAAAACATAATAAGGTAAAACATGAAACAGACATAGCATGGCTAGTATGGTTTGGCAAAGCATGGTTAATATAGTATGACATGACTTGGCAAAATGGTAAGATAAGCGTGCATGACAAACATAGCATAGAATACATGGAACTGCAAACATTGTGTGGCAAACATGGCATGAGAGATCATAGCATGGCAGACATAATGTGGCAGACTAGTTTGTCTCATATTTCCAAGATCGATCAATTTGAGTGCAGAGTAATGGAAATGTATCTAATATAATGTCCATAAACAAAAGTGTTCCACAAGGATCAGCAATTTCAGCTTTACTTTTTAATCATTACATAGCCTCTTTGGAAAATGTATTTCAGCGATTGAATATGTTCAATTTTTCTTTCAAATAGATGATTGGAAAGTAGAGTTGCAAATGAAATTATCCATGTGTTTGCAAGCTGTGGTCATCTGGATGACAGACCATAAATTAGTACTGAATCTTGTTAAAACAGATGTGATGTTGACCGGAAGGAGGGAAGACCCATTGTGGGCCTCAGTAAGTTGAGGTTAACAACTTGAGACTTATAATACATATGCAATTGAAGATTTTAGGAGTTTGGTTGGATTTGATGTTAAGTATGAAAAATCAGGTGTAGGTAGTAGTCAAGTCTGCTTTCTTTCACATGCGATTATTGAGTAGATTAAAACCTATGTTATTAGATTATGGTTTTTGTTTGGTGGTCCAAGCTATGATATTTCAAAGATTAGACTACTGTAACGCTCTCTCTCTGGGAATAGTGGCGTCAGGTGTAGAGCTTTACAGGTGATTCAAAATATGGCAGCGCATTTGATACGCGGTGGAAGCAGATTTGAACATGTTACACCATGGTTAAAAAAATTTTCACTGGTTACCAGTCAATTTTCACAGTTTTTAAAGTTCTTGTGTTAATTTTTAAAGTCATTCTGTATAAGATTTCCTTAGTATTTGACACAAGTGATGAAACTCTACCAACCTCTCAGATCTTTAAGATCAGAGGGTATGCCACGATTGTCAATAGATGAGTTATTGCATGTACATTATGCAAATACGAGAGCATCTGTAATTTTGGCCGCAGGTGTACAATTATGGAATAATTTGACAGGACCATTGAGGTTACTTTCTAATATCCAGATATTTAAGAAGGTTTTGACAACATCTTTGTTTATGGAGTATTTTAATGGAGTAGGCTGGGATACTAATTATACACACTTTTTGTTTTATTTTTTATGTTTTGTATGTTATATGATAATTACATTTGTATTTTGTAAACTGTTTAGGTTTAAGTGGTTTAGAAATATTTTAAATAAATAAGGAAAAGATGGCATGGTAAGCCTTTCAATTGGTGGCAACACTTTCTTGGAAATAAAGCAGACTATTACAAGTAGTTGGTATAGAACCTCCAAAATGCATTGAAAAGCCTTGACTAAAGATATACTTTTTTGTACTCTCTAGATTTTTCCCTGTCTACCTGCACAGCAGTGAGCAACAAGCACTGTCGGCAATTTCATGAGGATATTGCACTAATGGAGAAGTGCTATAAGAACAAATGGAACCCATCAATGCTTGCAGACTATTGCTGGACATTGATAAGAGGTGCTCCATTTTATGAATGCAAAAGACAAGCCAAAAGGGGTGAATAGACACTGAGGGGAAGATTCTCAAATGTTGGCGATAAAATCCGACGGACCACTGTCGTGGCTGCTACTGTAATAATTTCAAAAAGACAAGCCATTCTTAAATTTTAAAAAAAGCACATGCAAATGAGATTTGTGGAGGGTCGCTAAATTTGCATGTGCCGATCACTGGTGATAGTGAATGGCACAAGTGCAGAATAAATCCACAAATAAAAAAAAATCAAAGATCTGCAGGAAGGGTGCCTACTCCCTCCTACTGCCGACATCAAACAACCCCCTCCCTCACCGGCAGCAGAAGGGATGCCCACATTCTCCCACCGCCAATGTCAAGTAAACACACACATACATCCCCCTCCCTGGCAGTGGGAGGGATTCCCACTCCCTCCTCCTGCCAAGCAACACCGCCCAACACCCCCTGGCAGCGGAAGTAATGCGCATGTCTGCCACCAACATCATGCAACCCTCCCCCTCGGCAGCAGAAGGGATACTTACTCCCGCCTCCAATGTCAAGTAACCGGCAGTGGGAGGGATACCCACTCCCTCCTGCCAAGCAACACTCCCCAACACCCCCCGGCAATGGGAGGGATCCATACCACTGCCGAGCAACACCCCACTGGCAGCAAGAGGGATGTGCACGCCCTCCCGCTGCCAAGCAATAGCCTTCCTGACACAATCCTGTGCCTCTGATGATTCCCCTGCCCCCCCCCTTATTTATGAAGGCCAGTCAGAGGGATGCCTACTTCCTTCAGCCAGCAGGCCCACCTCTTCAAAATGGCAGGCCTTCCATTCCCCAGTGCACTGGAGAGGGGCCTAATACTCTGATGTCCCATGGGAGGGGCCTTAGGCATCTGAGCCAATCAGAGCCTTAGGCCCCTCCCTGGCACATCCCAGGATGCACCAGGGAGGGGAAGACAGCCATTTTGAAGAGGTTGACCTGCTGGCTGGAGGAAGTAGGCATCCCTCAGACTGGCCTTCATAAACAAGGTAAGGGGGTGTCGGGGGGGGGGGGGCTGTTGCTTGGCAGCGGGAGGGAGTGGGCATCCCTCCTGCTGCCTGGGGGGCATCAGGGGACTGTTGCATGGCAGGAGGGAGTGGGCGTCCCTCCTGCTGCCAAGGGGGGTGTTGCTTGGCAGGAAGGAGTGGGCATTCCTCCCGCTGCGGGGGATATCGAGGGGTATTGCTTAGCCATAGGAAAGAGTGGGCATCCCTCTCACTATCGGAAGGGGGGTGGTGTGATGCTTGGTGGCAATAGGGAGTGGCATCCATCCTGCTGCCGGGGTTGTGTGTCGGGATGTTGCTTGGCAGCGGGAGGGAGTGGGCATCCCTCTGCTGCCAAGGGGGTTGTTTAGCGGCGGCAAAATTTTCTGGCAAGTCTGAGCAAGCCTTACTTTCCTGTCAATGCCTGAGCCAATCAGCACTCAGGCACTAACCAGAAAGTAAGGCTATGACAGCTCAGACCTGCTGGAAAATTTTGCTTGCAAATGTAGGACAGCGAGGTTAGGGAATCACCCGGTGATAATAGAGAATTTCTTGGCGTGCTCATTTAAATATTAATGAGCACATTGTAATATATTTGCATGGCAGACAGAGACTTCTAGGAAACTCGGAAAAGACCATGGTAAACTGTTTTGATAATGTGCCACTAAAATACATGAATCCTAAACCAGCTGGAACCGGTTTAGTGACCATGTTAAAGGCAATGTTAAGTTTTGAGACACTTCCCCTGAGTAAGGACTGAATTATAATGTAAATGTGGAAACTTAATATATTGTTGTCTTTCATAATAAATTTTATTTATAAAACTTTTTTGCTAATTTTTAAAGTTTTTATATAAAAAGGACAGGTTAAATAGTATCATATAAAGCAGTGATCTCAAAGTCCCTCCTTGAGGGCTGCAATCCAGTCGGGTTTTCAGGATTTCCCCAATGAATATTGTCATCAGCACTCTCTGGGCAAAGGGTCCAGGACTACTGAGACAAGATTTTGTAAACTTGCGAGCCGCGAGAGGCTGCATAAGTAAAAGAAGCACTGGCTTAGAATGAGGATTTTGCCACAAGTTAGGTAAGTTTTATAGAAAATCCGGACTGGATTTATTAGATGCATGGAATTAAACACAAAAACAAAAATAACCTTCTTGTCAGGATACCAATTTCAAATGCAATCTTCAAATTAAACTTAGTTTCAGTAACATATACTTTAAGTCCAAAAAGTCTCTCAGAAAAATAAAGGAAGGCTCGGTAATGCTGAGCCTCAGTAATAAGTTCCTTTCAGGAGAAAGGCAAACTAGCAGACAAACAGTGTCTTTTCCTCCTTATAGGAGTCTATCCCAAGAGTCAATAACACTACACTGTTCTTCTTCAGCAGGATGAAAAACTGCTGACCAGGTGGTGTGCTCCACGTGCTGAAATTTGCTACACAATGAGCCCACAATCCCACCTCAAAAACGTGGGGCTAAATCCCCCACCACTCTGGCAAAAGGAAAAAAAAACAAAACAGTTCAGTGTTCCCAAAGACCAAACAAATTGAAGTACCTTTTCCTTAGGCAGCCTTGGTCTTTGCTTGGGAGACACATACCTCCATCGGTTGAACTTCAGAACCAGGTTCACTTTCATATTCCATGGCTTGTGGAATTTCAATCAGTGCAGGAGATAAACCTGAATCAGCTTCCTCAATTTCCATTCCTTCAGGGCTTGGAAGTTCCTGCAGAGCTCCTAGTCCTGAGCTAGACTGCAAGAGCTGATCTGATGACCGGTCTCCTGCTCTCCACTTTTCCCTCTGCCTCCCCAACTGTTCAGTCCTACAGTTTAAGAGCCTCCAGCCCCGCCCAACCTTCCCAGGTGTAAAACATTTCAGAAGACTAGCCTTGGGAAGGTGTGGGGGAGGGGAACCCTGTAACTCTGCTCCTAAGCTCCCTCTACTGGATTTAGAAGGAAAGTCGGGTAAGCAGGGAAAATGTTCTTTACTTTGCACAGAATGAGAGTTACTTGCTCTAGGCATGGGCATAGTAGTAGGGCCACACCTAGCAGTCTTTTCTCGCATACCACAATATACATTGAAAGCAGTGCATGCACATAGATCTCATGCATATTCATTGGGGAAATCCTGAAAACCCGACTGGATTGCGGCCCTCAAGGAGGGACTTTGAGACCCCTGATATAAAGCAACAATAGACAAAAAGACCTAGGTTTACAGTTTTATATTAAAACTATACTATCAGTATACATGTATGTAAAAACTTAAATATCTTGGAAACAGTAGCCAATCATCTGTTTTGTCATATTTGAATTCAGTACATAAAAATCCTTAATAAATAGCACACTTTATCTCTGAAGCAGATACTTCTAAAATAATTGTAGACTTGTGATTGGTTACCTTTTGAAATTTTCTGGATAATTTTATAATATTGATAAAGATGGCTTTTTCTAAATTGAATGGGAGGGAAAAAGGAAGAGAGAATTGGCCTTGAATAACATTTTTAATTTAGCCATGGGGTGGGAAAGAGAAAGGAGGTTTCAGCCCCAGATGATCTGGACAATTTAGCAATCATCAGGAGAAAGAGAGAGAGAGGAAGGAGCATCAGTCCCCTCTCAATCTTGATTTTTTTTTTTTTCAATACAAGGAGAGAAGGAAGAAAGGAACTTTTGCTGTGGGAAAGGAGCTCTTTAATTTTGCCATAGAGTGCAGAAGAAAGGGAGAATCTGTGGATTGTTAAGTTTTAGGGTTTGTTGGGTTTTTTTAAGAACCCTTAGGTTAGTACCAGGTAAGCTTCACCTTCAAATTCAAACACACTGAATCTTAATTTAATTAAATTGACATTTTTTTTAGTAATTTCAATTATGCATATCAAGTATAGATATACAAGGAAAGAATAACATTCATGAAACATATTTTGCTTGAAATGTTACAAAAAGAAAGAAACTATTTCTAAAGTCCACTTCAAGGAGAGATTTGCAAGGATAAACTAAAAGTAAATTTCTGATAGAAATCAAGGTAACATCCTAACTACAAAACATTGAGATCCACAATTACCCTTTTTTTTTTAACCCTTCTTTTTTCATATTACAAATGGGAATGATCAAAAAATATAAATTATTTGCCCTGTTAATGTAAAATATATCTACAGGGAAAATGCAGGAAAAAGGTTTCTCCAAATAGCCAAAACCCTGAATTTCAGGCCAAGAACTGTTTCCTACTTTCCTGAGTGGCTCTCATTACATCTGGGAAAAATCTGAATTGGCTGACCGCAAAGAGCAACTTTTTTATATTTAAAGTAATTCTTTAAAACTAGCAATTTATCTCTTTCGGACAAGAGAGTTGCCAACAAAGTTGAATGAGTGGAAATTAGATCTTGAGTGTCTTCTAAGAAGGCGGTAAGTTTTCCTGTTGCTAATGCTTCTCCTCTGGTTGACATTGCTAGTGCTAAAGGCAGGTACCTAACCTTCTGAAATTTAATTGACTCAGATATTTCTAGTTTTAAAATTTCCCCAAGATATTTTCTAAGCAATATTTCAGCTGAAAGCAAAGGTGAACAAAGGAAATATAAAAAGCATAGATTATTAACACGCAAATGATTTTCCAATTGTTCCAATTTATGATGCATAACTAGACTCTTTCATGGCTAAAGTACTAACTGGCTAAAGTGAATTGTCTTGATTTTGCATCTCTTCACTAGCAGATTTCATTTTTGTAATATCATCTTGTAATATAGAGATAGAAGACAAAACTTGACTAGGAAAAGAACATAATTGTGCTACTTTCCCTTTAAGCAAATTCTCATTCTAGGTGACAACTGGCCAAATGTCTTTTAAGGAAATATCACCCTCAAGAACATCTTGAGTAGAAACCATCTCAACCATATCAAAACTGACTGGTTGCAATTTAGCAAAGTTATCAATCTCTTGAGATGCTACAATGGAATTTTCTGCTATGTACCTTCTGGACTCAATATGCTAAAGGCCTGATTCTGTATAGGATGCCCAGTCTCAGAAGCAGCCTAAGCAGCTTTTGAGAATCGCAAACGTGTGTCCTATACAGAATCACATCTGTCCTAACGGACAAATGCCTAACCCCACCTTCATAGCTCTTTGTGCCGGTGCAATCACTCATCGTATGCAGGGGAACTGTATGGTGCACGGCTGGCCATGAGATTACAATGAATTTGACCTCAATGCCCCTTTTTTTCTACTCGGTATCGATCCAGCTTAATTAGCATCAGACTCTGCTTGGTCTGTGTTATTTTTCCTACTTCGAGGCTCAATACCACGGCTACATTTTACCTCTGTACTGTTGCTGCTCCTGTAACTTCATTTTCAATGACCAGTACCGGTGCTTCCTCACTTGAATTCATATATGGTCTAGCTTCATAATTTCTAGACCTTTTACAAACCTCTGCTTATCCATTTGTAGTTACATGGAGCATGTCATAATGCTCTGTTCAGTTTCTTCATTCATGTTCTGTGTTCCTATCCATTACTTCGAGATGTTTCTCTATTACAAGTCTCACCTCATTGATCTATCTATCTATTCTACTTCATAGGTCGCTAATGTTTGTTTATGTTTATTGTCATTTGCTATACTGCCCTATCTTGGAGAAGTTTAGAGCAGTGTACAATTTTTCATCAGGCATACTAAGTATTTTCCTACCTGCCCTGGCAGGTTCACAATCTAACCATGGCTAATATCAAGTATATTGAAAATGTGAAACGGATGTCACCTCCACACCCCTTTCTATAGACTCACACTTGTCAAAAATTTATTCAGTATTCACCAACCCTCAGAAGTGCCACCACGATACTCAAAACATTTCACTGTATCTGGCTTCATACACTATATCTTCACTGGGTCCAACTTTTCTAATTGTCTTAGTTGAATTGTTTTTAAAGTTATTTTTAAACATTTTGTAAACAACCATTTCTAAGCTTTCGCCGTCTTATACAACCACCAAGTCCTTTAAAGGCGAAAGCTTGTAGAGGGATATGAGCCTTGAAAAAACCCGTTGGGTGAAACATGTCGGCATAGATGTCCCTACAAACTGACCACCTGAAGGCAAAAAGTTAAAAGCTGTTTACAAAATGTTTAAAATAACTTTAAAAACAATTCAACTAAGACAGTTAGAAAAGTTGGATCCAGTGAAGATATAGTGTGTGAAGCCAGATACAGTGAAATGTTTTGAGTATCGTGGTGGCACTTCTGAGGGTTGGTGAATGTTGAAGAAACTTTTGACAAGTGTGAGTCTATAGAAAGGGGTGTGGAGGTGACATCCATTTCACATTTCAATATACAGAGTTTTGCTTGCACAAGAGCGATTACATAAAGATATAGTGCTAATCTTCAAAAATAATATCAAGTATAGCCAGCATTTCCCATTTTTTTGCTACTCTCTGTGTAGTAAAAAAAAAAAAAAAAGGAAAGAAGGAAAAGAAGCCCTACAATGGCACATTTTACTTTATTTCCTTATTTTCTTAATACTAGTCGAGTTTTCCTCCATTGCATTTCCTGCTCCTGCATTGAATTCTATTCATTCATTACTTGCAGACCCTTTGATTATTTTTGCCTATGGCGCCTCATTCTCTGGAAACATAGGAGTGACCAAGTAGTTGGCACAGCTTCTTTGGCACTCTAGGGTTGTGGGTTTTTTCTACCCACCATCGCTCCTTGTGCCTCTGGCCAAGTCTCCTTCCATATGTATGTCCTCCTTCATACTTACAACCAGCCATGCATTCAGTAATTACTATGCACGTCATTTTCAAAGCTCCAGCAACTGCTATGTTGGATTTTATTTTCCGTATTACTGGTTTATATTTCTGTAAACACAAAATACTTTCTTTCCACATTCTATTTTCTTTTTTCTGGCTGGGCTAGTGGACTTCAGGTTCCACCGCCACTATTTCTATCTTCTACTTTTGGATACTCATCCTGACTTGCTTTCCTCCAGGTTCAGTACACCCACATTATCTCTTCACCAACCACAAAGTTCCCTTCTGGTTTTACGGTTTTTCTCACTTTTCTATTTCTCCATAGCCACCTCCACTCTTTGGTGGACTTGACCTCTCTCACTTGTAAACAACCACTTAAGAAGCAACTCTAACTCACGAGCACAAGAAGAAAGTATGGTGCAATGGTTTTGGCTGCAGCCTCAGAATCCTTGGGTTGTAATTTTGGGCCCTGCAGTTCCCCTGTGACCATGCACAAATCAGTTGGGGCTTCTTGTGCCTTTTTCCATATCTAAAACTTCCTGGTATTGGCACTGTGGGATGGGTGCGGGACAATGTGTCCTCTTTTTGTCCTCACAAATATGGTAACCCTACTATGGGTTGGCTTATAATTAATTTGATGCAGCCCTAGATTTTTCACCATCTGCAAAAAAAAAAAACCTTACCATGATGGTCTTTATGAAAATGAATGTTCAAATCCCCTAATTATCAAGTTCTCAATGATCAAACAATGTTGGTGAGTCATAGGGTTACCTGACATCCAGGAAAACCCAGACATGTCCTCTTTTTAGAGGACTGTCCAAGTTTCCAGACAGGCTTTCCAAAACTCAACAGTTTGCCCAGGTTTTGGAAAGTCCCAGATCCGGCTGTGTCTGGAGGGCCTTTAACAAGCATGCACGGATGACTTCACATGCATCCGTGCATGCTAGAGGCTCTCCAGACACGGACTGGAATTCGGGAGGGGGGAAAGATGAGGCTTTGGGGGGCAGGACCAGGCATCCAAGTTTCTCTTTCTTTAATCCCCCCTTTTACAAAACCATAGCGCTGTTTTTAGCACCGGTTGCAGTGGTAATAGCTCTGAAGTACAGAATGACATGGAGATAAATTTGTCCCCGTCATGTCCCCACGAGTTTTGTCGTTGTCTCTGCTCCTACCCCATTCCTGTAAGCTCTGCCTTAACTGCACAAACCTTGAACACTTGTGATATTAAAGTGTTTTAGGCTTGTGCAAATGAGGATGGAGCTTGCAGGAATGGGGCAGGGACAGGAAAAGAACTTGCGGGGATGGGATGGAAAATTTGACCCTGTGTCATTCTCTACTCTGAAGATCATAGGAATTCTATGAGCGTTGGAGCTATTACCGCTGCAGCCGATGCTAAAAAATGCACTACGGTTTTGTAAAAGGGGGTTAAATATGGTAACCCTAGTGAATCATTCCCATTAATCATCCATTTTGAATACCTTAGACTGAGCTAGATGTTAAATAGCTAAATATTTAGCAGAATTTTCAGCTGAAAACAAAGCTAGTTAGGGTAAATTGAAAATTTGTGTACATAATACATTAACTTGTTCACCGAACAGATCTTTGAAAATGAATCTTTCAGAGAAACAGACCCTATGTCTTATGTTAAATCATAGTCTAATATGCTTTCAACACTTGGGAAAGGGTTATAATTTGGCGTCTACCCCAGTGGAAGAAAGAATATTTTGATAGTCCCAGTATGCAAGACTATCGATTAGTTTTACTTTGTAGAAATAGACAAGTACCAATGCCCTTCTGGGGTTGTTTTTTCCTTACTTCGACCCTCTTTAATGCTGTTTAATCTAAATGGTAAATTTACAATTTGATCTGTTTTCAAATGTCAGTAAACAAGTTTAATATAAATGTAACCAGTTTAATACACCAAGAAATTGACAACAAAATGCAATTCTGAATTTAGAGTTAGGAATAGGTTGTCATCTGTCATTAAAAAAATATATTTCTTGACTGATAACATGGGATGGCTGCTAGTCAAATAATAAGACATATTAAACCCAACTACTGATACTTATTACTTTATTTATATAAGCTTCATTAATGGGTCCTTTTACTAAGCTGCTTATCATGGAAAAAAATGAGTTTAATGTGAGGTGTGCTCAGGCATCCTGTGATAATTTTTGCATGTGCTACCCACGTGCTTAAAAAAACAAAATTTATTTTTATACTGCTAGTATTGGTTGGCAGAGAGTAGGTATGCTCCAAGCTAATCAGCACAGCTATATTGTCATGCCATGTTGAGACCTTATTGCCTATAAAAGAGGTATTGCTGAGGGAAACTAATGGGAAACTTAGGGCCTGTTTTACAAAGTCGCGCTAGCGGCTGCTGCATAGTAACGGCCCTGAAGACCATAGAGATTTAAAAGGCTTTGGGGCTGTTGCCGCGAGGCAGCAGCTAGCGGGGCTTTGTAAAACAGGCTGTTAATGTGTAGCCATTTTACCCGGATGGGAATGACACACGTAAACACGTGCTAAGGCCACTTTTTAACCACAGTTTAATATAACCATGTTATAAAGAACATTATTTAACTAAAATATTAATTATACACTGAACTAAGCTAGTACATTATATGCTGGTTTAAAAAAACAAACAAACCCACCAAGCCAAAATCTTCTCAACTCCTCAAATCCTCTCATATTGGCTCAAACCGCTGAATGTCTCCAGCAACCCCAACTACATTCTTATTCCAGTATATCAAGTGTGACAAACCTTCTCATAAAGTCACATTTTAATTGTATCATCAAAAGCACAAGTAATTGTCTTCATGATACAACTCATCAAGCAGCAAATTCCAACATTTAGGAGTAAGATAGCTAAAGGTTGTCCATTTAGTATGTGATAAGCTAATTGTATTGTTTATAACACAGTTTAAATACTGTACTATCAAATTCTAGGCAACTTACAATAAAATTGATTCCATAAAAATCATCTGGGCCATGGAATATTTAGTTATGCCTGCTGTGAAGAGTGTAGTTTTGACCTGGAACACACTGGTTCAACAATTTACATAGGTATTGAGGTCTTTGTTGATGGTCTAAGGGTGCCTAAATAATAAGCAAAGGGTCTTAATTGAGAACATATAATCTTTATCTGTTTTTCTTTCTGTGAAGTAAAAAATGTAATTAATACATATAAAACCCTTAAATACTAAGCAAAGGGTCTTAATTGAGAACATCTTAATATGTATAAAACCCTTAAATGCTAAGGGACTGATTCTACAAATGGGTGTTCCGATTGTAGGTGTTGTTAGGCGTCCTACCACTGTCTGGCAGCCAATCAGGACACATGTTTTTAGAAAAAATCTCCTCAAGGCAGGACACCTACACTGTAGGCATTTGTTATGGGTATAGGGAGACGCGTAGGGACATCTAAGCTCCTCCAAGGCTAGGCGTGGGCATGGTTTCACCCAGAAGTGGTTTGGGGCGAGTTTAAACAGCCCTAGGCGTCTCCCTAGAGCTGCAACAGATTCCTGAAATATAGGCCTGCAAAATGCTGGCCTACATTTCAAATCTTAAAAGTAGACTCGGCACAGGAATCCCAAATCAGCTGAGCCAGCAGGACTCCCTAAAGCCGCAGCTTTGAAGAGTCCTACTGGCTCAGTTGATCGAGGGGAAAATACCTCTGCTGTGATCAGCTGAGCCAGCTTTGGCAGAGAACCCCCTACACCCACCCCCAAAATCAGCAGGAAGAATATCCACTTCCTCCTGCCTAATACTGCCCGATTCCCCCCCTCTCCCACCATCAGTGATTGGCAGGAGGGCCCATTCTTTCCTGCCTAAGACCCTCGATCCCCCCAAATCCCCCCTCATCGGCGAGTGGCAAAAGGGATGTCCACTCCCTCCTGCCACTGGACCCCCCCCCCACTGAAACTGCCGACACCCCACAAAACCCCAACACCCCATTCTGACTCTCCCCAAACTCCAACATCCCATTCTGACACCCCCAAACCCCAACATTCTATCTGACACCTCTAAGCCCAACCCGACCCCTCCACCCCCTTGTACCTTTTGAAGAAAGGCAATGGTGAGCCCTTCCCCTTCCCGGTGCATCCTATGGGAGTGGCCTTTGTTATCTTTGCCAATCTTGAATCTTAAGCCGCATCCCTGATTGGCCCAGGTGCCTTAAGGCTCCTTCTATGGTTTAAGGGCGCCATGTTGGTGGGGGTGCCTCACCCTTCCTTCTCTCTGCCCTCCCCACCTCTTATTCCTCCCCTCCATCCATATGCCCATCTTCCTTGCCCCCATATCTCTAGTTTAGAGTTGTTCATGGTAGTCAACATTGTTTTCTTCGTGACCCTATCGGCTCTCCTGCTGACGTCACTTCCGGGTGCCACACATAGGAAGTGACATCAGAGGGAGAGCCGACGGGGTCGTGAAGAAAACAATGTTGTTGACCACCATGAGCAACAACTTCAAATAGAGGTACGAGGGAAGGGGATGCGTGGGAGAGGTGGAGATGAGGGCGGAGGAGGGGCACCACCGTTCTGGACACCTCACCCTCACTACACCACTGGGTGCCAGGATGGGGTATAGGGGTTTGGGAGGTGGTACCATTGGTTGGTGGATGTTGGGTTTGGGGGGCCGGCAGCAGGAAAGAGTGGGCGCTCTCCTGCCAATTGCTGATGGGGGGAGGTGACAGATTGAGGGTCAGGCAGAAGGGGAGTGGGCATCCTTCCTGCCCATCACCAATAGGGGGGGTGTTAGGAGGGAGCGGGCATTCCTCCTGCCATTCACCAGTTAGAGAATCAGGAGGTTAGATGTCTGTTCGTTAGGGCAGATGCGGTTCTGCATAGGACGCCAGTATGCGATTCTCAGCCGCTTCTTAGGCAACCGCTGAGACCAGCATCCTATACAGAATTGGGCCCTAAATGCAGAAGATTTTTTTGTATACTTTAAATAACATAGAATTGTTTTAAAACCATAGATATCTACCAAATAGTAGCCAAGCAAGATGAATGTTAAGGGAAATAAAACTATGGAGCTTAATGGAATTGAAACCAAATATCCCTCTATCAGAAAGGATTCAAGACAATAAAAATAATTAACCACAGTTTGTATATTCTGTTTTTAAATGAGATAGTAAAAGATACTGATCAATTTAATCCTACTGATTTTTCAGGTAATGAAGGAAGTCCAAAGTGCATTGAATACAGCAGCTGCAGATGACAGCAAACTTGTGTTGCTCAGTGCAGTTGGTAGTGTCTTCTGTTGTGGTCTTGACTTTATTTATTTTATACGACGCTTGACAGATGATAGGAAAAGGGAAAGCACTAAAATGGCAGAAGCTATTAGGTATGTAAATTGATTTTCAGTCATTGTAGTAATGATTTTTTTTATTCTTGAGATCTTGATATGAATAATATAACTCCTGTTCTGTTTCAATGGCAATTACGTTGTACAGACCTTTATGAAGAGGTAAATCCCTAAAATAAGAATTTTGTTAGACAAGCTTGCCATTTAATGCAATAATGTCACACTACTCAGATTACATTTCTGCCTGCTTTGATCACTTACATCACCATCCTGGCCTGGATTCTGTAAATGGTGCCTAAATTGTCCAGCACCTAGAAAAATGGTTTACAGAATCACCCCTATGTAAAAACTTAAGCACCAGAAATGTAGACCAGGGTTTTAAAGGCCTACATTTCAGATGCTTATATTTTTAGAGAATCGCATTTAGCGGCGCCTATGTCACACTCTGCCCATAAAAATGCCCACTTAGGTATGAGGCACTGCTAAGCGCCATACAATAGGCACTTACTTTTTATAAAATTGGGTAGGCGCCTATCGCCCAATTATGTTACATCCTCTCTGGAGTCAGTAAGATAGGTATTTTATCTCAACCCACAAACCAGGTCTTGCAGAAAGCCATACATTTTTTTCAGCTCCTCCTTCTTAGCAGAGGAACACAGAGCCCTCTAGGGTTTTTAGTTTTGTAAGCAAGCCATGCAGACGTGCTTCTGATCTCCATGCTTCTTTTTCTTATTTTTTTTCCTTACATTCATCCTTTTTTGGTGACTTCGGTGCCTTGAGACCCCTTTTGGAGGGGTTTTCTGCCTGGGAGAGGAAGCAGTTTCCTTGGAGCCAGACTGCAGCTTCACAGGGCAAGCTTTGGGTGGACCTGTGGAGCCAGTCTGCTGTGTATCACCTCAAGGCTCGGGGTCTGTTCTCCTGGGAGCAAGTTTGCCTCCTGACCTTGTCAAAGACTTAAAGCACAGGCTGTTTGCACCCCGAGTAAGAGCCTTCGGGGTATCAGGGTGCGGGCTGTGTTTTCCCACCACCGGTTCCGAGGGGGTGGAGATTTCAGTCGAGGTCTATCCAACAGGTAGCCAGAAGATCCTGAAGATTGGACTATTTTGAGAAAATTTGAGGCAGAAATTCCTTTCCCTTCACTTCAGCTGCACAGACAGAACTGGCAGGCTGGCACTTTGGAGACATTACTTCCTGTGTGAAAATAAAAAAGGGAGGGGGGGTCTATAAACATGGTTTATAGCAGTTTCTGGGGGTAGGGTTCAGGTCTCCCACCTCCAAAACCTCTATTTCAGCATTTTTCTTTTTTTTTTTTTTAAATCATCTCCATGGGCCATTTTTGGTAAATTTACTGGCAGCAGCCATCTTGGATTTTATCAATCTTTTTACTGCCTCATTACTCCTCGATATTGCAATAAATTGTTAGGGATGGACTCCTCTAACCCTAATCAGATGAATTCTTCTGTGGATTGTGCCATAGTACCAGTGGAGGAGCATTATATACCCCATGCAATGGCACACCCAAGGAGGATGTGGGAGCTTCAGGCTTCACCTCCTTTGGATCTTCTAGGTCTGGGGAACCGATGTGGGTCTGGGAAATGGGCAGAAAATCCCGCCCAGTACCTATTTTTGGTGGCAACACGAAACGCAAACGTGCCGAGCCAAGGGACCCTCACAAGCTTTGTTTAGGGTCCTTCAGGAGTCATCATTGGCCTCAGTGAGTGAATTTTACCATGGAATTTGTTCAGCTCATATGGAGAGCATACCTTATGGACCTGGCTCATTCGGCGCAGCCGATGGGCGTGCTGCAAGCTTCCAGGCCAGTGCATTCCTTTGTGGAGGTCCAGGTCCCCATTGCTCAAGTTCTTAAGGATCCAGACTGCCTTAGTTGACACACTGATGCTATGCCACGAGTCAGGGCGCGTGTCTTCTCAGCGTGACCTCAGTTCAGATAGCTAGCTAAGAAGCCAACCAGGGGAGGTGGGTGGGTTGCGAGAATATCTGCCTGTTGTCCCTGGATAACAACTGTTACGGTAAGTATCTGTGCTTTATCCCAGGACAAGCAGGCAGCATATTCTCTACATGTGGGTGACCTCCAAGCTAACCAGAATGGGACAGTGGGAGAGTTGGCAATTTAGGAGAACAGATTTTGTAAAACAGACTGGCCAAAATGGCTGTCCCGTCTGGAAAAAGTATCCAGACATTAGTGAGAGGTGAAGGTATGAACCGAGGATCAAGTGGCAGCCTTGCAGATTTCCTCAATAGGAGTCGATCTGAGGAAAGCTACAGATGTCGCCATTGCTCTAACTTTATGCCCTGTGACCCGTCCCTGCAGGGGGAGACCAGCCTGAGCATAGCAGAAAGAGATGCAAGCAGCCATCCAGTTGGAGATGGTTCGCTTAGAAACAGGACGCCCCAACCTATTTGAATCGAAAGATATGAAAAGTTGAGGAGCAGTCCGATGAGCTTGAGTGTGTTGCAAGTAGAAAGCCAATGCACACTTGCAGTCCAGAGTATGAAGCGCCACTTCTCCAGGATGAGAATGAGGCTTTGGAAAAAACACTGGAAGGACAATGGATTGGTTGAGGTGGAAATCCGAAACTACTTTAGGTAAGAATTTTGGAAGTGTACGAAGGACCCCCTTATCCTGATGGAAAATGGTGAAAAGTGGATCCGCAACCAAAGCTTGCAGCTCACTAATTCTTCGAGCAGATGTGAGGGCAACATGGAACACCACTTTCCAAGTGAGATATTTCAAATGAGCCCTATCAATCGTCTCAAATGGATGACAAAGACGATCCGTGCTGGACCAATGTCCTTGAGTACGGAGACTGTCGAGATGAGCCCCCCAAGCATAAGCGGAAGAGTCTGTCATGAGGATCTTCTGCGGAGGGGGCGCCTGAAACAGCAAACCTCTGGAAAGATTGGAAGAGAGCATCCATCAGTGGAGAGACTGTCTCAACAAAGGAGTCACTGCAATGTGTTGAGAGACTGGATCCCGATCTTGCCGCCACTGGGACGCTAGGGTCCACTGAGGAACTCTGAGGTGAAGTCTGCCGAAAGGAGTCACGTGAACTATTGAGGCCATGTGGCCCAGCAGGACCATCATGTGCCTTGCGGAAACTGTCAAAAGAACAGACACCCGTTGGCAAAGGCGTTATGTTCAAGTATTGGGGTCCATGGCAGTCTCCCTGGAGGTTGTGCCCTGGGCCAGGACACATATGTGGCCTCTACGAGAGTACCTCCTACCTTCAGATGCCCCTTCCCTGGACGAAGCCACCACGGAGCAGCTTGCACTGATGGATTCAGGGAGAAGCTCTAGTGCAGGGCATGCCTCTTCGAGTTCTGAAGTGGATTACTGTCATGACTGATGCCAGTATTTCAGGCTGGGATGCTCATTGTGGGGATCACTTTATCCAGGGCCAGTGGACTGCCCATCAAAAGTATTGGTAGATAAACAGTCTAGAACTTCGAGCCATACATTTGGCATTGAGAGCTCTTCAAAACACCTTTGAAGTAAAAATGATAAGGGTATTTTCCGACAATGCCATGGCAGTGGTGTATGTGAATCAGCAGAGAGGCACCAGAAGTGCTCACTTGAATCTGGAAGCTCAGTTGCTTCAGTGGGTGAAGCTACTCCTCCAGGCTATCTCTATAGCACATTTGGCCAGAGTGAAAAATATGCAAGCTGATTTTCTCAGTCACCAAGTCCTGGACCCACAGAAAGCATGTTGTCTCATTGTGTGTCGTTGGGGCAAGCCAATGATGGACTTGATGGCCTGACATCAGGGTGGTGTTTCTCCCCCATACTCGTTGGCAAGTGCTAGTCAGTGAGTAATCTCGCATATTGCAGAGCAGAACAGAATGATGTTTACGGGGAAGTTCCCCGTGCCCCCTTTGTGTGTAAGCTTTGTTCCAGTGATGTTAATTTGCTTTTGGACTCAACTGTAGGGGGCTCTGTGTTCCTATGCTAAGTAGGAGGAGCAGAAAAAAATATACGTTCAGCTTGAATATTTGAAGAACCCTCCAATGACAAATACAATTAATACTTTTAAATAGTTAGTTACACTGCTGTGACTATCAGAATTCAATTTCAAATTTCTTCCCTATACAAAAAAAAATCCTCCTGAAAATTTGATATCTGGTAGAGAGAAAGTTGCTCTATCTAGTGCTTTTTGAACCAAAGTGATTGCTGGTGTCAAAACTGAAATATAAGACTTCAAAAATAGATAAATTTGTTAATATTTTTGCTGCTCTGTTTGACTTGCAATATCTTTACAAATAAATGAAAGCAGGCCTTGAAATTTTCTTAGATGAATAGTACAGTACTCCCCCAATACTGAAGTCAAAGCAGCTCTTGATTGATGAGGCCTGACTTTAGTACAGGATGAGGAGGTCGGAGCATACAGTGAGTGATTTCCTTCAATCGCCGGCACTCCAGCTGCCCTCTCCTGCCTCTCCTTCTGTCCTCTCCTGGTTGGTGGTTCGTAGCCAGAAAATACTGCGAATGACCGGGACCACGAACCACCGACCGTGAATTCACAGAGGAGCACTGTAATCAATAGTTGAGCAGGTGTACAAAGCAAGAAGACACCACTTAATTTGTTACAAATGTGTGCACCACAAAGATGAAGCCAAAAATTAGCGAGTTGAGTTTTTGGCCAACTTTGGCTTTGAGGCATTAGAAGAGCACTTAGCCAAGACTTTTGAAACTCTAAAAGCTTATTAAGTACAAAAAGTTGCACCAGTAGACTAAATTTCAGGCTGATGTTAGCAATACTCTGTACAGGAGACCCTTGAAGTTGCCCTTTTGTTTCGTATGACATGCAGAAAAATGTTAAGGCCTCTACTTAGGCACTACATGAATTTCAGGTTTTAGGGGTTGAAACTTTGCATGGCTTAGTGCCATAAGTTAGGGTATCTACATGCCAAGCTTCATTAAAATTAAAGATGGTAAGGTAGGGACCACTTGTACAGTTGACATGGACTGACCCAAAAGGCTACATCATAAAGATGGGGGGGGTATTGTCAAATATATACAAATTCAACCCAGCAACAACTAAAAATTTTAAATATGTCTTATATCACAAATGAGCCATCGGAAGCGACTCTTTCATACAAGTACATAGGCTGTGGCTCGTTTGCGCTTTTCATCGGCTTCCAGTATCTTCGCATTTCAACAAATTCAACTGCATACTGTGCACCTTAACTTAAATTTCATTGTATTTAAATCCAAACAGAGAATAAAGTTTATTTCAATGATAGTGACACATTTTAATTCAATGGACCAAACACCGATAAGAATCATGCTTCAAACTCTGCATCGGGGAGTGGTCCTAAAAGAGAAACAAACTGTATGACCCAAACTGTGCAGAATATCATAAAATATTAAAACTCTCTACAAGAAGCAGCACCTCATTCAACTGATTTGCAAATCTTTGAATGAGTGCTACTCCTTGTACAAAGTGAGTTCATGGTGATTAAACAACATTTTTATTATTCAGTCACGTGTAGATTCCAAAACAACATTAACAATCAGTCACTGGTGTTACTCCCATTGCTTCATCCTCCAAAGTCTGAATTAAATTCAAAGTATAGAAACAGAAAAATGAAGACTGATAAATACCTTATAGTCTATCTAGTCTTTCTATCCATGCTATCTACTATCCCTTCCTCTCCCTTAGAGATCCAATGTACTTATCCCAAGCTTTCTTAAATTCAGATACTTTTTTGTCTCAACCATCTCCACCAGGAGGTCATTCCATGCATTTACCACTCTCTCCATGAAAAAGTATTTTCTCAGGTTGCTTCTTAGTCAATCCCCTTTCATCGTCACCCTATGCTCCCTCATTCCAGAGCTTCCTTTTAATTGAAAGAGACTTGCCTTATATGAATTTATAAAAAAACAAATCAAAACTGCAGCAAATGTACAAGGTGCAGGAATTTATTCAATTAAAAGTCATAAAAAACATGTATGATACCATCAATAAAAATAATAATTATAATGATATTATCCAAGAACTGGTTCTTGTTGTTATGCGTACTGGACCCGAAACAGTCTGTGTTTCGAAAAACATTTCTTCCTCAGGGGTTCTATGAAAAATGGTGATATGGTACAATGTGAGATAATGAGTGTGGGTATTTTGCTACACCAGTGGTGTAAAAGAAATGGTGTATAAGAATGAATTGTGACATCAATGGTGCATATAGAGATCACTAGACAGAGGAGAACCAATCATAAGGTATTTGTGCACAGGATTATACTAAAGTGTATTGGATGAGAAAAATGAAAAAAAAAAAAGGTGTAATGGAAACTAGGAGAAACCACTCTCAACAAATAATGGAAACACCGTGCGGATTATGTGAATTTATGCCATGTAGCTATTTAAATGTTTGATTTATCAGTTTTGCTGTTTTGAAACGACATACAAAGTGTCTGAGGTCTTTTTCCCTCTTGTTTTATGAAATGATTTATAGCCCAGATTCACATTGCTATTGATGTTACTTTTGTAAAGACATATATTGTTATTGATAACATCTTTGATGAGATAATTTTTGAAAACTTTTTTGCAATTCTACTTTGAACGTTTATCTTTTGATCATTGGCTGTAGAGGGGTTTTTTTTGTCTGTTTTATTGTTAGGTATTTAAATGTTTCCATCATATCTACCCTCTCCTGCCTTTCCTCCAAGGAATACATATAGAAATCCTTAAGTCTGTTCTCAAATGCTTTATGAAAAAGAACACCAACCAATTTAGTTGCCTTCTTCTAGACCAGTGGTTCCCAAACCTGTCCTGGGGGTTCCCCAGCCAGTCAGGTTTTCAGAATATCTACAATGAATATTCATGAGAGAAATTTGCATGCACTGCCTCCACTACTTGCAAATCTCTCTCGTGAATATTCATTCTGGATATCCTGAAAACCTGACTGGTTGGGGAGTCCCCAGGACAGGTTTGGGACCACTGCTCTAGACTGAATCTGTCCTGTGTATATCTTTCTTTTTGAAAGTGCAGTCTTCAGAATTGTACACAATATTTAAAATAAGGTCTCAGCAGAGTCTTATGTAGGGGCATCATTACCTCCTTTTTCCTATTCTCTACATACCCAAGCATCTTCCTAGCTATTGCTGGCTCCAAAGGTTGGCCTGAATCTCTAACAAATGGTGGCAAGTAATATATTCTTGATACAGGAGGTATATCTAAGCATGAATCAGAGCCAACATAGATTTAGTCAAGATAAATCTTGCTTCACCAATCCACTAAATTTATTTGAAGGGGTGGATAAATATGTGGATAAAGGTGAACCTGTCGATATTGTGTATTTGGATATTTAAAGCAGTTGACAAAGTACCTCATGAAAGACTTCTGAGGAAATTAGAAAGTCTTGTGATAGGAGGTAATGTCTTATTATGGATTAAGAACTAGTTAAAAAACACAGTTACTTACCTGTAACATGTGTAATCTGAGAACAGCAGGCAGATAATCTCATATATGGAGAGATATCATCCACGGAACACGGTATGGACAATGCAAAAGTCTCAAGACTGCCCATACTGCGCATGTGTGAGTGCCTTCCTGCCTGATGTCAGCTTGCATTAGTTCAGTAAAAAAAAAAAGCTAAGAAGCCAAATAGGGGAGGTGGGAAAGTTGTGAGAATATCTGCCTGCTTTCTTCGGATAGCATCTGTTATAGGTAAGTAACTGCTTTATCCTAGTGCAAGCAGGCAGCATATTCTCACTTGTGGAACTCCCTAGTTGCCAGGATCATAATTTTGTGAGCTTGGTGAAATCAAAAAGGTTGGACAGACATTGGCATCTAAATGGAAAATAAACAGTTCGCCGGCCATGTAGAGATGGTTCTCTTAGTGTTGAGAGCTCCAAGTCTGTTAGGATCGAATGAGAGCAGCTTAACCAGTGTGAGAATGTGACCTTGGAAAGAAAACAGGGAGAACTATAGACTGGTTCAGATGAAATTCTGAGATGATTTTCAGGAGGAACTTTGGATGAGTGTGAAAAACCACCCTATTGTGATAGAATGTTGTGTAAGGTGGACCTGTGCTTGAAGTTCACTGACTTGTCGCACAGATATGATGCAGATTAGAAAGACCACTTTCCAAATCAGAAACTTGAGAGATGAAGTCGAGTGGTTCACACAGAGGTTTCATCAAAGTAGAAAGTATAACATTAAGATCCCAAGCAGCTGGAGGAGGCTTGATTGGTGGTTTGGTATGAAAAAGGCGTTTCATGAATCTGGAAACTATAGGATATATTGGTAATGGCTTTTTATCCAGAAGTGTATGAAAAGCTGTAATAGCACTGAGGTGTACTCTTACTGAAGTAGTCTTGAGACCAGAGTTAGAGAGTGTAAGGATTGTTAGGTCAGGTCCCCCACAAGGTGAGGTGGTAGGGGTTATGTGAGAGGCGCCCTTACACACGCCAGGTCCAAGGTTCAGTTCCCTCACAGAAGATTCACCAGGAGTAGAATCCAATAAGAAACACAGCCAGAGGTGATTGCATAAAGAATATATTATAGAAATAGGCTTACAGAAAAGCAATATTTATAAGCATTACAATTAAGCATTACAATTAAGTAGAGAGCAAAGCAGTTTCCCTGCCTTACAGAGTTCAGAGGCAAAGAGACAGAGAGTCTGAAGTTTTAAGGATAGACAGAGAGCTAGACAGAGAAAGAGAGCTGAATGTGTGTTGCAGAGAGGAGGCTTTTATAGCTTGGAATCTTATTCTGAATATAGAAACTATTGTATGTCCCAGTATCTTTCTGTTTAGAATTTTTAAACTGTTTGAAACAATGGTTAATTTAATTGATAAGGAAGGTGTGATACTTGCAGGCATGGTAGATGGGATTAGTCTCTGGCTTCTTTGTCCCATTCAAGCAGCCTATCTTCTTGATAAACAATCCAGTCTGGCTGGATACTTAATGTATGTGAATTCTGTGCAGGAGAACAGAATTCTGCATCAACATTCCAGAGTCAGATAATTTCCCATAGGCCTTTGCTGACATTAGTTCTGCCAACTGAAAATGCTGATTGCTAGCAATAGCTATGCTGACAGAGAGATGCAGGAGGTAGTCCAGAACTGATGGGAGAAGATAAGTTATTGGATCCAGTGGGTTCAGATTATACTAGAGCAGTGGTTCCCAACCCTGTCCTGGTGGACCACCAGGCCAATCGGGTTTTCAGGATAGCCCTAATGAATATGCATGGCGAAGATTTGCATGCCTGTCTTTTCCATTATATGCAAATCTCTCTCATGCATATGTATTAGGGCTAGCTTGAAAACCCGATTGGCCTGGTTGTCCTCCAGGACAGGGTTGGGAACCACTGCACTAGAGTATGAAGTGAGTCCACTTAAAGCAATAACATTGTTGTGTGGAAGGTTTTCTAGAAGCTTGAATGATGGCTGACACTGGTACAGAAAATGGTAAAATATCTAGTTGTTGAGAGAAAGATACCACCTATGAAAGTCAACTAACAGATTAGGAGGAAGAAGAGAACACACATTCTGCGTCGGCAACATTGGAAAGATTTGAAGTGTGATGGGAGAAGAGGAAACCATTGTTGACATGGCCACTGGGGCACTATGCGAACCATGGTTGCTTGTTTTTGACGAAGTTTGAATAAGGTCTTACCAATTAGAGGTATTGGAGGGAAAGCATATAGAAATTTGTCTGTCCAGTCTAGGAGGAAGTCATCAGACTTCAACATTTGGGAGTATAGATTCTGGAACAGAAGTCTGGAAATTTGTGATTGTGAGGGGAGGCAAAAAGACCTACTTCTTGAGTTTCCCCAATCCGCAAGTATTTGATGCAACATAGTTGAGTTGAGTGACCACTTATGAGGTTGTATAAGTCTGCTCAACTTGTCTGCTAGGACATTCTGTTTTCCTGCGAGATAAACTGCTTTGAGGAATATATTGCACAGAATTGCCCAGGACCAAATTCTGATTGCTTATTGCAAAGCTGGTGAGATCCTGTGACCTCCTTGTTTGTTCACGTAGTACATGGCTACTTGGTTGTCTGTTCAAATGAGAACTACTTGATTGAGCATGCAATCCTGGATTGTGCCAAGAGCATTTCGGATTACCCGAAGCTCAAGGAGATTGATATGGAGAAATTTCTCTTGAGGATTCCAGTTGCCTTGAGTATGGAGACCGTTGAGGTGGGCTCCCCAACTGAGCATGGAAACATTTGTTGTCAATATCTTTTGATGTGGTGGAATGTGGAAAAGAAGGCCTCTAGACAGATTTGTTGGTGATAGTTAAAAGTGTATCAGTGGCTTGAGACAATTGGGTTGAGAGTGCCCACTGAGGTCCTCTGAGATATGATGGGAAAATGGAGTGACAAACTGTAGATGCCATGTGACCTAGAAGATGCATCATTTGATGTGCAATGATGCGTTGAAGAGAGGAAGCCATCTGGAAGATATGAATCGAAGCGTCGAGTCTGTTGTGGTAGAAAGGCATGAGCTTGTATAATATCTAGAAGAATTCCAATGAAGTCTAGAATTTGAGTTGATTAGAGATGGGATTTCTTGTAATTGACTGCAAAACTGAGAAGTTCTAGAAGATGTATAGTTGAATCTATGTCTAGATGAGCTTTTTGAGGTGTCGGGGCTTTGATCAACTAGTCATCCAGATAAGAGAACACATGAAAACTGCAAAAGTGGAGTGTTGCAGCCTTTACAAGTAAACATTTTGTGAATATTCTGGGTGCTGATGCTAGACCAAATGGAAGCACCTTGTATTGGAAGTGGCGTGTGTCTACTCAGAAGTGAAGATATTTCCTGAGGGTTGGAAGGTATAGAGGAATGGCCTAGTGGTTAGGGCTGCAGCCTTGATGTCCTGAGGTTGCAATTTCAAGCCCAGCGCTACTCCTTATGCCCCTGGGCAAAACACTTAATACAGTGGTACCTCGGTTTACTAGTGCACCGGTTTGCGAGTGTTTTGCAAGACGAGCAAAACATTTGCAAAATCGGCGCCTCAGAAACCGAGCGCGCCTCGATTTGCGAACGCTTCCCCGCTAACCGGCACCCTCCCCCCCGCGATCCGGCACCCCTCCCCCCCCGCTGCGACATGAGGTCCCCCAACCCACCCTAACCCTCTTCTTACTTCAGTATAGCCTCCGCACCGGCACCAGCATGTTCTGCCGGTGCCCGAAGATCTGCTTCCTGTGCTGGGCCTTGAGCATGTGCGCATGCTCAAGGCCTGAGAGTTCACGTGCGCATGCTCAAGGCCCAGCACAGGAAGCAGATCTTCGGACACCGGCAGGACATGCTGGTGCCGGTGCCAGTGCCAGTGCGGAGGCTACACTGAAGTAAGAAGAGGGTTCGGGTGGGTTGGGGGACCTCAGGTCAGGCGGGGGGGTGCCCGATGGTGGGGGGGGGGTGCCGGATCGCAGGAAGGAGGGTGCCGGTTTGCAGGGGGGCCTTCGGGGGGGAGCAATGCCGGTTCTCGGGGGTGGGGGAGGAGGGGGGGTACCTATCAAAGTGAGTTTCCATTATTTCCTATGGGGAAACTCGCTTTGATAAACGAGCATTTTGGATTATGAGCATGCTCCTGGAACGGATTATGCTCATAATCCAAGGTACCACTGTATATATACATCCACTCAGTGGTGTAGTAAGGGGGGGAGTGGTATGACGGTCCACCTTGGGCGCCATCTTGATGGAGGTGCTAGCACCTCTCCGACCCCTTGCAACATGCGCGCCTTCCCTTCTCTAGTGGACTGGGGGGGGTCATAGACCATCCCCCAGCTCGAGAACCCTCCACCCCCCACACTGCCCCCGTACCTTTTGTCAAAAATCAGGCAGGAGGGATGCCCATTCCCTTCTGCCTTGAAGGGCCACCTCTTCATAATGGTGGCCCTGCCCCCTTCTGGTGCAACCTGTCGAGGGGGATTGTCAGGGGGTCCCGGTTTTTACAGAGGGGGAAGGGGCAGGCACACGGGGGGGGGGGTATGGAAGTGCACCTCCACCCCGGGCGCTCACTACCCCACTACATCCACTGCCCTTTCTATAAAAAAATTTAATTTGATTAGTCCTGAACCTACCACCTTTTGTATTCATGTGATCTGCTTCTATCTACTGAAACAGGCCTGCTTCGTATACATTATTTTCTTACAAGTAATTAAATACTTGTCCTTAATTTCTTTCAGAGTTTACGTTTAGACCCTGAATGATGGTTATAAAATTTAGTATTTGCCTTCTGGATCAAATCCATCTAATTTATATTCTTTTGAACTTAGGTATCCAGGATTGTACATCTCACCTAAACCCTGCAAACCACCCACCCCAGGCAGCATCAACAGCATTCAGTGGCACTATTTAGAACCATCTTCATGCCATTGATAGCATTACAAATTGCTTCAGCTACCTCAAGGCTATCTGGATAGCAGCAACTCTTGCCCCTATTTAGATATTAGTGCTGAATATCTGGATTTTTTTTTAAACTATCACAGTTGGCATTTATAGTATGTGGCAGCTCAATATTGACCCAATGTAGAGCCAGGTATTCACAGTGGAGAAGGGCATAGATATGAATGATTCACCTGATGTGTGGCATTCATGAGGGAAGGATGTAATGAGAGTGAAAAGAGGAGAGACAGTGAGAAGTTGCAGAATGAATACATTTGTACTTTTGAATTATATGTGGTAGTGGATAGGGGGCCCAATGTAGTGACTCAAGCATTGTGCAGGTATAGCATCACATCTGAGAGATGTTAAGATTTCTACATTTTTAATAGATTTTAGTAAACAGTAGTAATTGATGGTTTACAGATCTAAAAAGAAATTGGTTTTGTTCTAGTCTGGTAAGGTCCTCCAGCATCATCCCCATGGTTGTTTTCAATGTGTCCTGCCATCTGAGTGCAGGTCACCTTCTTCACCTGGTACCTTTGAACTTCCCAAACATGATATCCTTCTCAAATGATCTTTCTCTTCTGACAGTGTGACCAAAATAAGACAGTCATAACTTCATCATTTGGGCTTTGTTGGTTCTTCTGGTCATCCATAGCACACATAAAAATCCTTCTCCAGTACCAAAGCTCAAGTTTAATATAATCATTTCCCACTTACCACCAAAGAGATTCTAAATTTTTTTTAAAAATTCCTCTCCCAGCCTTCTAGAGTAAGTGCTGCCACAGCTACTATCCAAAGCTCCTTTATTGGTATCATTCCTTGTGAGTTGCTTGTACCACCAAGAACATACTTCCAGAAAAAAAAAAATATCAAACGGATTGCCGGAAGTCTTAGGAAGGCCTCTTCTTGACTGACACAAAATATTTGCATAACATGCACTAACCAACAAGAGGCTGCTTCCCAAAGAAGCAACATGTTTTCTGCAGCTCCAATACTGCTTTCTATGTGGTCCCTTAGGCACCTGATCTGACTTTTTAGTAGCCATGGTGATTGGTGAATGGGGGTTTTGAGGCCTGATATAGACTATCCTTTTTCTTAACTTGAAATAGAAAACATTTTACCAAGTGACTAATGCTTGAGATTGAACTCCTACCTAGTTTTTCCTGAAATTTTATCAACTTTACAAAAGAGATTTTTCATATTTTGAAGCCTCTCTATGCAAGGGATGCACACCAGAAAAAAGTGATTTCATCAAGAACTAATAGTCTAAAAATATGGTGTAATTTGTTAGGAACAGGAATTTTTTTAAAATGACAATACAATGTTTAAATGCTGTCAGATACAGAGGTAAAGGTTGCTGCCAAAGCACAAGACTAAAGTTTGATTAATATTCCTAAGCATAGTTATTTCTTTTTAGGAATTTTGTGAACACTTTTATTCAGTTTAAGAAACCCATCATTGTAGCAGTAAATGGACCTGCAGTTGGACTTGGAGCATCAATATTGCCTCTTTGTGATGTTGTTTGGGCTAATGAGAAGGCCTGGTTTCAAACGCCGTACACTACTTTTGGACAAAGTCCTGATGGTTGTTCATCGCTCACATTTCCTAGGATAATGGGTCTGGCTTCTGTAAGTATTTTTTCTTTTGTCTCTTTTAACAATTGAGGTTATTGCTGTGAAAGGTGCAGCATTTAGTCTATAAAAAATTTTGTTGTATCTTTTTTTCCCCCCCCCACAAATGATAGTATAAATTCTCAGTAAACAACAAAATAAAGATCTCTATTATATTCTTAGTAAAATGGCTTTCCAACTCTATATTTTTCCTAGTGTTGATTGACCAGTTCAAGGGAAAACAGTTTTAGATTTAGAAGGTTTAAGTCATTCATAATTTGGAATTATCAGTAATTAATACATAGTTATTTTTACGTAGCATTTCTAGACATAGACTTCTGCATGCAAGATACCTTTAGCAATAGATTTTTGTATTACTTTTTTCTAAACTATTTACTGTATTTCGCTCCATAAGACGCACCCTAGATTTAGAGGAAAACAAGAAAAAAACCATTCTGAACCAAATTCTCCCTGCCAGGCTCTGCACCCTGTTCCCCCTCTTGTGGTCTAGTGGCAGGTGGGGACAGGACAGGCAGGCCTAGTGGCTGGCAAGCAGGTAGGGATAGGGCACAGGGCAGGCAGGGAAGTCTGCTCAGCTTTGGAAAATGCACATCTCTGATACCTTTACATTTTTATTTCCTCTTTTTATTTTTTTAAAGCAATTCACATGTCCAGCAGAAGCCTCTTGCCTCAGCTCTACATTTGTTGTAAATTTAAACAAGTGATTAATTTACTGTAATTCCGGCAGGAGGGCCTCCTTCCCTGGTACCTTTTTGCATTTTGCAGGGCTGAGAAGCCTCCTGATTAATTCCGGCAGGAGGGCCTCCTTCCCTGGCACCTTTCTGCATTCTGCAGGGCTGAGAAGCCTCCTGATTAATTCCGGCAGGAGGGCCTCCTTCCCTGGCACCTTTCTGCATTCTGCAGGGCTGAGAAGCCTCCTGATTAATTCCGGCAAGAGGGCCTCCTTCCCCAGTATCTTTCTGTAGGAGCGCTGCATCGGCAGGCTCCCTAGCTGGACGGCTACCTGAGTCCCTATCTGCTGCAACAGCGAGAGGCAGGCACAAGCCCCGAGTGCACCTGCCTGGTCCCATGCCGCCACCCGGGATTGGGAGACAGCTCACCCCAGGTTTGTCTGCTAGTGAGTGTAGCACAGGCTGAGCGGTTCCATGGAGGTGCGCCCGGGATCTGAGCTGGACTGCGTGACCCTGCCAGGTGGTTGTGCTACGTATCTGAGGGTGATGGAGGTCACTGGCCGTGGAGGTTGGGCTGGAGGGGCAGTCAGAAGACTTGAAATCTAGCTTTACAGCTTCCTGAGGCATTAGATCTCCCTACATGCTTCTTCAGCACTGACTGAATTTCTCCCATGCAGCACAAAGGAACAGTGAGTAGCAGTGTGACAGCCTGTTTTGGCGATTTTGGGGGGTCTTAAAAAAAGGAGTTTTGGGTGATTTCCCTGCATGCCCTATCCCCCCACCTCTAAAATTGACGTTTTCTGGGGATTCCTGTTCTTTTCCCGGGTGATTGTATTGCAAAATTGGCACTCAACGGCCATCTTGGATTTTCCCAATTTGAATACATCAATATTTTTATAGTTCAGAGCTTCGTTTTTGCTCCAAACTTCATAAATGGCCTTCCCAGGTTGGGATGAATTGATTTCATGCCTTGTTTGCAGCAGATGGCTATTGGTTGCGCAGCTGTGTTCCACGTGCACTGCAGCCCATGAGGGGGGCTAAATTTGCATGGAAGTGGTGCCTTTCGCCTCAGGGGAGACCCTCCTTGAGCCTTCTGCCCCAATTTCCTTGAAAATCGCATTTGGGGGGATAGCCGATCCAAGATGGCGACTCGTACCTGTGTCTGGTGAGACGCTGTGGAACTATCATTCATTTTCCTGTGAACAGTTTCATTTTTTATTCTTATCTCGATGCCGAAGAGACGGGGTAAGAGCTCCGCTGCAGCCTCGCGGCGCCCTGAACACTCCCCTCTCGGTACCATCGAACACTTTCTACAGCGTCTGCAGAGGGAGCCTGGAGTCTCGGGGAATCGCCCGCTGGATTCTGTGGTGTGGAGTGACGCCGAACCGGAAGTCCCAGGGCTAGACACCACTCTGAGCCCCGACCAGAGGATTCCACCTCCCCCACCGCTGAGCGCAAGCTCCCCACGCGAATGGAGTGGGCCAGAAGCAGCAGCACTCCATGACCGAGAGGCTGCAACATCGGGGAGCCAGCAAGGGGAAGTTTCCATGGCTTTTTTAAGCCCAGAGAAAGTTCCAGCGGATAGGAGATCTGAGGGAGAAGAAAACTCGGATCTGCAGACAGAAGGCAGTCAAGGTGAGCCTTTTTCAACTTTACATGAGATCTCCTTTAAACATGAAAAACCAGCTGAAGTGACTCTTGACTCAATATGGGACCTTGTTTCTAAACTGGGAGACTCACTAACCAAACAGATTAAAGAAGGAGAAAAGAATATAAAAATTCAAAAACAAACAATAGAGGAACATAAACAGGAAATTTCCACTATTAAAGAAAAAGTAGGAGAAATTGAAAAAGAAGTAATAATGATTAAACAAGTTCAAACTACGATAATAAAGGATAATCAAATTATAAGAAGGAAGTTGGAAACAATGGAAAATAATTATCGGACTAATAACCTCCGCTTGCTGAACTTTCCAAAAGTTCCATCTATAAACCCAAGGGAGATGATAAAAAGGTACTTTATTGAGATATTAAATATTCCTGAGGAATCATTACCCCCTCTCACTCGGGTATATTATTTGCCTAACAAAGTAATAAATCAGCAAACGGAGAATCAGAAACAGGAAGCACAAGATCTTCAACAAGATTTGACAGCAATTCTGGAAGTATCAGATAAAGATTTGGCTAAACCAGCAACTCTTTTACTATCTGTGGCGTTGCTGCCAGATAAGGATTGGATTTTAAAAATGTTCTTTAAGAACAAAAATAAGGAATTTCTGGGCTTGAAAATTCAAATATTTCCAGATGTTAGTAGAGAAACCCAGAGTCGTAGACGTCAATTCCTTTTGATGAAAGCAGGAGTTGCACAGCTGGGTGGTGTTTTCTTTTTACGCTTCCCATGTAAATGTATTATAAGGTATCGAGATAATAAATATGTGTTTTTTGAACCGGCTCAACTTACAGCTTTCTTGACGCAGAAACGTTTGGAGAAAGAAGGAAGAACGACAACAACAATGTAATAGTAACAACTAATGGACTTGATAAATAGAATAAGCTCCTTAAACCAGTCACTAGATACCTTTTTCTTGTATAGGTTTATTAATGGATTTCCTTAAAGTTCACTCATAAATTCTTGGATCAATATTTGAGGACTTGAGATTGTTAGATTTAGAGATTTTTAGTATTATGTAAATTAATTTCTTCTATTATTATGAACGATTAGACAATCTTTCTGTACAAAATGTTTTGATTTTGTTAAAATTTAAAATGATAAATAAAGAATAAAAAAAAAAAAAAGAAAATCGCGTTTGGGGGCTCTCGGGTGAGCACTGGCAGCATCTCAGCGTAACGCAAGCACACTTCCAGAAAAAAACTTTATAAGTCCTCCAAGTACTCTGAGGAGCACAGGGCGGCTTTTGCCGCAGGAGACTTCCTTTTCCCCAGGAATTGTACAAAGGCTCTTTCAGGCATAACTTGTATAGAAGTCCATGTCTGATCATTCCACTGATGTCTAGGCTGTCCGTGGGGATGTTGCCACTGTTTGGCCTGATTCTTTCGCTTGGTTCCCCAGCAGGAACTCTGGAGCGTAAAAGGGCAACACCCCCAATGGCGTTGGGCACTCTCCCGATACCTCTGCTTCACAGGGAGGTTCGGCAGCGGCCACTGATGTGGAATGTTTGGCGGAGCTCTGCAATCTGGCTCCGTGTGTGTCTTGGGACCTGGCTGACGATCCCATAGCACACAGGTTCCTAAAATCTAATTGTCTGGAGGACTTCATCTCAGAAGCGCTGTAGGAATGGCCACTGCAGCTTACTAAGCTGGTCCAGCAGGAATGTTCTCTCATGAGTGCTCAAAAGGCCGCTACCTGCCTCCTTCCCTTAATAGCTGCGATGCGGGTTATATCCTGTCGAAGATTTGGGGTAACCCAGAGGGTCCCCTGTTTTGCACTTGGGCCATGGTGAGCGGTTTTACTAAGCACTTTGCTTCTCTGGAGGTTGCTGTAGCTGTGAATCAGGTCACATGTGCACTTCTTTTTCTCCCAATGGAGAAGTGGTCCTGAATGATGTTCAGGACAGGCATATGGATTTCATCCTTATGCACCTTTTTTGATTTGGCTGTGGCCGGGATTGAGGTGGCTCCAGCCTCGTCCTTTGTTGCATGGGCGTGCCTCTCCACACTTCACCATGCCCTGTCACTGTGGTGCTGCGTGATTTGGAATTTCTCATCTCCAGAGTGGATTGTATGGCTGATGCTTTATCTGACATTCTGAAAGTTTTCGTCAAGTTGGGCGCTTCTTCAGTGTCTGCCTGGAAGATGCCTTGGATCAGGCAGAGTTCTGGGGACTCCTTCTCTGAGGCCACCCTGAATACGTTTCCCTTTTAAAAATGGCGTCGTTTCGACCAGGGTTTAGATGATCTCCTGGCAGGTCTACAAGACTGCAAGCCGATGGCTTTGCCTGGAAACAGGACACATCCCACCAGGGGTTTGGGGCGTTCTGCTTTTAGTCCATTTGAACGTTCTCACCAGTATGATGGTCTTCTCTCCTCAGAGCAGAGATGCCCTGCATTCCCCAGACCCCATTTCAGGAGGTCTGTCAGCAGTCCTTAAATGGATGTCCAGCAGTTCCCTCCCCCCAGAAGAGACAGTTCTGGCATCTGGCCTTCAGATCTCCCCCACGCATCAGGGAGAGAGCAGCTGTCTCCTTTCTTTGCAAAATGGGAGAGCGTCGTATCAGACCGCTGTGTGTCGGAGATGTTATACAATGGGCTCACTTGGAGTTTTCCCATCCTTTCTCCATATACTTTCTAGTTTCCCCTGCAGACCACCTCGAGGTGGTGCTTTGGGTGCAGGCCGTGGTCGGCAAACGTTTGGATCTTGTGGCCCTTGAGCCCATGCCAGAGGGCGACTTGGGCTCAGAAAGATACTCGATATGCTTCATCGTCCTAATGAAAGACTCCGAAGTAGGAGACCGAGCCTGGATCTTAAAGCGGTCAATGTGGCACTGAAGGTGCCCCGCTTACGCATGGAGATGGTACATTCCATCATTGATTCACTAATGCCGGGGAAGTTTCCAACCTCTCTTGATCTTGTGGAGGTGTTTCCAAGTTTAGTAAAATTTTTGATAAAATGGCAATCATACATTCTAAGCGTTTAACAGTTAAAAAATTAAAAAGGGGGACAATTAACAGATTTCCTAGTTCATTAGATTTTTATTGAATATTATAAAAAATTTACAGAAAGCAGTTCAAACACACAAAATCTGAATAAGACACAATGGTGTAGAAAAAGTCTATGTTTACAATCATTTACATACAACCAGATTAATAAAAAGAATCCAGGGTATTTGTAACTGCTAATAGAAGATATATGAAAGGCAGAAAAGCAGGGAAAGTGAAATAAGAGAGAGGGAAAGAAAGAGGGAGAAAAAGAAAAAGAGAGAGATAGATAGATAGAGAGGCAGAAGTGTCTACTGGTTAGAATGAACATATGAATCTAAGAATGACCAAGGTGATTTATTTCGCACCATGTTTCTGGAGAGTCGAGAAATCATGTTTTTCTCATATGCATAAGATTCAAATTTGTGATACATGCTCAGAGAGTTCCACCAAAAGGTGTAGTCAAGTAGCGAGGATGATTTCCAATTTTTTAGAATATGCATAAGAGCTGTTACAAACATGGCATCAATGAGTTTAGGTGGGCAGTTTGTTTGTGCGAAACAAGGGTGTTGAGAACGAAGAATTACAATGTCCATGGAAATCTCTTCTGAACACTTAGTAATAGATTTTATAGTGTCCCAAATACGAATCCAGAAGGAGTGAACTATAGTGCAATGAAAAAGCATGTGATCAAGAGTTCCAGACTCTTTCAAACAATTCCAGCAGTTGGAGTCTTGTTTTAGCTTCGCTTTCCACATGCGAAATGGGGTCCATACTGCATTCCACATAACGAAGAACATTGATTGCGAGACTCTGGAAGATAGAAGAGGACGGTTTGTAGAGGACCAGAAAAGTTCCCAATCTATATCAGAAAGCGTAGTCTGCAGAATCGAGTCCCATTGGTTCATTGATTGAGGTGAAAAGGTGAAAGAGTGATCCCTTAGAATACTATAAAAAAGAGATATTGCTTTACCCTTCATTAAGGCCAGAGTAGACCAGTGGTGAACAGTGTGGATAGAGGTCATAAAGTCAGGGCGTATATGTACCTTAGACAGTATTCCAGTAAGCATGAGCCATTGGGAATGTATAGAGGATGGAAGTGAATATGCAGAACAAAAAATATCAAAAGGAACGAATGAGGTGGAGGAGATTAATTGATGAGCAAACTCGACACCCGCCCGTTGCCACCTCTTCCATGAAAGGGATCTACCTTTATTTTGAATTTTAGGGTTATTCCAAAGGGACATGAGTGGGCTTTTGCTAATAGAGATCTCAGCCGTTGCATCTAGAAGATGAAAAGCATGCTGCGTTGCACTCAACAAGGAATACTTTCTCAAGTGTCTAGGTATTGACACTGTGAGGAAGCAGGAAACGTGCAGTGGTACACTTAAAAAGCGTTCCATTTCAAACCATGCTGGTTGATCCTGAGGATTAGAATCAACGATCCAATAAACTCCATATTTGGCTAAAGATGCGATATAATAATAATAAAAATCTGGTAAATTTAATCCGCCATTAATCTTAGAGGCCTTCAGCTTGGCGAGAGCAATACGGGGTTTTTTCTTGTTCCAAATAAATTCAGAGATTTTCATATTGAGCCAATGAAATAATTTTTTCTGGCATAGGAGGGGAAGCATGGAAAGGGTGTAATTAATTTGCGGGGCTAAAGTCTTTTTAATGGAGGCTATTCTGCCCCACCATGACAAATAAAGTGGGGACCAACGAGTTGTAGTGTTTAAAACTAAATTTTTGATTTTGGATATGTTCAGATCCTGTGCGTGTACTGGATCTTTATGAATTAGGACCCCTAAATATTTCACAGCTCCCTGTGACCATGAAAAAGGAAATTGAGCCAGATCTGAGGAGGAGATGTGGTCATTGAGAGGAAAGATTTCTGATTTCTCCCAATTAACAGAATATCCAGAAAGTTGAGAGTATTGAGAGACAATGTTAATAAGATGGGGCAAGGAGACAAGAGGATCTCTGAGAAAGAGAAGGACATCGTCAGCATAGGCTGCTAATTTAATGTCTCGACTGGACGAGGGGATACCCTTAATTAGGGGACATTGTCGGATAGCTGACAGGAGAGGTTCCAACGCTAAGTCAAATAACAATGGTGAAAGGGGACAGCCTTGACGGGTGCCTCTATGAAGGGGGAATTTGTTGGAGTGAGAGTTGTTAATCAGAATACGAGGGTGGGTTGTCTATATAGTGTTTCTATCCAGTCTGTGAAGAAAGGACCAAAATTGTACCATTTCAGTACTTGGAATAAGAATGGCCACTCCACTCTGTCGAAGGCTTTCTCAGCATCAATGGCTAGACCAATCACAGGATCTGACAGTGTTTTGGCGTGAGCATTGATATGGTGAAATAAGCGTAAATTATCTCCTATGTATCTTTGTTTGATGAATCCTGTTTGATCTTTGTGTACAAGGGTTGGGATCACTGTGGTGAGTCTTAATGCGAGTAGTTTTGCCATAATTTTGTAATCCAAATTAAGGAGAGAGATAGGACGGAAATTTTTAACCAAAGTAGCATCGCGTTCTGGTTTAGGAATAACTACAATAGTGGCCTCAGCGAAATTAAATTGTTTATCCGGAGTGGAGTGGAGAAAATCATAATACGTGAGGAGTTGAGGCGCCAAGAGAGCTCGGAAAATTTTGAAGAACTCATTAGTAAAGCCATCCGGACCTGGGGCTTTCCCAGTGGGTAAGGAGGATATAGTAGTTTCAATCTCAGACGTGGTGATGGGAGCGTCCAGTTTTGTTTTTATAGATTCCAATACAGTCGGATGAGTTAAAGAGGCGAGGAAAGAGTCTATATCCGATTCAGAGGCTGATAGCTCAGATTGATATAGAGTAGTATAAAATTTTTCAAATTGGGAAGAAATCAGAGATCTGGTTCTAGCTAATTGTCCTGATGAGTCTTGAACAGCTGAGATGTGTAAACGTTTTGATTTAGTTTTAAGATACCTAGCTAAAGGGCGACCCATAAGATTATCTCCCATATAGTGACCGGAGGAGGAAATGAAAATGTCGCGTCGGGCCGTGTGGGAAAGCAGAGTATTATATTCATATTTAAGATTTTGAATGCGTTGGAACATGGATGGATCATGCAAATGAGTGGACATATGTTGTAGTTCTAAGTTTTTGATAGAGATTTCCAATTCTTTTTCTTTTTGTATGGATTGTTTTTTTTTCCAGGAAGCAAGTTTAATCAATTCACCTCTGAGAGAGGCTTTGTAAGCTTCCCAAACAATAGCAGGACAGGTTTCTGAATCTTTGGTGTTAATTTCAAAAAATTCTGTGGTAAAAGATTTGATTTTGTCCACTATTGCATCATCTAAAAGTAAGGCATTATTAAGTCGCCAAGAGGGAGATTCTTTGCGTGGGGCAGAAATAGTTAAGTGCAAGGAAATGGCTGCGTGATCTGTAAGGGATATTGGATGTATGATAGTATTTGTTACGTCTTGAATGAGTGAGGGGGAAAGAAGAAAGAAATCAATTCTTGAGTAAGTGTTGTGTGGTGATGAAAAGTGAGAGTACTCTCTATCTTTCGGGTGCAGTAAACGCCAAGGATCTACAAGGGAGAAGGCTTCCATTAAAGCATGTAGGGCTGAGAAAGATTTGGACTTTGAGGGTCTGCAAGATGATGATCGATCTATATAAATGTCCTGAATTTGGTTGAAGTCACCTCCTAATATCAGAGAGCAAGAACCATATTCAACTAACGCCAGCTGAAGATCTTTGAAAAAGTCTGGATGGTCCAAAACAGGAGCGTAAATATTAAGGAGCACAAAATCTATTGAGTGCAACGCAGCATGAACCAGACACCACCTTCCGTCAGAGTCTGTTTTAACAGAATGAATAATTGGGGATAGCTTGTCACTGATAAGTATTGATATCCCATTTTTCTTCCTCTGAGTTGCAGGGGAATATAAATGAGTGGAATATCCCTTCAACTTAAATTTCAAGGAGGCAGCGGGCGGGAGGTGGGTCTCCTGTAAATAAATCACATCAGGATGTTTATTAGTCACATAGTTGGCTATCTTCTTCCTTTTAATAGGATGGTTCAAACCATTCACATTAAAAGAAAGGATATGTAAGTCAGCCATAATCTGTTATATGTGGTGGTAGGATATAGTAGATATCACCTTTATGAGAAAAAAGCAAATGACACAACCAGAATATCAAGCAGACACTTCTGCCAGAAAGTAGAAATAAAGAAAGCATAAGAGAAAGAGCAAATAGATTAGCAGTGATAGCATAATACAAGGTCAGAAAAAAGAAAGACCAAACTATCAAGCGTGGGATAAAACAGTTTAAGGGTGCTCCTGTGAGCACGGAGAAGTAACACATACGGAACAGCTAACATTATTCCACACTCACTCAATTTGAGAAACATGAGAGTGGTGTGCTTATTCACACAAAGCAATAAATTGTACAGTCATGTATTAGCAATCTATAATAGCAGAAAACCTTAACAGCCGAAAACATTAACAGCAGGAACCAGATGCAAGCATAGACATCAGTAGCTCAGCATGTCAGCGCATTTTCAGAGAGTCCAGGAATGCAGCCAGCTCCTCAGGATCAGTGTAAGAAGTAGTGCGGTTATTGTAGGTAACTTTCATCCTGGCAGGATACATAAGACCGTATTTGGCTCCAATGTCTTTGAGCTCCTGTCGGTGAGAGAGAAAAGCCTTTCTCTTCAAGGCTGTGGTTTTAGCCAGATCTGGAACAATGAAAAATTTCCTGCCTTGATGTAGTAGCTGAGGTTTAGATTTTGCTGTTGTGAGGATCTGTAATGTGTGCTGAAATCTGAGGAGTTTAGCCACAATAGGCCTGGGAGAAGATGCATGTGTAGAGAGGTGAGACGGCACGCGGTGAGCACGCTCTATTTCCAACGGAGGTGAGAAGACAAGACCCAGGGTAGCAGGCAGGAAAGCAGACAGAAAGGCAACCATATCAGAGCCCTCCGATGATTCAGGTATCCCAATAATTCTTAAGTTGGATCTTCTGCTGCGATTAGAAAGATCTTCATAGTCTCTTTGTAAAGTAGTAATCAGTTTATCATGTTTAGTTACCGTTTCTTGTAGTGAAGATATGACAGATGTTTTTTCCTCTAGGACGTCCAAACGATGTCGGGCATCTACAAATTGGGAATTAATTGCCTCAATCTCACTTCTTAAAAGTTTGATTTCATCAACCTGCTCCTGAATTATGCTCCGATTTGATCTTATTTCTTTCAGGAGCAAGTCTAGTGAAGCCTCATCATTCTTCGGCGCCATTTTCTCTGGCGTGTTCAGATCAGATTTCAGCTTCTTCCCTCCGATCGATGTAGGTGGAGCAGTTTCGTTTTTTGTCGATTTTGTAGGCGACATAGGGACTCATGAAGTTATATTTTGGCGAAATCGCGAATTTTTTTTTTTTTTTTTTTTAATTTTCAAAAATAAGCACTTTTTAATCAGTTTCGAGTGTGGGTGAGGAGGAGTAGTTATTTCATGTTTGTGGTCCTCGCGGTAGTCAAGCCACGCCTCTTAATGATGTTGGTTTAGATTGAGGCGGTTAATTTGTTATTTGTAGGAGGTTTCCACGTTTGTTATGAAGTCTTAAAGAATCAGTTATTGCGGTTGAATTATAAGTTGGACTGTTTGTGCTTCAATTAATAATTAACAGATTTATTAATGACACGACAGTACTTTCATGGAAACAACGGGATAGTAGGGAGAAATACAATTTTTAAAGAAAAGAGAACAACTAAGGTTAAAAACAAGAGGAAAAAGGAGGGATCATGTCAGAGTTAAATATAAATAAACAGCATTTGGCATGGAAGGATCCCAAGATCATTTAACTTTCATAAGCTTCTTTAAATAAGAAGCTTTAAGACCGCCTTTAAATTTATCCCCATTTTTTCAGCACACAGGAAGTTTTTGCGGTTTCATGTCCTGGAGCAGCACTTTCAGTTTGCGGCTTTTGCCTTCAGGTTGGCGATGACACCCAGGACCTTCACCAAGGTGACGGTGGTAGTGAGTGCATCTTGGTGGTTTGGGTGTCCTGGTCCACACGTATCTGGACGATTTGCTACTTCACCAAGCCACCATGATTCTTATGGCACCTCTGTGGCCATGATAGCCACTGTACTGGGTTATGGTACTGGAATACTGTGTCCAGCACTGGTCGCTGTACATGAAGAAGGACAAGGTACTACTCGAAAGGGTCAAGAGAAGAGTGACTAAAATGGTTAAGGGACTGGAGAAGTTGCCGTACAGTGAGAGATTGGAGAAACTGGGCCTCTTCTCCCTTGAAAAGAGGAGACTGAGAGGGGACTTGATCGAAACGTTCAAAATACTGAAAGGAATAGACTTAGTAGATAAAGACAGACTGTTCACCCTCTCCAAAGTAGGGAGAACGAGAGGGCACTCTCTAAAGTTGAAAGGGGATAGATTCCATACAAACGTAAGGAAGTTCTTCTTCACCCAGAGAGTTGTGGAGAGCTGGAATGCTCTTCTGGAGTCTGTTACAGGGGAAAACACCCTCCAGGGTTTCAAGACAAAGTTGGACAAGTTCCTGCTAAACGTACGCAGGTGAGGCTGGACTCATTTAGAGCACTGGTCTTTGACCTGAGGGCCGCCACATGAGCGGACTGCTGGGTAGGATGGACCACTGGTCTGACCCAGCAGCAGCATTTCTTATGTTCTATCTCCTCCTACAGCTTAGTGTTCGGGAATTCATCATATTTCAAATCTTTCCTACCTTGCTGACACAGAACAAAGGATCTCTCCATCCCAATCTATGCTCGGCTCTCACAGCATGGTATCTCTCAGCTGCTAAATACATTAGCAATATCTGCACCAGTGTCAGCCATCATTGAAGCCTCTAGACAAGTGGTCTCAAACTCAAACCCTTTGCGGGACCACATTTTGGATTTGTAGGTACATGGAGGGCTGCAGAAAAAAATAGTTAATGTCTTATTAAAGAAATGACAATTTTGCATGAGGTTAAACTCTTTATAGTTTATAAAACTTTCCTTTAACAGTTTTACCTTATGCAAAATTGTCATTTCTTTAATAAGACATTAACTATTTTTTCTGCGGCCCTCCAAGTACTCTATTTTTTCTGCAGCACTCACATTTAAAGTTTAATATATTTTCTTTCTCAAAACTGGCACATTTCTATTACTAAATTGAAAATAAAATCATTTTCCTACCTTTGTTTGGTAATTTCATCAGTCTCTGATTGCACTTTATTCTTCTGACTGTGCATCCAATATTTCTTCTCTTCTTTCAGCCTCCTGTATGCTTCCTCTCCTCCAGACCTCATTCCCTCCCCCAACTTTTTCTTTCTTTTTCTATGTCTGTCTTTCTCTGATTCCTTGTCCCATTTTTTGCTTTGTTTCTGGCTCCTTGTCCCCCCCCTTCTTTCTTTTTTCCATCTGTCTCCCTGCCCCCCCTTCTTTCTTTCTTTCTTCCTTCCTGCCCTCCCCCATGCCACCGCCGCCGGGGAATAGGCTGCTGCTGCTGCTGGCGCCATCGGGAACAGGCCAAGATCTCCACGGGGCCGACCAACTCTCGCTGCCCGACGTCAATTCTAACGTCAGAAAGGACGTTCCGGGCAGCCAGGCAGCGATTGGCTAGCCAGAACGTCCTCTCGACGTCAGAATTGAGGTCGGGCGGTGAGAGAAGAAGGGAGATCAAAGAGCATGGTGCCGGCGGTGAGAAGGGAAGGGAAGCAGTTGGGCACCCCTGCTCTAGACAAGCCGCGAGCCGCACTCTATGAAGAACAGTGGAGGGTGAACAGTTGTGTGGACCGCCCCCCCCCTTGGTACGCCACTGAAGCAGCAGCGTGTCTGGCCGGCTCATTCCATTCAAAGCCGCGGTTGGCGGCTCCTTGCGAGATCCGCGCCTGCGTCTGAAGCCTCTCTGATGTTGTGATGTCAGAGAGGCTTCCGATGCAGGAGCGAATAGCGCAAGGAGCCAACCCGCGGCTTTGAACGGAACGAACCGGCCAGACCCGCTGCTGCTCCAAAAGGAAGGAATTATCCAGTCTGGACTGCGGGCCGCAAATAAAACTTGGAGAGCCACATGTGGCCCGCGGGCTGTGTGTTTGAGACCGCTGCTCTAGACAGCCATTTACTCAGTGCTGCTATCATTTTAAATGGACTCATTTCACACTGTGATGCAATAACAAATCACTAGATCCAATCTCCTTGCCTCTTCCATCAGTCCTGGATTTAGCAGCGGCCATTTTTCCTCTTATGTCAAAGCTGTTAACGGGATTCAAGAAGTATACTCAGTGTCAAAGGCCCATTTCGATCACTGACCCACACAATTGGTGCATTCAGTGTCTTGGGCCTGAGCAGCAAGTAGACTATTGTATTTGTTGTTCTATGCTTCAAAAGCACTCTCAAAGCTTGCCAGCTTCAACAGGAGAAATATTTTGGCCCTGCGATGTTGTCTGAGGATGCTGCATCATCATCGGTACCGGCGGCACCAACATCGTCGGACTTGGTACCAGCTTCAGGTAAGCCAAATAAGAAGCCATCCTCCAATCCACCATCACTGGTATCTCTGTGCCTCTTCCTTTCCAGCACCCCCACTGACAGCTCAGGGTCTTCACGCATGCGCGGATATCAGTGTGATGTCATCGCATCAACGTCCTCGCACTTCCGGATGCCCTTGAGCCACAGTCCACAGTTTAGTATGCCACAGGGTCACTATGTTTACTAGACACTGGTCTATCCCCTTTCACCTTTATCTTATACCCCCCACCCCCAATTCCAGAGCTTCCTTTCAATTGAAAGAGACTTTGTTTCCGCTCCTACACCGTTAACATAAACGGCACCTCATCCTCCCCCTGGAAGCCGATATGTGGAGTCCCGCAAGGCTCACCCCTCTCTCCTATCCTTTTCAACATCTACATGTCCTCTCTGAAACTCCTCCACCTATCCCTCCTAGAAACTCTCTACACCTATGCTGACGACATCCTCATCCTCCTCGAGACAGACTCGAACCTCACTAACCTCGCTGAGAACATATCCGCATGTATAATGAACCTCCAATCCTGGGCCCAATCTGTACAAATGAAACTGAATGAGTCCAAAACAAAATTACTTTGGCTCGGCCCAATATTAGATCATTTACCCACCTCCATCCCTTTATCCTCCGGCCCCACTCTTCAGCTCGAGTTTTCAAGCAAAGTCCTGGGCATCACCATAGACTCCTCTCTCTCCTTCAATGACCATCTCAACTCCTTGGTAAAAAATGCTTCTTTAGCCTTCATATACTGAGGAAAGTGAGATCCTGCTTTCATCATTCTCACTACGCCGTCCTTGTTCAATCCACCATCCTCTCTAGACTGGATTATTGCAACTCCATCTTTATAAGCCTAACTAAGAAAAACCTCCCTAGACTTTAGACTGCGGCTAAGCTTATTTTCGCAAAACGCAAGTTCGACCACGTCTCTCCACTCCTGTCCAAGCTCCACTGGCTTCCAGTACACTCCAGAGTACTCTTTAAATGTGCCTGCTTAGCCTTCAAGATTCTACACGGCATCCTTCCTCCCGTTATTCCACTCCTTTGGAACTCCTCTAACCCTAACTCCACCAGATCTTCCCAAAAACTGAAACTATCATTCCCTTCTATAAAAGGTATATCCCATGCAGGAAAACTAGGAACATCCCTCCCCTTTAGAACCACAGAACCTGGAACAACCTCACATCCCCGCTCAGAAATTCAAACTCCCTCCAATTCTAACACCTGAAAACTTGGCTCTTTTCAAAAATCTAACATCTCCTGCTCTCTGGGACCCTTGTCCTCTCTTTCTTCTTGTTCCTTTCCTATAACCCTTCATTGGAGTTCCTTTCTATCCTAACTCTGTAAACCGTGCCGAGCTCTACGCTTGTGGAGATGGCGCGGTATACAAATCTAAGGTTTAGTTTAGTTTAGACTTGCCTCATGCGCATTTATGACCCTTGTGACCCTGAGCAAGTCACTTAATCCCCCCATTGCCTAGGTACATTAGATAGATTGTGAACTAGAGAGTTGCGCGGGGACAGAAATCCCACCCGTCCCCGCCAAAGTCCCACACGTCCCAACCCGTCCCCGTGAGGAATCCCACCCGTCCCCGTGAGGAATCCCTCCGTCCCCACCCATCCCCGCGAGGAATCCCCTCCGTCCCCACCCGTCCCCGCGAGGAATCCCCTCCGTCCCCGCCCGTCCCTATAAACTTCAGAAATAGTTATTTCATTTAATTATGCTACTGAATTAAAGGCTCTGGTAGAAACCCATTTACAAATAAGCAAAAAGACTTTATTAATTTGAAAATATTAATTGGGAAGAATACATACTTTGCAAATGGGTTTCTACCAGAGCCTCTAATGTTTATAAATTTTTATCAACACAACTAATATACTACTTTATCCTGAAGCAAAATAAAAAAAAAGAAATATAATTCTTTTCCTACCTTTGTTGCCTGGTTTCTGCTTTCCTCATGTTCTCATTCAATTCCTTCCATCCACTGTCTCTCTTCCTTCTGCATCTTCCATTTGCTCTGTTACTGTGCCTCTCCCTTTCTTCCCCCTTCCAAATTGGTCTGGCACCCATCTTCTTCTCTCCGCTCCCCCCATAGTCTGGCATCTGTCTTCTTCCCTGCCAGCGTCTTCTCCCTACTCTCTCTTCCCCATTTCCTTTCAGCGTCCTTCTCCCCCCATCTTCCCCATGTCCTGTCAGCGTCCTTCTCCCCCCTCTGTCTTCCACATGTGCTTTCAGTGTCCTTCTCCCCCCTCTGCTTCCCCATGTCCTTTCAGCATCCTTCTCCCTCTCTGTCTTCCCCATGGCCTTTCAGCGTCCTTCTCCACCCCCCCTGTCTTCCCCATGTCCTTTCAGCGTCCTTCTCCACCCCTTTGTCTTCCCCATGTGCTTTCAGCATCCTTCTCCCCCCTCTGTCTTCCACAAGTGCTTTCAGAGTCCTTCCCCCCCCCCGCCCTTCCCATGGCCTTTCAGCGTCCTTCTCCACCCCTTTGTCTTCCCCATGTCCTTTCAGCGTCCTTCTCCACCCCTTTGTCTTCCCCATGTCCTTTCAGCATCCTTCTCCACCCCTTTGTCTTCCCCATGTGCTTTCAGCATCCTTCTCCCCCTCTGTCTTCCACAAGTGCTTTCAGAGTCCTTCCCCCCCGCCCTTCCCATGGCCTTTCAGCGTCCTTCTCCCCCCTTTGTCTTCCACATGTGCTTTCAGTGTCCTTCTCCCCCCTCTGCTTCCCCATGTCCTTTCAGCGTCCTTCTCCCTCTCTGTCTTCCCCATGGCCTTTCAGCGTCCTTCTCCACCCCCCCCCCGTCTTCCCCATATCCTTTCAGCGTCCTTCTCCACCCCTTTGTCTTCCCCATCTGCTTTCAGCATCCTTCTCCCCCCTCTGTCTTCCACAAGTGCTTTCAGAGTCCTTCCCCCCCCCCACCCTTCCCATGGCCTTTCAGCGTCCTTCTCCCCCCTTTGTCTTCCACATGTGCTTTCAGTGTCCTCCCCCCTCTGCTTCCCCATGTCCTTTCAGCGTCCTTCTCCCTCTCTGTCTTCCCCATGGCCTTTCAGCGTCCTTCTCCACCCCCCCCGTCTTCCCCATATCCTTTCAGCGTCCTTCTCCACCCCTTTGTCTTCCCCATCTGCTTTCAGCATCCTTCTCCCCCCTCTGTCTTCCACAAGTGCTTTCAGAGTCCTTCTCCACCCCTTTGTATTCCCCATGTGCTTTCAGCGTCCTTCTCCCTCCTCTGTCTTCAAGTGCTTTCAGAGTCCTTCCCCCCCCTCCCGTCTTCCCCATGGCCTTTCAGCGTCCTTCTCCCCACTCCTTCTCTACCGCCCCGGGTGCAGCACAGCCGGCCAGGTCCCCTTACTTTTGTGGCACTTCCCCGACCGACTGACAACAGCCCCGGTCCGACAAATCTCCTTGCCCTTAACTGCGAATCTAAATTACCTTATTACAGCTGCTGTAAGAAGATAATTTAGATTCGCGGCTACAGGGCAGGGAGGATTGTCGGACCGGGGCTGTTGTCGGTCGGTCGGGGAAGTGCCACAAAAGTAAGGGGACCTGGCCGGCTGTGCTGCAACCGGGGCGGGGTGTGGCGGGGCGGACCGCCCCCTCCCTTGGTAGCCACTCGAACCGCGAGGCTACTCTCCTCCTTACCTGCACTGCCTGCAGCACAGAGCCAAACGGAAGTCTTCCCGACGTCAGCGCTGACGTCGGAAGGAGGGAGGGCTTTGTTTAAGCCCTCCCTCCCCTCCGACGTCAGCGCTGACGTCGGGAAGATTTCCGTTCGGCTCTGTGCTGCAAGCAGAAAAGGTAGGGAGAAGAGCCGCACGACTGAGTACATCCAGCCCCGCAGGAACCCCGCGACCCTAGGGGGCATCCCCACGGGATCCCCGCGACCCTAGGGGGCGTCCCCACGGGATCCCCGTGACCCAAAGGGGGAACCCGCGGGATGCTCGCGGGTCCCGCGGGATTCCCGTCGTCCCCGTTCCCGTGCAGCTCTCTATTGTGAACCCGCCGGGACAGACAGGGAAAAGTGCTTTGAGTACCTGAATAAATTCATGTAAACTATTCTGAGCTCCCTTGGGAGACAGTATAGAAATTTGAATGAATGAATGAATAAATAATAGTAGTTGTAGTAGTATTATCTCCTATCCGCTGCATGAAAAGTATTTTCTGGTGTTGCTTCCATGAAGAAAGGTTCTTACATGAATTAAAATATCAGTTTGATTTTGAATTAAATTATATTTGGCCTAGGTTTTTCTCATTCCCAGTGATTGTGTTCTTTGATATCATTGATTGCTAGACTGCAATAGATTCTATGAATAGGGATAGGCATGTGGGATCTCTTAGAGAGAGGAAGAAATAATGGTTACTGCGGATGGGCAGACTGGATGGGCCATTTTGGCCTTTATCTGCCATCATGTTTCTATGTTTCTCTTTGTAGGCTCCTGTTATCTGCCAAATACTAAATAGTGCTGTAGGTAATGATCAAAATTTTTTTATAGCAGGAAGAAAAAATCACCAAAGGCCTCAGAATGAGACAGTAAAATTCTTCTTGGTACACACTTTGATTCACTCTCCTCATTGTCAAAATATTTTATAAGCAATGACAAGTTGAAGAGAGCTGCAGAAGTCAGGACCTTTGTTAAATTATTTTGTGAAAAGTTCTTCTGGTAGGAACAAAAATGGTAAAAGACCCCTAATACCCTTAACTCTCTAGGCATTGTAAAACTATGTTGTCAGTACAGGGGCCGATATATTGGAATGCGTTGCCCTTTGAGATGAGGCAAGCGTCATGTATTTTGCAGTTCAGGAAGATGGTGAAAACCAGGTTATTTGAACGAGTGTTCTCTTTATAATTTAGATTTCTTGTTAATCCTTACTTTTGTTATTTTTATTTTGTGTTTGATTGTTTAGAGTTTTTTAGGGGTCCTTTTATCAAGGCGTGGTAGGGGTTTAACACAGGTAATACCACGCGTTAAACCGCCTGCTGCGCTAGCCACTAATGCCTGCATTGAGCAGGCATTAGATTTTTAGCCTGCCGCAGGGGTTAGCGCATGATGAAATGTCTACGCTAACCCCGCTAGCGCGGCTTGATAAAAGGACCCCATAGTGAATAGTTTTAGTAATTTGTTTTATTTTAGTAGTTTTGTTTTTATTTACATGTTAAATGTCATTAGAGACTGTTAGTTATATGTATTTGTGAGTGATGCTATTATATATGTTGTATTGTTACCCACTTACAATTGCTGGATAAGCTGGATAATTTTTAAAATAAATAATTAGAAGCATTGCACTGTTTTATTGTTTTTAAGTACAGATTAATGTTATGGTTTTGTTACATTCTATGTCATATTTTTGTTTTATTTTTTGTTTTTGTAGGCAAATGAGATGTTGTTCAGTGGACGAAAGTTAACAGCACAGGAAGCATGTGCTAAAGGATTAATATCTCAAGTGTTTTGGCCTGGGACATTCACACAAGAAGTAATGGTTCGAATTAAGGAACTTGTGACTTGTAATCCAGTTGTAAGTTTCACCTTGCTTCAGTGATTTAAAGAACATGATTTAATAAATGTGTGTGAATGTGTGTGTATATGTATATGTATAATTAAATATGTATATGTATATGCATAATTAAAAAAAAAGTCCCCTTTTGGCCTAAGGCCTTAAACGTTGAAAGTAGAAGCAGGGAAAATGTCCATAATCAAAAAAAACGTCCAAAAGGAGGTTTTTTTTTTTTTTATAATGGCCTGCCTCTACATTCAGCTGTTTAAACGCCCAGACCACCACACTACGTCTAAACTTATACCCCATAATGAACCTAAAAAACGCCTAATCCCCAAACGTCCAACACAAGGGCTTTTAGGCGAAGGAGAAGCCAGTCCTTTGCCTAAAAGCTGGATTCTGTAACCGGTGTCTGTCAAAAACAACACCAGTTACAGAATCCACCCTTCACCCCACGACATCGGGGTAAGAGGGAGTCCAAGCCGGCCCTTGTGCCCAAGGCTCCGCCCACAGGAGGAGCCTAAGGCTCCCGGGCCTATTCTGGTTGGTCCCAGGCGCCTCAGGCCCCACGTGTGGGCGGGATTTAAGCCGCCTGGGCCAATCCGGCCCCATTCCCGGGGCCGGCTGGCCTGCCAGACGGGTGGGCTTGGCACCCGTCCGGCCAACGTGGACAAAGTATGGAGGGTGGGATTGGGGGTAAGGGAAGTCGTGGGGTCAAGGGGGGGGCGTTCGGGGGGGCGGTCATTGTGGGGGGGTTGTTTCGAGAGCAGGAGGGCCTGGGATCCCTTCTGCCCATATTGTAGTGGGGGTAGGGGGTCCGCCTGGGCAGGAGGCATTGGGCTCCCTCCTGCCTGATCTTGTATGGGGTGGGGGGCGAGAGGCTAGGAGGGCTTAGGCTCCCTCCTGGCCCCATCGGACTTGGGGGGGATTGGAGATCACGGGGCAAGAGGGCTTGGGCTCCCTCCTGCCCCGATTATTGGGGGTTCGAGGGTGCCGCGGGGCAAGAGGTCTTGGGCTCCCTCTTGCCCCGATGTTGTCGGGGGGTGATGTATCGCGGCAGGAGAGATGCCTTATCTCCCCTACTGCGATGCCATCACTCCTCTACCCGAACTGCCACAACCCGCGGAAGGAGATAGGCATCTCTCCTTCTGCAGGTCGTGGCAGATCAGGTATAGGAGTGATGGTATCGCGGTAGGGGAGATGAGGCATCTCTCCTGCCGCGATCATTGCTGTAGGGGGTAGACAGGTTGATGGGGCTGCTGAGCTGATCGCAGCAGCCACGATCAGCTCAGCGGCCCCTTTTTTGGCACTTAGACCTGTTTTGACTTTGTGTAAGTCAAAACGTATAAGTGCCGACTAGGCAACCTGCCTAAAGTTTTGATTATATCTGCTGCACGCCTAGGTCTAGATACATCTAAAACCAGCTTTGATTATGGGTACTTGGACGATCAGGCTTTTTGATCATCCAAGTAGCCATTTAGGCCACTTTTTAGACTTTTTAGACTTTTTTTTAATTATGAATCCCACAGTCTTTTAGCCGGGCACTCCTCCCGGCTAATTTAGGTGAGCGCCCGGCTAAAAGACGCTAGGGAGAACACTGCATTAAAATGATAACACGCTTCCTTCCCTCAGGGCGTCTCTCCCACACTCCATTTGTAACACAACCAAGGGCCTTGCTTCGGGGTCTGTACGGCATTGACGTGGAAATGTAGGATCCTCCAAGACATCCAAGTACCGCCTCCTCCTTTCAATAATTCAGTGCAGCTGCACTTGTTCTCTGCCCGGATTGATGCAGTAAGTTTCACCCCAACGCATACACGGGCCAGCAACATCAGAGGTCACCTGACATTAGCACATGGGTATGGCCTCCTCCGCGGGCAGCGAGATCACTGCATGTGGAACTTACTGCACTCACCCACCAGTAGATAAAGTGATGACTTCTGTCTGTGTCTCTGGCCCTTGTATACCTTAGTGTGAACTTTGCTACATCAGCTCGGATAGAGAACAAGTACAGCTGTGCTGAAATATTGAAGTAAGGACTTGCTGTACTGTGCTAGTTAACCATGGTTTGCCACTAAAGCAATGAGTGTTATTATACTGGGAGTTCTGCAATCATCATAAGTGCTGATCTTATAAGTCGTGGTTATTTTTTAAATTTTATTCGCACTGGTTCCATGAATAAATTCTATGCATGAAATGTATGCATAGATTTGGAGGTGAAGTTAAGGGCGGGAGGGGGAGGCTGGCATAGGTTATTATAGGTAGAGCATGAAGTTAAGTTGCTTTAAATATAACTTGGGCTAACTAATTAAAAGGGTGACAAAATTGCTGCTCACAAGCCTTCTCCTAACGTCAATTCTGACATCGGAGAGAAGGTTCTGGGCCAGCCAGACTGCAATTGGCTGACTCGGAACCTTCTCTCTGACATCACAATTGCCAGCATAAGACTTGCCATACTGGGACAGATCGAAGGTCCATCAAGCCCAGTATCCTGTTTCCAACAGTGTTAATGGTTATTCAGGAGTATGGGGAATACGCTGGTTTAAAGTTAAATTTGGAAAAGTCAGAAGCTCTAGCACCAGTAGGGAATCTGAGGCAGGTTTGGTGGGGGGGGGGGGGGTCCTTTCCTCTTCGGTGGATGGACTATTCATTTCGCTATCTGAGAATTTGGCACCCACAAATATTAGAGATTTATATGATATTCATGTCCAGAGTCTGCTAGAAGACACTAAATGACGTCCAGCTCTCTTCACTGTAAACCGCCTAGAAGTCGTAAGATTGTGGCGGTATAGAAAAAATAAAGTTATTATTATTATTATTATTGTCATTAATAGGAAGATCACTGTATATAAAATTATAATTTTCCCTAAGTGGTTGTTTTTGCTGCATGTCCTACCTCTGAAGTTGAAGGCTAAAGACCTCTTAACCATCAGTAAGATGATTAAAAAAATTTGTTAGGCTGATAAAAAATCAAAAATACATCTCCCCTTTTTATTAAGGCCTTGGGCTGTGGGGAGCCTAGGACTTCCTGATCTCCGAAGTTACAATGTTGCATGTCTTCTTCGACATGTATGATTTATTTGCCCATTAGGGGGAATCTAGATTTTTATGCCAGGGCAAGAGAATAGGGCTTTTCTGCAATGAGAGGAAGCTGTGATTTTTCTTTTAGAATACCTGCTTGATTCTAATGGTGTACTGGTCACTTATCCAGAGTTTTCTCACCAAGTGACCCCTAGATGGGGCGATCGTAATGCCTTCTGTCAACTCAAACATTATTATCTTTCATTGGATAAAGACACCTTTGGTTTCCGCCTGGGAGATAAAATACGGACATTCTTTGATTCAGTATCCCCTGAGAAGATATCCATTTCAGGGACCCACAGAGCTTTAAGTACCTATAGACCTTTTAGAGTTCCAAATATTGAGACAGGGTTGGGAACAAGACTTGGGACATTAATGCAAGTATCAAGAAACTTCCCACAGAGGCCCACAAAGTTCTTTTAAGAGAATGTGCTTTTTGAGTAATTCACAGAGCATACGTGATGCCATCCCAGATGCATAAGGTGGGCTTCCTTCAGCCCCAACTTTGTTTGATGTGTAATTTGGAGGCGATCAGATTTTCCTATGCATTTTGGCTGTGCCCAAGTATTCAAGCTTTTTGGAAGAGGGCTGGGGCATATATCAGGCGGATATTGGGACAAACCTTGGTTGGCTCCCCAGAGCTCTTTTTGTTGGGCTTACCGGGTTCTGGTGGGATCCAGGGAAAGGGGCCTACACTCTGGGTACAGAAGTTGAGTTTCCTAGGGCAAAAAGCCGTATTGAGGCTGGCTCTCCCTCTTATTGGGAGTGGAGACTGAGTATCCATAAGTTGATAAGATGGGTGGCCAGGATCATCTATAAACGTAGGAAGATTTTTTTTTTTTAGTATTTAGGATTCATATTTGCAGTCTCTTATCTCATAGAGCAAGAAGCCAGATATTGAATGAGTTTTGACTGTAACTACTGAGAGTTTGGTTACTTTTCTTCCATCCACACACATTGGTCAATTACATCTTAGATGGGAGATAGGAGGGGAATTGGGGTAGTGGATGGACAGATGCTTGACTATAGTTTTGTTTTGGCCAACAGTGGATGTCATTACAGTCCAGATATCTTATTATCTTTCCATTTGCATAATGATGTGGACATGTTTCATGTATTTCAGTTCATCCTAGATCTTCAGTTGTGTTGGAGATTTGTCATGTGGGATTATGGGAGGAGGGGAGAGTGGTGTAAGGGGTTTTCTCTGTTAATATTTCAGAAAAATGACATTGACTCTTTGGTCTATCTATGCAGTCTTTTATTACATATGGACAACGCTGGCATTTTGTACATTTTGTAGCACAGGTATGGATCTTTGTTGTACCATAGTACATTTTCTTATTGTTTATTTCTCTGGCTGTATTATGGTACAGTTCTTAAAAATTGTTGAAACTTAAAATTTAACAAAAAGAAAAGAGCTGAAGTGGGACTTGAACCTGGTTCCCTTAGTTCACCGTCCACTGCATTAACTAGTAGGCTACTCCACTGAGCTGCTTGCTGCTTTTTTCAGAATGGCCATAATACTTGTAGCTGACATAGCGCCTGGTTTTCCTTTTCACTCTCAAGGGAGAGAGGAGGACAACAACTATAGACGGATTAAAAGAGGTCATGCCTTAATCCTTCAGAGGTCTACTGTGCAATTAGATTGACTTTTTTATAACCTGAATGTGACAAACTGGTCTAGATAAAAACATTCTTCTCTTTAGAGACATGGACGTTTCTTTCCATTTGAAAATTCCTGTTGAATGTCCTACTTTTGGGCCCTCCCTAGCTCCACTCAAAACATGCCCCTTTGCTATTTGGACAAACAGTAGTGTGAAACATCCAAATTCTGACTGTCCAAAATCAGAATTTGGAATTTTCTTTTTAGCAGGACGATATTGTTTTAGGTATTTTAAGATGTCCATCTGTTTGAAAATAAGCACCTTAGGCACCCACTCATATTTATGTGTTTGCCTCATAAAACCTGCACATTCATGGCTAAAATGTGGTTGCATCCATTTATACCTATTTCGGAGCTGGTATAAACGTACATGGCTTGAAATATGTACATAGATGCATATCCTACATACATAATTTATTGCTCTGTCCAAATTATGTACCTGTGAGTCCCTACACATAAAAATTATGCATCTTCTTGTGGGATAATTTTATAAAAGACTGTTTACTCTCATATAACAGGATTTATGCACAAAAATTGTTCATAAAATTAACCCCTAAATCTGTGGGGAAGTACATTTAAACTTTGATTATACATGGTGCATAAAGTTCTTCAGTTTCTGATCTAATTCTAGATGTAGAGGAGGAGACAGGTCTCAGAATCTGCTCTCAATTACATAAAGAATGTATTAAATTTTTTTTTTTAATTGATGACAGTACCTTATATTTATGCATGAGTAAGTCGAAACTGATTACATATGGCCTAGAAGCTCTATGTAGAAGAAGGTAATCTAGACAGAAAATTATTGGTCCTAAATTAGATTGTTTAATGGGGGAATTCATCAAGGGACACTAACCAATGTAGCTCGCACTAAACGCAAAGATGCCAATTATATTCTTATGGATGTCGGCATTTAGCACCCCTTGATGAATTCCCCCTTAAATGTTCACTTCTGTCTTGCATATCTAAAAAGAAATGCAAGAATTTCCTCATCTTGCACCATTCAAGTCTTTGTATGTCTTATATTTGACTCAATAATAGATTTGTTGGGGGGGGGAGGGGAGAGTTTGTGGAAAAACAAAATATGCTAAAGTAATTATTTCTCCATAGGTCCTTGAAGAATCCAAAGCTCTTATTCGTAGTGTTATGAAAATAGACTTAGAACAAGTAAATGACAAGGAATGTGAAGTGTTAAAGAAAGTTTGGGGCTCTGCCCAAGGAATGGACTCCATATTAAAATATCTGCAGAAGAAAATTGATGAGTTCTGAAGAGGTAAAATGTGAACATGGCAATGGCACTGGAATTGTATTTACTAAGACAGCTACGGCTCTAAAGTGCCCTAATTTATTTCAAAACATGAAGCAATTTTACCTATGTATCCGAAAGCCTGGGAATGTGATTGGACAATCCATATTTCATTAAGTGGATTTCAAAGTACTGTATCTTTACAACAGTGGAGAAAGTCTTTCTCCTTATACACACAAAAACTATTCTAATGGAGTGCACTACCAGACATCTCTTCGAGAGTCCAGTTTTTAGAGACTGGCAAGTACTGTATTCACAAAGAAAAGAAAGAAGAAAATGAAGCAGAAGTAAATCTGTTTTGTATTGTTTGTGTAGCAGGAAAGTCTGGAATACTAGCTATTTTTTTCAGTATAAGCTTGAAACGGGTACCAGCCAGCCCTTACTTTCACTGCCCAAGTCAGTTAAGACCTGATTAAATACTTTGCTCTCATTAAGACGGTTAAAATACCTCAAGCAATCATATATATTTAGAAACAAGTCTTTTCTTAATGAGAAGTAAACCCTAGAATGATAGATTTTAATGATATACATATTCCAGATGAGTGTGTATTTGTGCTCAGGATTTGTGCTGATAAAATGCTTGACCCACTTTTTGGGAACATGTAAAATTCTTACCCAGTTATCAAGAAGAAACCACTCTTTTAGAGGAAAACTTGTTTTTGCAGTATTAGTGAATCACTGAATAGCTTATGTATGATTATCTTAAGTTATGAATTACTGTTAGTGGGTTTATTTTATAAATGTATTTTCTTGATTTTTTTTAGAACTGCATTTAATACTTCTGTTACTGGGTGAGAATGTTATTTTATTCACAAATTTATCTTTTCTTTTACAGGTTTCATGTAATGTATTACACCAAAAAATGTATTTTATTGTCATAAATGTATGATTTTTAGCTTCACTAGGAATATACTTTATTTAATAAGTTAATTTTTTTTGCCACACTATTAAATACAAATGTCCTTCCAAAAATTACCTTATATAAGACCATTCTTTGCTTAACCATTTCTATGGCCTCTTTTTATCAAGCTGCGTTAGAGGGGTTTTTTTTTATATCACAGGAATTCTACGAGTGTCAGAATTTTTACCTTAGGACCCGTGATAAAAATCCCTAATGCAGCTTGATAAAAAGGGGCTTATGTTTTTTAAACTATACACTATACTTACATATGGTGTGCAAGAATGTTCTTTTGTAAATAGACATACTTTGCATTCCTTTCAGGGTTGATGTACTGATTTCTGATGGCAGATATCGATTATGACCTGGATATCTCTGTTTGCAGTCCTGTTGAATGTATGAAAAATATCAAAATTATTTTTGTACAGTTTGCAGATTTATACTTGTAACTGACTGCTTCCCATTCCCAGTGGAGAAATGTACAGTGTATAAATCTGCCTCTACTTTGAATTGGTACAGTATTTTTGCATATGTGGGACCTAAGTTTTTCTGTTCAGTAGTTGAAACTATATATAAACTGTACAATTTGTAAAGTTTTATATAGAATAAATATTCAGCTGTGAAAATTGGTTAAAATAAAAACTAATATTTCTTAACATATTTTTATGTTTACATCTCATAAAGTCCTGGTTTTATTCACAGCACAATTACCTAAGAGGGGTCTACAACAATTTGTAGGAAGACAATTCATAGGATACAATTGGTAATGTCGTCCTACCAATTATCATACCCAATTGTCCTACATCTACCAATTCTCCTACCCCATCAGAACGACTTGCTGATTGCGGCAGGGGAATCCCTGATCAGCTAAACTGGCAGGACTCTCCAAAACTGGGGCTTTGGCTGATCAGGGATTCCCTTGCCATGATCAGCTGAACTGGCAGGGAAATCCCCCGATTCTTCTCTCCCTCCCTCACACTTACTGATCTCCCCCAGCCCCCTCCACATAGAGTCCCCTTCTGCTGAGCTGATGCACTGGGAGGGGGAAGGGCAGCCATTTTGAAGAGGTGGTCCTATCAGCAGGCGGGAGTGGGCATCCCTCCTGCCAATTTACAGGGGGTTGTGGGGGGGATGTCAGAAGTGTGTGGGGATGTAGGGCTTGGCGGAAGATGGCTCCTCAGCCTTTTTAGCAATAAGGACTGTGGCTGGAGAACATGGAATCTCAGATATTTTCTGTGATCCAGAAAAATGGGGATGTTAAGATATGCCTCCATTAAATCCAGTGAGGCTAAGAATTCCTCTCGAACCACCACCATGGTAACTGACAAGATTGTCTCCATAGGGAAGCGTGGAACTCTCTGTGCCTTGTTTATAAACTTTAGATCCAGGATAGGTCTCCAATCTTCTGTGCCTTTCTTGAAACTGTGAAGTATATGGAGTATCAGCTGGAGCCCAATTCATCTTCGTAAGCAAGTTCTGTGGCATAAACGTCCAAGAGTTGTACTGTTGCTTGGACCCTGACCTCCTTTTATGGACAACCGGCTGGGGAGTCAAGGAACAGATCTGGAGGAGGGTGAGAGAACTCGATCTTGTGCCCATCCTGAATAATGTCCAGAACCCAGTGGTCTAATGAGATCTGTTGCTATTCTCCAGAAAGCCAACAGTCTCCCACTAAAGCGAAGAGGTGTGGCGGTCGACCTGGCATTATTGTGGCTCTGATGGCTGAGCCGCCATGCGACCCCAAGGGTTGTTGGTGTCTGTAGTTGCTAAATCTCTGTCTGGACCCTTGGAAGGGTCTCTGGAAAGAGGATACTGGGAATTGGTGGGATCTCCAAGAGGAATGAAAATTGCCTCTGCCTCCCCCAGTGGAACATCGAATTCTGCTGTCTGGTAGAGATTTGGGACGATTCGCCACACTGACCATAAGGTTGTCCAAGCCTTTGCCAAAAAGCATCTGCCTCTTAAAGGGTAATTGCCCACCCACTGCCTAATCCAGAACATCCAGTTGGCAGAAACAGCATAAGCCGACACCTTGCTCATGACTCTGATGTCATAAAGAACACTGGCCACATAATCCACTCCCTCCATAAATCAAATGGGGCAGGCATCCTCTATCTCCCAGGAACTACACCACATCCTGGTATGACAGGCCCATGTCACAAAGGAGGCAGCCGCTGCTGCTTTGATACCCAAAGCCAGTGCTTCAAACTGTCTTTTAAGGACAACGTTCACCTTTCGATCCTGTGCATCTTTTAGCATCACTCCTCCCTCATTAGGGAGGTACGCTTAGATACTTGAGCTACCATGGAATTCAACTTCAGCTGCAAAAACAGCTGTTGGAAGTCCGGAGCCATAGGATAAAGCCTGGACATAGCCTTTGACAACTTGAGGGAGCCTTCTGGGGACTCCCATTGATCAGTGACTAATGAGGTGATGTCCAGATTGTGACAGAAAGAAGGTAGGCTGTGCATTTGTGCCACTCATAACAGAACACTGGGAGGAAGAGAGCTGTTGAGGGTCCAACTTGAACTCACAGAGTGACTGAAATGACATGTGAAACAGTGGCAGACTTAAAAAGTTGGCACACTGAGGGATCATCACCTTGATCAATAGCAGCCATAGCCTCCAGCCCCAGACAGAGACCCTAAATCATCCAAGGACACAGCGGATCCTTGAGATAATAAAGGCATGGGAAGAGATTTCAAGTCCTCTCAGTGCTGCTCCGAGTGGTCACTGACACTTGGAGAGGCTTGTTTCAAGGTGGGAAAAATCTGTTTGGGACGGAACTCTCCCTGTATCGGTGCTGGCGAGCTTCCTGGGCCCATCAAATAGGCTTTCTACAAGAGACTGGCAAAGTCAGCAAACCCTAATGTGGCCCTAAGACCCCTGCAAGACCCCTAACTGGGATAGTGGGACCTCCACTGCCTCCAGGTGCTTGCATTTCACACTTTCATTGTGTGCGGCTTTGGAACGGGATCTCTTCCCTGTTAGCCAGGCTTTTTGAGGTTCTCCCACCCTGGAGGTCTCTAAGGAGGCTAAGCCTGAAGCTCCTACCCATTCTGCACCCCAAAGCATATGGAACACAGCCACTTATCTGCTGACAAAGCTGTACAAACAAAATCCTGAAACAGGGGCAGATTGGCCTGGGGAATCAATTGCAGATGATCCCTGGTCAAAACGAGGGGTTTTAAGGCAGAAGGAAGCTTTAGAAAAAGAGTGTGATAAAAATCCAAGATGGCTGGCACCAGTAAAATTGCCCATGGAGGCTTTCCTGAAAAGTAAAAAATGTTGAAAAAGGTATTTTGGAGGTGGGGGATCCTAGCTCTAACCCCAGAAACCCTTTGATCTGCTTTTTTCTGAACCCCCCCAGCCCTCCAATTTTCCCTATAGGGAATAAAGGGAGTACTTACTGTGGCTTCTGGTGCCTGTCATCTTGCAGCAGCCTGCCTGAAAGAAATTAATTTATGCCTCAGAGACTGCTGGAGCAAATCCACTGGCTGCTGGTCAAGACACGTCTGACCAAGGACTCTGAACCTCAAAAATCCACACAGCACATCGTGGGGAGATAATTCGCAGCTGATATCCAAAGGGTTGTTACACAGGGGCCGAACAGCCTGCACTCAAGCCTCATCAGCAGGTGAGCAAGCTCCCAGAACAGACCCCCGAGCTTTTGATGGATCACAAAGCAGGCTGGTTCTACACGTTCTTCAAGAGATTGGCTTGTGATCAGCAGCTCACCCTTGCGGGTCTGCGTCCTTTCCCCAGCAGAGTAAGGTCAGGATTACCGAAGCCATGCAGGAAAAAATAAAACCAGCAGGAAAAAAGACCCAAAAATAATAAAAAGAAGGCAGAACATATCACCTCAGTTCACTTGCAGAAGGAAAAACTGAAGAGGGAACTATTCTCCACTGGTGAAGGGAAGGAATTGAAAGATATGAGTGACATCCTTCTGCAAAGTTTGCAACTAAAGGAGGGACAACAGCTTCAATGGAGAATCCTCTGTCTATCAACAGAATTTATCATTAAAGAGATGCTTCTTTATGCCGATAATGTTGTTTTGTTATAAATAGAGCACATTTTAGGTTCTCACTTAATATAGTAGAGCACAGGATTGTGGCTCCCTTAAAACTCAGAGACTGTTTTTTTTTTATATATGTTAATAGCCAGACATTATTATGTGCTGAGTATATTCTAGAGTGTGAGTTAATTTGAATTGAAGAGTGTGTTATGATCCTCCAGTCCTATTATTAGCAGTTGTGACTTTTAAACAATGCCCATGACTGCTTTAAACTCCTAAATGTTGCAACTGTTTCTTTAAACCTTGTTCCTCATTTTATATTTGCCCTTTTGAAAGATAAATGCCAATGTGGTATATTTCCTTAATGTCTTCACTCTAGTTATAAATTCAAATTTGAGCATATTATGATCACTATTGCCAAGTGGTCCCAGTACCATTATCTCTTGCACCATGTCTTGCATTCCACTAAGGCCTATATCTAAAATAACTCCTTCTTTCCCTTTCCTGAATCAGCTGCTCCATGAAGCAGTCATTAATTTCTTCTAGGAAATTTACCTCTAAAATTTCCTAATATTATATTATAAAATCGGGAGAATGATAATTTAGTAGGAAGTCAATTCATGGAACAACATTTGGTAGGGCAACAACTGTTAGGTTGATAATTGGTAGGATGCGAGAATTGGTAGGAAGACAGTTGGTAGAACTATTTACAAACTGCATATGTCCACTTTTTTTTACCCTCGGCAATTCCAGTCCAGACTCCTCCTCCTAGGGCTGCCAGTCACAGAGATCCTTCCTTCCCACCCACTCACCTGCTACTCACTTTCTCCAATGCAAGACGAAGATGAGGATATTGGAGAGTTGGAGTTGCCCTATAAAGAAGTCTGGACCAGAATTGCCAAGGGGAAAAAGTGAACGCAAAAGAGATGAGAGCGAGAAAATAACGGCTCTACCAATTCTCACATCCTGCCAATTGTCATAACCTATCAATGATCATCCTACCAGTTGTTGCCCTATTAATTGTCATTCTACCAACTGTCGTACATCCTAACAAGTCAATATTTGGTGGTATCCTTCAAAGACATCTTACTCCTTACCATGCACTCCTGAGTGACAGTTTTCCCCAGGTTCTAGTTTAAATACTTCTATCTCCTTATTAAACATTAGTGCTAACAGCCAGGTTCTACTCTGATTTTGATGGAGCTCAAATTCTTGGAATAGGTTGCCCAATTCCTAACAAATCTAAATCATTCTCTGCATCATTGCTTCATCAATGAATTGAGACTCCAGAATTCTACCTGCCTTTGGTGTCCTGCACATGGAACAGGGATCATTTTTGATGTACCACCCTGGGCGCCAAACGACGGAGTTGGGAAAATACATGCTTATTCCAGGGATAAGCAGCATAAAAATCTGTTTTTATTATTTTGGGATCTTGCCAGGTGCTGCACTGGCCACTGTTAGAAAAAGGACACTGGGCTTGATGGCCCTTCAGTCTGTCTCAGTATGGCAATGCTTATGTTCAAGAATTTCTGAAACATGGCTATGATGGGTATTTTGCATCTCTAAGATGATAGTCCTTTACACATCCTATTATCTAGGTTGGATCCTCTTTTCATGGTGTTTCACTTATCCTGAAATGCATCCTCTGTACTCGGAACTGCCTGTGCTCTGGGACTACCAGAGCCTATGAATGATATATTAATTGCTGCAAGAAAACTACCAGACAAACCTATACTTTTAAATGGAAAATTTTCTGCATCTGGTATTTTTTATTTATTTAATTTTCTATACTGTTCTCCCAGGGGAGCTCAGAACGGTTTACATGCATTTATTCAGGTACTCAAGCAGTTTTCCCTGTTTGTCCTATGTGTAAGCTCTTTCAAAAAAGAAGGAATATGTTCTGAGCTTGGGCGTTACCCACTTGTGTGTCTGATCCCCAACCCTAGTTGTTGATGGCAGTGTTCATTTGTAAGAGATGTTTTCCATATACAGCAAGATCAATCAGGCATACACAGTGTAGGCAATTCTATAAGTGGGTGCTATTCTAGTGGTGCCTCAAGTCTATGTAGTAGAAGCCTATTCTATAACATAACCTAGATGCTTAGGTTGCATTATAGAATACTAGCAGTTCCCACAGTTAGACCAGCTGTAGAGCATGGATAAATGGGGGCACCTCAATGTGGCAGGCATGTGTATAAATTACAATATTCTGTAAGCTACATGCATAAACAGAAGTCCTGCTCATGTGTATGCTCCTCTAGCAAATGTGTGCTACTTATAGCTACTTACAGAATAGCACTTAGGTGCCCTGCTGGCACTTACACTGGCAGGTGCACACATAGTTAAGTAACAGCCATTATTTTAGACATGTGTGCAGTGGATATGTAAATGCAGGCACCTTGGTTATAGAATTGCCTTTAATACCTCCAAATTCATCAAGAGTTGCATTCCTCCTTGAACTAGAGTTAACAGGATCTTTAAAAAGCTGTTCTGTCCTGACAATTTGCAATGACATCATCCACTCATCTGTTAGATCAATTCTGCTAGCTACAAAAATATCTGCCATAGATGAGCAACAATGCTTTACACTCTCACTGCTGCTATTTTTTTTACAGAAAGTCTAAACAAAGATTAAAAAGCAGCACAATAGAGGGGAGGAGTGAGGGGTCAGATTCTATGAACGGCTCCAAATGTTACAGTGTAGTTATCAATTTAAAAAACAGCATCATTTATACAATTGCGCCTAAGTGGATGTAGGTGTCCTAGACATAGGTGCCGCTCCATTTGGGCCAGCTTTTCATTTGTCTAATTTGGTGACGCTTATGTTAGACGCCTGTCAATACACCTATTCTATGCCAATAACTATGCCTACTGGTTAAGACAGGCATCCTTAGGTGTGGGAGGGTACCTCCGCTTAGGCATTGCTAGGCATCCAAAGAGTTCGGTGCCAAACTCAAATTATTTAATGGGTTTTCTTTTTGATTGGCTGTAAACCAGCGTGGTCAATTACCATGCCGATTAAACCATCTGGTTTGTAAATGGGCTGTTGCTTACTACCTCAAAAGAACCTGAATGTATCTAACACTTAGGCACCCTTTATAGAATGCCCCAGAAGAGCTAAGGCAGACAGTGAGCTGATAAACCCAGTTTTTTGCTGTATGAGCAAACAACTAAAATCTCAGGTGAATCACTTGGAATATGCAGATTCCCCAGGCAGACAAAGATGTCTTCTTTGCTAATTTTAAACTGTGGAAAGTGGTTTTATTCTGATTTTTGTATGTGCTTTTTTAATGCACCAGTTCTTAAGATTTCCCTGATACAGTAGTTTCTGGATTGCGAAACACTGGCTGTGTCAGATTTGTTATGAATAAGACTACCTTAATAGAGAAGCTTTGGCTACCAGAGGGAAAAGAATATAAGCCAAAAGGTCTTGTTAAAAGATTGCTTGAGACTTAAGAAGTCCAGTAAATAAGCTGCAAAATTGTGTTTTCTGAAAAAGAAGGTGGGGAAGTTTTTTAGCCAATGATTGAAAGAAATAGTGCCAGTAATGTGTTGTATGGCCACTCTGATTTCTGAGGCTTTTCTGACCCTCTAGATTAGAATGAGAAATTGGATTTTTTTGTGTTATGAAGTAGATTTGGAAATTTGATAATTTTTAGAATGAAAAAAATAGGTAATTTTTCAACACTGGATTATTTCAAGATCCAATACAGTGGGCTTTATCTCTGGTAATTTATTTGTAGATTTTTTGACATCTGACCTAATAATGTTTTGAGTGTTTTTTCACTAATAGGTTATAATTTGGTGCCAAATTTAGAAATAAAATCAGGTTTCAGGTTTATTTAAAAATTTGATATACAGCCTTATCAAAATTCAAAGCGGTTTTACATAATAAAAACAAAGAATAAAGAGGGCATAAGTTAAAAACAAATTACAATTATTATTACAGACGATCAAACGCACAAACATTAACATACCGATACAAAATGGAAAAGGGCAGAAATACATTTGTATAATGAAGAAGAGAGGGAGAAGGATCAAAACAAAAGGGAGGGGAACAAAAAATAAATAGTCTGGTACTTTGTAAGATAGGTTAAAATGATTAAAAAATGGCAAGGAATAAATTTCTATTGCAGTTCTTAGAAGGACTGTTATACTCCAAATGCGTTTTTAAAAAGAAAGGCCTTCAAGTTACTTTTAAATTTATCAAGTGATGAAATTTCTCTAATATAATTTGATATTGAGTTCCAGATGGTAAGGGCCTTAACAGAAAAGATATTAGTGCGCATTGTATTAATGTGTCTTAAAGAGGGAATGTATAGCAGGTTTTGATTAGATGAACGTAATGTACGATGAGGGGCGTGGGGGATTAGTAATCTGTTGATGAAATCAGGTTGGCCGGAAGTTATGGCCTTATGTGTCAGTAACATTATTTTATAGGAAATTCGGTGATATATGGGAAGCCAATGGGCATTGATTAAAAGTGGTGTGACATGATCGAATTTTTGAGCTTTTGAAATAATTTTAATGGCAGTATTTTGAATAATTTGAAGACATTTTATTTCTTTCTTAGTGATGCCTTTATATAAATGCATTGCTGTAGCCTAAGCATGAAACGACAAGCGAATGGATAAGAATGTTTAAAGAAAATTGATCTAATAAAGTGGCAAGTGATTAATCATTCGGAGGCGGTAGAAACATTTCTTGACTACTGAACTTATTTGTTCATGGAACGAGAGTTTTCCGTCAAAGATAACGCCAAGAAGTTTAATAGAAGTAACTATCTGAATGGGAACTGAGTTTATTATAATAGGGTAGGAAATTGAGAAACTATCCTTAACTGGGAAAATCATTGCTTTGGTTTTACTGATGTCACAGAGCCTATGGATTAACAATTGATGATCTATAGTATCGAAGGCCGATGATAAATCCAGTGAGATAAGTATAACTGATTTTTGGTGATCTAATTGGTACATGATGTTAGTGGTTAACCCTATCAAGGATAATTCAGTCGAATGGTGATTACGGAAACCCGACTGATTAGGATGGAGGACATTTGTTTGTTCGATGAAATCGAAGAGTTGATTAAAAACAATTTTTTCTGTAAGTTTAGCCAAAAATGGAATATTAGAAATAGGACGGTAGTTAGAAATCTCTGCTGCACTTATTTTATTGTCTTTAATAGTGGGAAAGATGATTGCTTCTTTCCATTGTTTAAGAACAGTACTTGTAGTGAGACTAGTTTCAATAAATTTGCGTATTTGGGGTCCAAATATTGAAAAATAACGCTTAAGAATAAGAGGGGGAATGACTTCAACGGAGGAACCCTTATAGTTCAGAGTATTGATGGTTTGTTGTATCTCTAATAATGAGGGAATCCTGAACCTAGAACATTTAGAACTCCATGTATCTGAGGATGAGGAATTTGAGGGAGATAAGCTGTCAAATTTAGCTTGATCTGATGACTGAATGGTTGATCTAATTTTTAAGGTTTTCTCTATAAAAAAACTCAGCCAAAGATTGGGCTAGTGGTAGCTGAGAAACATTGGGGTCATCGTGACGTTTTGTAGTCAGGGAACGTACAATCTTAAAAAGTGTTGCTGAGTTTTTTGCCTTTGATATTTTATGGGAGTAATAATTGGATTTTGCCTCAATTATTTTAGTTTTATAGAAAGTTGTATGTTCCTTGAAAAGTCTGAGGTTGTTTAAAGATTTGTCATGCCTCCATCGCCTTTCCAAAGATCGCAATTGATTTTTAATTAGTTTGAGTTCAGAAGGGAACCATGGATTGATTTGTTTACGATGGGATATGTAGTGAGATTGCACTGGAGCAAGCTCATCTAATAATTTCAGTAGTGAAGTTTGCCAAGCTGATATTGTCTCTTTCATATTAATAGGTTGATAGAGATCAAAATTAAAGTCAAAGGAAGCTGCAATAGAAGAGGAGTCTAACTTAGAATAATCTCGAAATTTAATTAACTTTGGCACTTGTTTGGTTTTTGGTGACCAAGAATAGGAGAACGTAAGTAGAAAATGATCTGACCAGGGGACCTGAAAAAGTCCTTTCAAAGAGAACTGGGAATAAAATGATAAGGGGACCAATATCATATCTATAGAGCAGGGGTGCCCAACGCGTCGATCGCGATCGACCAGTAGCTCAGGAAGGCAACGCGAGTCGATCGCGGAGCCTATCCCGGGCTCTGTGATAGACTCGTGTTGCCGTCCTGATCTACGGGCCGATCAGCCTTCCTCTCCAGTGTTCTTTCTCCCTAGGGCCTTTTAGCTGGGCGATCCGCCCAGCTGTCATCTGCCGCTGCTGAACAAAAAACCGGCTTGGAGATTTCAGCCCGTAGCGAACTTATGCTCCGGGCTCTAACGTGTGCGTGCCGGCTTCTCTTCTCTTCCCTCCGAAACCGGAAGTTATGTCCGGGGGGGGGAGGGGAGAAGGGAAGCCGGCGCGCACATGTTGAGAGCCCTGAAGCAAGCGTTTGCTATGGGCTAATGCGGGAGACAAGCATTTGTTCTTCTTCCTGCCGGGTCCTGCCTACTTTCTGTTTCCGCGAAGGCAGGACCCGGCAGCATTTCCCCTAATAGGTCGATCGCGATCTTGGGCTGATCAGCCTTCCTCTTCCCGATGGCAGAATTGACGTCGGGGAGAGGAATGCTGGTTGGCCGAAGCAGGGAGAGCTTGGGGCCTGTTATTGGTGGCGTTTGGGTCCTAGTCCCCGATGGCAATGGCAGTGGCAGTGACTTGGGGGAGGGCAGGGAGAAAGAAAGAAAAAGGGCAGGCAGGGGGACAGAAGGAAAGAAGAGAAACAGAAAAAAATGAAAGGGAGGCAGAGAGAAAGAAAGGGCAGGGAAGAGGAAGGAAAAGTTGGGGGAAGGAATGAGGTCTGGAGGAGAGGAAGCATACAGGCTAAAAGAAGGGAAGAAAGATTGTATGCACAGTCAGAAGAAGAAAGTGCAACCAGAGACTCATGAAATCACCAGACAAGGTAGGGAAAATGATTTTATTTTAAATTTTGTGATCAAAATGTGTCTGAATTTATATCTGCTGTCTATATTTTACACTAAGGTCCCCTTTTACTAAACCGCAATAGAGGTTTTTAGCGCAGGGAGCCTAGGAGTGTCGAGAGCAGCGTTGGGCATTCAGCGCAGCTCCCTGCACTAAAAACTGCTAACGTGGTTTAGTAAAAAGGGAGGGAGTATATTTGTCTATTTTTGTATGGTTGTTACTGAAGTGATAGTGCATAGAGTCATCTGCTTTGACCTCTTTGAAAACCCTGGAATAGGAATGATGATTAACATTTTCTATGCGTACAGTGTGCGTTGTGTTTTTTTAAAATTTTATTGTTGGTAGATCATTGTGACTTGGTCATTTAAAAAGTAGCTCGCAAGCCCAAAAAGTGTGGGCACCCCTGCTATAGAGTATGACCTGCTTGATGGGTTGGGTTAGATATGAGAGGTAAAATGCCAAGGTCTTTAAAAAGAATTAAGAAATCTTGAGTAAAATGGCATTTAGTATTTTCAAAGTGTAAGTTAAAATCTCCTAATATGAGTGGATTATTTGTAGAAGTGCAAAAGTCGTAGATCAAAGATTGCAATGATGCACAAGAAATTTGTGAAGTAGGGGGCGGAAGATAAAGTAGGAGACGGTCAAATGTGTAATCCATTTTTAGCTTGAATTGGATGAATTCAATGAGGCAATTATTGGAAGAAAATTGTAGATCAAAGACTAGGTCTTTGTGGTGCACGATAGCTACGCCTCCGCCTCTTCGACCTATATGATGGAAATAAAGGTAGGAAAAATCGGGTGGACATATAAATTTTAGGTAGGCTTCTTCCCCCTCAGTAAGCCATGTCTCAGTAATACAAAGTACATCAAGGTTATTATTAGTGATTGCATTGTATAATAGGTGATACTTAGTTTTAATCGACCTTGAGTTGATTAGTCCAAAATTAAGAGTAATAGTTTGAGCAGTACGAGGAGAGATTGAGTTTATTTCTTCATTGTGAATCTGGATGAGGTTTGGATAATAACAGACCAAGCTGGCTGGATTGATTAATGGCAACAGGGCGGCTACCCCATAGCACAGGGATCTTAGGAGTAAGATTGACCATATTGAAATAAGTGTGATTGAAAAAAGCAGGGGGAGAGGCAGTCTGTAAGAATTGAGAATTTCTGGTAAGAGAAACAATGTAGAATAAGGAAAATCGTATTCTTCCTCCAATTGAAGCATTGTAAAAAAAAAAAAAATGGCATTACTCTTTATAGTAGAAAGAGGGGTAGATAATTGGGATTTTCATTCTCTGGGCCTATGAAATTGAAAAGAAGGTTAACTTTAGACTCGAGAATAAGCTGTCTTGAGTATGGCTGGTAAGAAAGCAAACAGAATGTTAGGAATTATCAGAAAAGGAATGGAAAACAAAAATGAGAATGTTATAATGCTCTTATCGCTCCATGGTGCGGCTGCACCTCGAATACTGTGTGCATTTCTGTCACTATACAGAGAAGGGTGAAAAAAATAAATGGGATGACTTCATTGAAAGGCTAAGCTAGCTAGGGTCCTTCAGCTTAAGGGGAGATATGATAAGAAAGAGAAAAATTACTGAGGTAGATGTAACTTGCTTGTTTCTAGTACAATCCCACTCTTATTCTGGCTTAGTGGGCTATTTTCCCATACTCACCAGAGCTTGTAGAAAGCCTCATTACATAGATAACTGAGCCCCTCCCCTCTTTCCTCAGGAGTGCCCTCCAGGAATCCAGTTTCCTGCAAGCCAGACTGTAGGCGCTTGTCGTCTCAGCTTAGGTTTGGAGACTCCCACCACCAGCCATCCATGGTGAGCCATTCAGCGGTGCCTGCTAAGAAGCAATTCTGACACCAGACCTAGGGCACCTCCGCCCCCCCACCACCCGATGGATAGGGGTTAATGAATTTAAACTAAAATTAAATGCCAATTAAATGAAAATCTTTCTGGCAGACTTCATTAAAATTAAATGGAATTGACCAACCTATTAATCCTACTATTAAGCTATTAGGTATTATTCTCAATCAGTCTTTCACATTTGATACTCAAATTGACACTTTTGTAAAAAAAAAGTTTATTTGTTTTGTGGAAATTTCATACTATAAAATCCTATTTCAATTTTTCATCATTCAGGCTATTAGTACAATCTCTGATTCTAAGTACTGTATAAAGGATTATTACAATATCATCTATCTGGGTTCCTATAAGACTTAAAAGGATGAGACTTATTCAAAATACAGTAGTGCATTTAGGGGTCATTTTACTAAGGTGTGCTATCCATTTTAATGCTAACATGTCCATTATATCCTATGGCCGCATTCAGCGTGCGCTATATCGGCTACCACACATTAGTAAAAGGACTAGTTAAGCTGGAGGAGTGTGTGGCGCAGTGGTTGGATCTACAGCCTCAGCACCCTGGGGTTGTGGGTTCAAACCCTGCACTGCTCCTTGTGACCCTGGGCAAGTCACTCAGTCCTCTATAGCCCCAGGTACGTTAGATAGATTGTGAGCCCACTGGGACAGATAGGGAAAATGCTTGAGTACCTGATTGTAAAAACCGCTTAGATAACCTTGATAAGCGGTATATCAAATCCTAATAAACTTGAAACTTGAAACTTGAAACTTTAGTCTGAAAAAAAAAATCAGATCACGGAACACCTTGCTATTAGAAGTTACATTGATTCCAGTAGAAGCAAGAATAATTTTTAAATTTGTTTATGTTATAAAACATTTGGTCTCGCTCTGAACTATCTTCTAAAACACTTTGGGCTAGATTCACTAAGCAAACCAATCATGTACCGATCGGTTTGCGACCCGATTCACTAACCTTCTTCCCAATCTGATCAGTGCATGCATATGAGGGAAATGGCATGCAAATTTTGGAAGGCAGCGATTCACTAAACAATTTCTACAACACCGATTGGGCTAGCCGATCAGAAAAGAAGCAACTGCTGAAGACCAGTCACTTCTATCCTTGCCGACTCTCCTGCCCTTTAAAACCACAAGCTCGCAATGCTTATAGCAGAAAATTTTAAAAAGGAATTTTTCCTTTTTTATATATTCTGAAAAACGCATTGCGAGCCCGTGGTTTTAATCCGACAGTACCCGCCGTCGCCCACCCACCCTGCGCGTGAATGAATATGGCAGGAGGGATGCCAACTCCCTCCCGCCATCACAAACTTGGCCTGGCCCGGCCCACCTCCCCATACCTTTAAAAATTGTTGGGAGCAGGAGGGGTGCTCAGCCCCTCCTGCTCCATGCCGCCTCCTCTGATACACTGCATCCTTAGGCCATGCCCCAGTACATCATGTGATGCACAGGGAGGGGCCTAAGGCCCTGATTGGCTTTGGCGCCTCAGCCAATCAGGGACTTCCTTAGGGAGGAGTCTAAGGAAGTCCCTGATTGGCCATTATTTTTGGCCAATCAGGGACTTGAGACTCCTCCCTAAGGAAGTCCCTGATTGGCTGAGGTACAATCATGCATTGGCACCTATTATAGAATAACAGCTGTTTTTATAGCAGGCACCTTAAATGTAGACCAGCATTTTACAAGCCTGTGTTTAAGGCACCTGTCTTGCACCTACGCTTGCCTAAAGCCACTTCTGGCATAAACTACGCCCACCTCAGATGTCCTTAGGCATACCTAGATGCTTCCATTGGCAAGCAAACGGTACCTTCAACATAGATACCATTTGCTGCATTGATTTTTTTTAATACATGCTTTCCTATTGATTAGATGGCAGTAGCATATTACTGCTGTCTAACTTCAGGATATCTTTAGTAGAATCCAGGCCTTAGGGTGCAATTACTGTCCAATTGACAGCTACAAATTAAAGCATGTAAAGTCTATTTCTGTGCATTAAACATTCATAAACACTTTTATACTAAAACAAATATGAAAAGAAAACTGAAATTTTTTGCCTTGTGTTCATCCCTAATGGATTCTGATCTGTCCATATAACAAAAAGCCTAGTGGGCAATTCTATATCTGTGTGATTTAGGCACCTAAATGGTATGCATTTAGCACCAATTCTATAATGGCATCTGGGTATACCTAAGATATTAGCGTAAAGATGCTTTGGAATGCCCAAGTACACTACAGAACGTGCCTGATAGCATTCTTTGAGTTGTGTGCTTCATTTGGCAACATAGCAATGGCCTATCCATGCTCTGCTCACTTTTACACTCCCTTGCGGTTACCTGCTATATAGCTTTACAGAATAGCGTGTAGTACACTTATGCACATAAACACCAATTAAGGCGCCACTCAAGTGTACAAGATGTGCCTAACTGTATTTGCCCAGTTATAGAAAAGGGCCTTATGATTCCTAAAAGGGAAAGCAAGTGGGAATTCTTGGATCATTATGTGTTGATAATTCCAAAACATCTTCTCAAGAATCATTTATCTGGTTTATTGTGTTTGATTACTATCTTATTTGGTATGGTTTTATACTTTGGGAAATTAAACATTTTATTAGATATGGCAAAGAAAAAAAAGAAAGATAGAGATGGAGAATTGGCCTGTTGTTCTCTAAGGAGGGCAATCATCATTTGTTCCAACAGCCATCTGCAGCCAATAGTCCTGATTATTAAAAATAACAAAGCTGTACAAATTTTCTCCGCCTTTATGGAAGCCATGTTCGCTTTCTCTCCATGAAACAGGGCTGTCTGCAAAACCATGCACCATCAAGATCACCCACGGGGCTAGCTTCGGTTCATCAAAATACTGACTGCAAATGAGAATAAGACACATACAACATACTAATGTAGTTATATATTTTCACAACAAAGAAAAATGGGGAGACCCAATGATCCACAGTGAAAACAATCCAATATATTTTCATACATATCATAAATGAATATACAGAAAGTGTAATTTATATTACATAATTTTAACCCTTCTTTTCCCTTATAATAAAATCCTCCTTTAAGCTTGGAATAAATTTAAAGTTGATTTAAAATTGAAAAAAACCTACCTCATTTCTGTTGGAACCGATTTTATATATAGTAACAGAGAAAAAGTTAAACCCAAGTCTGCTATACTGTTATATATTTTCTGCTATAAGTGTATGTTGAGCTTTTTAATTTTTGTGTAGGTTCCTTGACAGATAATTAGTGACACAGTATAAAGAGATTAGGGTTTTACCTTAAAAATATATTTTCCAGTAGATAGGGATGGTATGCTGACCCATACGGTTATCCATCTGTGCGCAGGAGCATGCTGCAGAAGGTGTCAACCACAGCTTTTCAACTCATCCTCCTAAATGGTCTCTGCTGCCCCCTTCAGTTCGTATCAAAGCTGGCAACAGCCCTATAGAAGAAGACCGGCAAAGGAGGGATATAGGAAATTCCCCAAAACCAGGTGTCTGATCTGCTCAGATGAAGTTAAAACATTAACAAGCCTCTGAGCGGAACAATGAATTCAAGAAAATATAAGTGAAGCAAGAAACATAATCAGCCCGAATATTTATGGAGCTCAACCATTCCTCCCTTGTAATCTTATATACAGCCTTTTCCTAATCCAATAGTCTGACTGACAGTGAAATCTTAGCTATGGTGCTGACCATTAAGCTTGAATCAGAAAGCAGGCACCTCAGATAAATTGCTGGGTAGAGGGGTTTATCATACCATCCCCCTATCTATTGGAAAATATATTATCAAGGTAAGAACCTAATCTTTTTCCAGTGCAATAGGGATGGTATACTGAACCATAGTACTGCAGATCAGAAAGCAGCATCCTCCTGTGCTGCTATGTCCACCCTGTTGAATTTGGTGAAGGTATGAAGGGAGGACTAGGTTGCTGATCTACAAATCTCCTTGGATGGAATTCCCTGAGCTTCCACCCAAGAGAAGGCTACTCCTCTTGTCAAATGCAACTTCAACGAAATAGGTGATTGTGTTTGCTATAGCCAATGTAAGCAATTGCTCTACAAATCCATCTAGAAATGGTGACCTTGGAAGCAAGTCTGCCTCATCTTACCTGATTGGTCAACACAAAAAGATGATCCGAGAGACAAAACTGATTTGGCACCTCCAGGTAACTCAAGAGATCTTTCCACACATCCAAATTCTTTAAGACTTTGTCTTTCTTCCCAGCACCCATTTGCCCTGACCTTTTATAAGGATAGACAGCTGTATCACATTTGCACCAAGGAGGAGACAATAGAGAAGTTTCTGATCCTTAAAGGGGATACCGAGCTTACTACCAGGGAGAAGCCCCTCCACAATAAACAAAAGGCACCTCATTAGCAGAGGCCGACATCTGGCAAACTACGATTGCAGCAGCAATCGTTACAAGGGCAAGTGGTGGCTGGCTCGACTGGCTGACTTAATTTTTACTCTGATTTCATTTAGTTTTTTTGTTTGAGCTGGGTATGCCTAGCAAAATGCCTAACTCCACCATGTGGATTGTTTAAAATTTATAGTGTTACAGCGTACAGCCTTTCTTCTTGAGTATATGCTATGCTTGGATGGGAGACCAGTTATGGGGACTAGCAGAATGGGGACTGGTTGGGGGATATTAGCCTGTTGCTAATCAAGAGCACATTAAATATATCCTTCCTGTTTCTTTATGGGGATGCAATTGTTGGAGATCTCTCAGTTGTGGGGGATAGGAGATGGGGAGGAGGGGTGGGGTATAGGGAAGGGAATGAGAATGTGGTCAAGAGATCCCATTGTCCAAACTTCAGATGATCTGGAGAGGGGGGTGGGGTGCTTTTCTCTTTTTGTGCCTTTTCAGCTCTTGGGCTTTGCTAATGTACTTCCTATGGATAACTGTTTGTGGAGCTTAAATTGGTAACTTTTTTTTTTAAATTCTTTATTCATTTTCAAATTTACAATAAGTGTAACAATATATCCAAACAAATTAACAATAAATATAACACTTAAGAGCATATTATTTGTACCATTGATAATTATTATCTCCCACCCTTCCCACCCTTTCTTATCATATAATCAATACCTTATACAATATGTAACAATAAATTTACCCTCCCCTCCCCCCCTCACGATCAAACTTGTAAATTTAAGGGAAAAATAAAATAAAATGTCATCTAATCGGTACAATACTTTGTAAATGGCTCCCACCCATCCTGAAATTTCCTGAAAAAAACGCGCTGTATTGCAATAAATCTTTCCATTTTATAAACATGACATAAGGAATTCCACCAGAAATTATAATTTAATCTACTCCAATTTTTCCAATTATACGTAATTTGTTGAATGGCAACCCCAGTCATTATAAGTAATAATTTGTTGTTATTTGTAGAAATCTGACTTTTTGCTCTCATTGCCATACCAAACAGCACAGTATCATATGATAATGCCACTGGGTTATCTAATAAACAATTAATTTGGTCCCAAATTGATTTCCAAAAATTTTGGAAATTGGTAACTTTTAATGTTCGTGGCTTGAATAGCCCATTTAAGAGACAACTGATGTTTAAGGAGTCTGTACGCCTTCAGGCCACGATCCTATTTATACAAGAAACTCATTTATTAAGCAAACATGAACACCTGGTATGACATAAAAGATTCCCTTCTTTGTACTTAGCCTCTAATAAATAACAAAAGAAATCTAAAGGGGGGTGATTTTAATCTGACATTAGATCTTTCCCTGGATAACACAGCTATTTCTGTTCAATATGCGGATAAGGATCAGAAGCAGCTTTCTTTCCTTATGAAACATTAGGGATTACACGATTGCTGGAGAGTGGGTCATCCTACTACTCGATATTATACTTTCCACTCCTGGATACATGATACACACTCCAGGATTGATATGTGATTGGGGGATGGGTTGATAGGCTCTCAGGTAGTCCGGAGTGCTATTCATACTAGTACATTATTGGATCACGAACCTGTGGAAATGGTCATTGATGGTGGGTGCCTGCCTCCGAGGCCCTAGAGGTTCTCTGATGAGTCTGACCCCCCAGAATGTGGAACAATTGGCTAAAGAGCTACAGGAATATTTGGAATTGAATGATTGTGATATGGTGCCAAGAATTGTATGGGAGAGGTGTAAGACAGTCATGAGAGGGAAGATTATTGCGCTGCAGGTCTTCCTCCATAAAACTAAGGTAGAACAGGAGACGGCCTTGAAGAGCGAGTTCCAGCTTTACACCAAAGGCCATGAGAGGGTTCTCAGGGGTATTGAAGGATTTAGAGCTAGCTTCCATAATGAATCTTTACAAAAGGTGCATCAGGAACACTTTGATTACTGTAATAAGGTCAGTAGGCTTTTAACGAATAAACTCAAGAACAAGCTAACTGTAATAACATTGTCCAGGTATATAATAACAGAGGCTCATTATGTACATCATATCAGGAGATAAGTGCAGCCTTTTATGATTATTATGCCACCTTGTACCAATCACAGGATTCTAGAACAGAAGCTGAAATCTATAACAATTTAGAGTCTATCAGGTTACCTAGGCTGACAGAAGCAGAGGCAGAATAACTTTCTAGGCTAATACAGATAGAGGAAACCCTATAGGCCATGAAGTCTTTGCTTACTGGCAAAGCACCTGGTCTGGCTGGATTCACAAATGGCTTCTATAGATGTTTCTCTCAACTGCTAGCCTCCTCCTTACTAAGATATTTAATACGCTGGGAGATTGCTAATCTTTACCATACTTGTGGTGGCTGGTGGAAGTGATCTTAATTCTGAAGCTAGGTAAATCTTCCACAGATTGCAGCTTTTATAGGCCCATTTCCTTATAAGATACTTGGCTGCCAGAATGCAGATAGTGTTGCCAAAGTTGATCCATCAAGATCAGGCAGATTTTATCTGCAATAGGCTGACATTTGATAATATCAAAATGGCTCTCCATCTTATTTGGTCTGCTAGAAGGGCCAGCTCCCCTAATTTGATCCTGTCTCGACACAAAAAAGGCATTTGATAGGATGAGCTGGCCTTTCCTATTTCAGACTTTGCATAAGATGGGGATCCAAGGAAAAATTCTGGATTGGATTTTAACTATACATCATTCACCCCTAGCCTCGCTTAAAATTAATGGACAGTATTCGGATCTGATTGAGCTGAGCCATGGGATATGACATGTTATCCCCACAATTATTTGCCCTGGCTATAGAACTGTTTGCAAGCAAAGTTAGAACTTGTCCGGATATTGTGGGCATTTCGGTGGGCCAAACAGTACAAAATCTTATTGTTCGCAGATGATGTGCTGTTGACCTTGCAGAATCCTGAGTCCTCGCTTTCTGCAGTGTCATGGATCTTACATCAATATGGTGAGCTTGCGAGATTCAGGGTCAATATGTCTAAAACTGTGATTTTAAATATAAAATGTCTTTCCGAAAGGGTTAGTGTGTTACAAGCTCAGTTTCCTTTCCAATGGTCCACATATATTAGGTATCTAGGGATCAATCTAACCTCAGACCCAGCTAATCTATATAAGGCTAATTATCTGGGGCTTCTTCAGAAAGTTTTTGAGGAGTTGGAGTACTGGGAGGGCCTCAATATTAGCTGGATGGGGCGTATTTCAGCTGTGAAAATGATGCTTCTCTCTAAATTGCTATATCTATTTATGGCCCTACCCATAGGGTTGCCTGAAGGCTTTTTTTCACAGGCTTAACAAGAGTATTTTCTTATATTTGGAGGAAGAGGCCCCCTCAGGTACAGCATTCCATTCTCTATCAAATGAGATTGAAAGGAGGTATGGGAGTTCCCCATTTTCATCTATTCTACAAACAGCAGCTCTTTTGAAGGAAGTATTTCTCGACTTTACAAAGCCCTATTGTTGTGGGATGCACCTATGGACCCATATAAAGTTGCATAGGAAAGAGATTGGGTTTCCGGGTTCAGATGTGGCGTGGCAGAAGATCTATGAAAGGTTATTTCAGTTTTTGGTTTCTTTCGGTCTCTTCCTAGTACTGTAGCCCTTAAAATTTGGGAAGTTTTCTGCACAAGCCACTGATAAGTGTTGAAGACAGTGTGGTCATAGAGGAGATTTTCTGCATGTGTGGTAGAGTTGTCCGTTGATCAAACCATTTTGACACAAGGTGGGCCAATTGGTAGTGTGCATACTTCCCAGAGAGTGGTAGAAAACTGGAACATTCTTCCAGAGTCATAGGGGAAAACACCCTCCATGGATTCAAGACAAAGTTAGACAAGTTCCTGGTGAACAAGAGCGTACACTAGTAGAGCTAGTCTCAGTTAGAGCATTGGTCTTTGGCTAGAAGGCCGCCGTGTGAGCAGACTCCTAGGCATGATGGACCAATGATCTGACCCAGCAGCGGCCATTCTTATGTTGTTATGTTCATAAGCACTGCCCTTTGATAGTTGAGTGTTGTTTGTTAAGTGTCCCGCTCCCGGAATACACTGGCTCTGGACAAAACTTAGCTGCATATATTTTTACAGCAGCACACACAGCCCCTGCAACAATGTGGAGGCACCAGGCAATGCCAGATCCAGCACTTTTTTGCAGTAAATTCAATTATTTGCAAACTGTCCAAATTGACAGCTTTAAGACACAATATTATAAAGACCTATCATGACGTGTGGGATGTTTATACTGAGTGGGGAACGGGAGGAGGAGAGGAAAGAGTCTTTCTAGATTGTCGGGGTTTGGTGTGGTTTCTCTTGATGATTGGCGGGGTGGTCTTTTGATTGGGATGGGGGATACGGTTGGGGGTGGGGGTAATATATTTTGGTTATTTTTGTATTGATTGCTTGTTCAAGTGCATATGCTGTTTGTGCTTTTGAAGGTATTGTAGGTATTGAAGATATTGTATATCTTTAAAATGGTGAATAAATAAACTTATTCAAAAAAAAAAAATAAATAAATAAAAGATGGGTGAGCCTGTTGAAGCTAGTGTGATAAGGTGCAGCTTGGAAGAGGAATGCTAGGGTTGTGCAGCATGGTCCAGTCGGGGATGGGGGAGGGAGTCAAGGCTGTTGTGCAAAAAAGCAAACACTTTCTTTAGTTTGTTTTAAAGCTACTAAGTAGTAGATTTTAAACAAATCAGAGAAAATATTTCTTCACTCTGCACCACAGGGAAGAAGGGGGAGAACGGGAAAAAAACACTACCTCAACCCTGACCAAATACAGCCAGCAAAAGCTGACCGAGTTTAAGACATAAGTCCTAAAGCTCCAACTCACAATTTCTTGACCCTTATTTAAATAATTAACCCCCCCCCTCATATGCAGACACTGGCTCGCTTCCAAAATGGGGGGTGGGATGGGGGGAGTGAAATTTCTCCCCTGGTCATGAAGTCCCCCTTCTAAAGTCAATGGCAGAAGGAATCAAGGACACCAAGCCCACTCTCCTTTAAAAGCCCTCAGAACTTTAACTCAACTCCCCTTGAGCTGAACAGGCACAACAGGGCAAGCTGAAGAATCAAAAAAGTGGCAGTTTGGGGTTTTAAAAATTAGAACTCATGGCTCTCAGCAACAGGGTTGCTATTAAGGTCTCTGCCATCCGTCCCCAAGGTTTACACCATGGAGCCAATGTGGCCTTTCAAAAATGGGGAGACGCCCGCCAGCACAAAAATGTGACCACCAATGAAACTGCAGGCACAAACCTAGATTGTGAGCCTCCAGGGCAGGAAACTACCTAGTGTACCTGAATGTAATTCACCTTGAGATATATTGCTCAAAAATGGGTGAGCTATATCTAAATAAACATTTCACAGAATTTTCAAATGTTGCATGCAGATTTTTTTTTTGCACAGAATTCTTTAGAAGTAATGGTAATAAGAGATTACTCCTTCAGCAAACCTCAAAGTAGCTCACAAAGAAAAGATGCATGCCATATTGGCTATTTGTGACTTTTTAATTTTTATTTTCATTGGGTAAGTTACTTTTTCAAGAATAAAAAATAACTTTTAAAGAAGTTTAAGTATATTTAAAATAACACTATTTTCTGGATTGGTGATCCTCATTTGGATTGTGAGGCAATGCAACGTAACCCACTAATAGATCATATAGGAGGGGGTGCTGAAAAGTTCTCAGCCCAGCCAAGAAAGGCTGAGCTTACAAGTTATTATTCCACATATTCACCACTAAGTTCAACACACTAGATGCATCATGTCTAGCGTTTACGTAACCCTTCCAAAAAAATACACTGACCTTTGGTGCACTAAAATACTGTTCCGTTGCTGCAATCACCTCTGAATCACTCAAACAATGTCACTCTTTCAAACTCTTTTTAAGGTTTGGAAACAGAAAATAGTCAGATGGAGAAAAATCTGGTGAGTAGGGTGGATATTAATTGTTTTGCCAGCCGTGTGAGCATGTGCATTGTCACACAAAAAAACTCCTTTCTGCAGCTTCCCTCTTTTTTTTTTTTTCTTTCAATGCCTCCTTTAATTGGCACAGCAAGTTACAGCCGTATTCTGCATTGTTGGCCCCTTGGAAGATAGTCATTACAACACCTTCCTGATCCCAAACACTATGGCCATGACCTTTCCTGCTGACTTTTGGGTCTTGAATTTCCTTGGCGTTGGACAACCTGAATGCTACCACTGCCTGCACTGTTGTTTTATCTGAGGATCATAGTAGTATAACCATGTTTCAGCAACATTTAACTAGTCATTCCAAAATGCTACCAGCAGCTCACAGAAAATGCTGCAAAATCAACTGGGAAGTGACCACTCGATGTCATTTCTTGTCAGCATTCAAACATTTGGCATCCACTTGGCTGACAGTTTCTGCATACCCAGCTGTTCATGGATTATACACCTAACATATTCCCTGGATATCTATTGGTGTCTCAGTAGTTATTTTAGCTGAGATTCACTGATCTGCCCAAATCAGGTCATGGACATGTTCAACAATTTCAGGAGACTTTGCTGCAACTTCAGTCTCAAAATCTCCACACTGAAAGTTTATACACCACTTCTTCACTGTAGAGTATGATGGGCATTTGTCATTCAATGTTTGCATCATATGTTCATGGATTTCATTTGGAGGTTTTTTTAAAATTTTATTTTCATCATTTTCATTAAAAATACAAATACAAAAATAACAATACCAAATGCAAAAAACCCCAACTCCTCTAAGAGTAAAACAAGAGGAGGAATGCTAAATACAAATAGTCTTAAGATATAATTATTATCACATAACATGGAACAGAAACCACCCAATATAAAAAGCAAGAACCCCCTCCTCCAAATCAGCATAATCCCCATCTCTCAGTCCCCACACAATATGAAAAAGAACCCCCCCATTATATCCAAACAGTAATAAACACTACCAGTTGGCTAAGATATAAAATCATCCCAAGTTTTATACAAAGCCATAATTCTACCATTTTATATGCCGTAAATTTAGACATCAAGCAAATATAATCTAATTTCACCAAAACCAATTCTAAGGTGGGAGGCAAAGCCTGTTTCCAATGATGTGCACTAACAAGCTTAGCTGCTACAAAAAGAGATATTGCAAATTTATGTGTCCGTTGAGGAATCCCGACAGGTATCAAGTTTCAGCAGATATGAAATACCCAATACCCTTTCAAATACTTAAATGTCCCTCTTTTCTTCTAGGGCAGTGATGGCTAACCTTTTTGAGCCCGAGTGCCCAAACTGCCGCACAAAACCAAAGAATTTCCTCAAAGTGCCAGCACGTCAATTAAACCTTAATAACAAGATTTAATATCTAAAAACTCTTTATAAAGTTGCCTGAACTATGTAACATCATTTTTAAAGGTTGGAATCTTTGTATTGTCAGAGAATCAATTTGATTCACAATCCTTTGGTTTTCATTTCAATTTATTGGCAATTTATAATGTTTTAATGATTTCATTCAATTTAATGAATTTAGGAAGAATTTGATTCAGTTACACAATATATTTTAAATGTATTATTCACATAACATGTCAAATGTATCCTGAATAAAAAAAAGATAAACTTCTTAAAACTGTTAACTGTGTCAAGACTCGGTGTGTATTCCCAAAGAGTCTATACATGTTTTTTTGTAAAATTTACAATCAAATTAGAAAATAGTTAAATCATTACATTTCTAATAATATGATGTAAAGAAAACAAAAGAGCTTTCAATTAAACCAACCGTTTTTATTGGAAATTCCAGATTGGAATACAACAGGGCCATGTAAAGTCCCTTTTTTAAATAACATCTTTAAATAATATTTAAATAACTTAGAAAGTGTTTTAACTGCAAACTGAAAACACTGCTTCATGTAAACATATGCATTGGGCATGCTCTGAAAAAATTAATGTGATTTTTGTTGTTGCATGCATGCTGTTAACTTGTCAATCCTTGGCTCATAGTGCGTTAATTTCAGAGCAACACATGCAGCACTCATGTCATCCGTTAATCTGTTTCTAGCATCAGATTTTATATGATTCAAAGTCGAAAACAGCTGCTCACAATCATAGGATGACCCAAACAAAGTAAGAAGAGCAATCCCAAGTGCTTTCATGGACTTAAAATTGTCTGGCAGAGAATTCCACGCTTTTAGGATTTCATTTTCAGAACTGCTAGCAGTGATTTCATTTGTCACCCTTTCACACTCAATACGTTCAAGAGCCGCACGAAGGTCATTGAATTTACTTTTCCAGATAGAGCTTTCTTGAAATTCCAGTAGCTCCATTTCCAAATTTTGAATATCCAACCACTGTAAGCAGGAAAGATCAAGATCTTCAAATGTGGACTTTTCTGGGGAAGTTATAAATGAAAGGGTTGTCTCCATCTTACGGAACTGAGAAAATCTTTTACTAAAATTCTCCTTTGCTTCGGCTACAATGGTGGAATATGCTTTGTGGATTTCCTGGTGCTTTTTATGACTGTCCACAAATGTTGTAGAATTAGCCAAATGTATTTTTAGGTTGGGAAAATATTTTCGCTGTCCACTCTCAAGGTCTTTTTCAAAAACATGCAATTTTCTCTCAAAAGCTTTGATGTCACTAAACATGCTTTCTGCTGTTTTTCCCATGCCTTGTAATTTTTTGTTTAGTACATTAAAGTGGTTAGTAAAATCTGTAAAGAACATGAGGTTGGTAAGCCAGGCCATGTTGGTGAGTTGAGGATAGTCTTCCCCCTTTTTGTTCATAAATAGCCTAACTTCTTCCAAGCAGGCCACAAATCTCTCTAATACTCGTCCTCTGCTCAGCCACCGGACATTATTGTACATCAGTAAAGTGTTATATTGTGCCTGAACCTCATCAAGAAGGGCTTGAAATTGTCGAAAATTAAGAGCACGCGCCATGATGAAGTTCACCATTTTTGTTACATCTTTGAGGACATCGTCAAGTTTTTTGCTGCTTTCTTTGGCGCAGAGAGCCTCTTGATGTATTATGCAGTGAAATTGAATCAGTGGATGTTTTGCTTCCTTAGCAAAGAAATGAATGAATCCTGATGTTGTCCCCACCATGCTAGGTCCTCCATCGCTAGTAACTGAAACCACTTTTTCTGGACTTATGTCTAGTGATGAAAAAGCCTCCATCACAGCATTGTGGATATCTATCCCTTGTGTTCTTCCAGGCAAAGATAGCAGTTTTACCAGCTCTTCTCTCATGATGTCACCAGTAGCATAACGCAAAATGAGCGCTAGTCTTGCATGGTTAGTAATATCTGTACTTTCATCCAAGCACATGGAGTAGAAGGGTGCTTTTTGTAAGTCGCAAGTAAGCTGTTGACTAACATCAGCAGCCATTCGCAGAACCCTATCTTTTGCAGTATTTCTGCTTAGTGGCATCTCAGAGATACGCTGCACAATTTTATCCTTGTTTTGGAAATCATGGAAGAGTGAATTACTCCCAGCCAAAATTGCCTTTTTGATAAAATCTCTATCAGAGAGGGGCTTACCATGTTTTGCCATGCACAGTGAAATTTGAAAGCTGGCAACTGTAAGATGATTAGTTTTTGAAAGATAGTTGCTAAAACTAAGAGACTGGGAGTGATATTTCTTTAATTTTCCTACAAGGAACTCTTTTCTTTGAGCTAAACCAAGTTCAGCAACACTGTTATGGTTGGTCTCAAAGTGACGTTTTGACACTTGATGTGCGAGACACAACACTTTCATTACACATAATACACAATGCTTTCCCACTGCGTTCAATCACTCCATATGTCTCTGTCCAGGCCTCTTGGAATGGTCTTCCACTATCTGTTTTTGCTTTTTTTGCTGTACTCATTTTCTTTGTTCAAGACTTCAAGTCTACAAAAAGATAAAATTTGTATAATAAAAAAAATCTAATGAAGTGCTGTATACAAATCCGTCCCCATAAAAAAATATGTGATTGGGGAATTTTACTAATTGTAGACATCCGTTTTGATCAAAAAATATACTGTCCGGGTGAAAACCGGACTTGTGCAACCTGAGTGTATGGGAAAAGGACTTTTATTTTTCATTATTGGAGCCTTTGTTATTTTATTATGATGTTTACAAAAGCACTGTGAAGGGCCACATATACACTTTACTGTTTTTTGCTATATTGAGTTTTCCATAAGTTACAGCGCAGAGGATTAGTGTGTTTGTTGTTCACAGAGAGCCCAGCCCTCCTCTCAGCTTACTGAACTTCTCTATGCAATCATCATAAGCAGCTTTTTTATTTCCTCGAATTTAGCATGTCTCCCATGGAAGATACAGAGGTTTTTACAGAGGAGCACATTATTAGACACATTAACATCCCCCCATATCCTCACCTCTCTAGCATGGGAGCACTAGGAACTGTTCCTGATTACAGATGTCACATGTGGAGTCACACTACAGCCTCACTGAGTTCCTGTGACAGACTCAGTGTGAAGCTTCTCTTCCTCCCCCCACTTCCCCCTCACACACTGCCTGGCTCATAGGATACTAAGGGGAAGACAGGCAGGCTAAACATCCACTCACAGGACTGCAGCCAGCACAGGAGGATGGGCCGCGGCCCACCGGGACAATGCCCGGTCCTCCCAATGGCCAGTCCGGCCCTGTTGCCAGGTGAGCTGCAAAGCAGACACCGGCACACTCGCCTCCCGCCGCGCCGCATATCTTAATTGCAGACCTTCCCACGTTCCAGCTGCAAGGCCTTCGCATGCCACAGCTGGCACGCGTGCCATAGGTTCACCATCGCTGCTCTAGGGTATACATATTCAGGGCTTCCAGTCTCTCCTCATATGTCTTTTGGCGCAAACCTCCTATCACTTTCGTCGCCCTCCTCTGGACCACTTCAAGTCTTCTCATATGCTGAGAGGCTGGAGAAGCTGGGGCTCTTTTCCCTGGAAAAGCAGAGACTTAGAGGGGATATGATAGAAACTTATAAGATCATGAAGGGTATGGTGAAGGTAGAGAGACAGATTCTTCAGACTGGCGGGGGCAACAAAAACTAGAGGGCACTCAAAAAAATTTAGGGGAGATAGATTTAGAACAAATGCTAGGAAGTTCTTCTTCACCCAGAGGGTGGTGGACACCTGGAATGCGCTTCCAGAGGAGGTGGTTGAGCAGAGTACGATTTTGGGTTTCAAAAAGGGATTGGACGAGTTCCTGAAGGGAAAGGGGATCCAGGGGTATAATTAGAGGGTTACTATACAATACAAAACGCCCTTGAGTAATAGATCACTACAGGTCCTTGACCTGGGGGGCCGCCGCGGGAGCGGACTGCTGGGCGTGATGGACCTATGGTCTGACTCGGCAGAGGCAATGCTTATGGTTCTTATGTCCTTCGCCAGATACGGTCTCCAAAACTGAACACAATACTCCAAGTGGGGCCTCACCAACGACCTACACAGGGGCATCAACACCTTTCTTCTACTAGTTATGCCTCTCTTTATACAGCCCAGCTCCTTCTGGCAGCAGCCACCACCTTGTCGCACTGTTTTTTTGCCTTTAGATCTTCGGACACTATCACCCCAAGGTTCCTCTCCCCCTCCATGCATATCAGCCTCTCACCTTCCAGCATATACGGTTCCTTCTGATTATTAATCCCCAAATGCATTACTCTACATTTCTTTGCATTGAATTTTAATTGCCAGATAGACCTTTCCTCCACTTTTCCTCCACTCCCTCCACGGTGTCTACTCTGTTACAAATCTTGTATCATCCGCAAAAAGGCAAACCTTATCTTCTATCCCTTCAGCAATGTCACTCACAAATATATTGAACAGGATCGACTCCCAACACCGAACCCTGAGGGACTCCACTACTCATCTTTCCTTCCTCCGAGTGACTTCCATTAATCACCACCCTCTGGCATCTGTCCGACAATCAGTTTCTAATCCAGTTCACCACTTTGGGTCCTAATTTCAGACCTTCAAGTTTGTTCAAGAGCCTCCTATGAGGAACCGTGTCAAAGGCTTTGCTGAAATCTAAGTAAATGACATCTAGCATATATCCTCGATCCAGTTCTCTGGTCACCCAATCAAAAAATTCAATCAGGTTCGTTTGACACGATTACCTTTTGTAAAGCCATGTTGCCTCGGATCCTGTAACCCATTAAATTCTAGGAAATTCACTATCCTTTCTTTCAGAAACACTTCCATTATTTTTCCAACAACCGAAATGAGGCTTACCAGTCTGTAGTTTCCCGCTTCTTCTCTGTGATCACTTTTGTGAATAGGGACATCTGCTCTTCTCCAATCACCAGGAACCACTCCCGTCTCCAGAGATTTGTTGAACAAGTCTTTAATAGGACCCGCCAGAACCTCTCTGAGCTCCCTCAGTATCCTGGTATGGATCCCGTCTGGTCCCATCGCTTTGTCCACCTTCAGTTTTTCAAGTTGCTCATAAACACTTTCCTCCGTGAACGGCGCAGAATCTACTCCATTTTCTTACGTAACTTTGCCAGACAAAGTTCTCTGGGATTTTCTTCCATGAAGACAAAACAGAAGTATTGGTTTAACACTTTTGCTTTTTCCTCATCATTCTCTACATATCGGTTCCCAGCATCTTTTAGTTTAGCAATTCCATTTTTCATCTTCCTCCTTTCACTAATATATCTTAAAAAATTTTTGTCTCCCTTTTTTACATTTTTAGCCATATGTTCTTAGAAACATAGAAATAGACGGCAGATAAGGGCCACAGCCCATCTAGTCTGCCCACCTCAATGACCCTCCCTCTACCTATCTCTGTGAATAGATCCCACGTGTCTATCCCATTTGGCCTTAAAATCAGGCACGCTGCTGGCCTCAATAACCTGTAGTAGAAGACTATTCCAGCGATCAACCACCCTTTCAGTGAAAAAGAATTTCCTGGTGTCCCCGTGCAGTTTCCCGCCCCTGATTTTCCACGGATGCCCCCTTGTTGCCGCGGGACCCTTGAAAAAGAAGATATCTTCTTCCACCTCGATGCGGCCCGTGAGATACTTGAATGTCTCGATCATGTAACCCCTCTCTCTGCGTTCGAGTGAGTACAGCTATAATTTATCCAGCCGTTCCTCGTACGGGAGATCCTTGAGTCCCGAGACCATCCGGTTGGCCGTTCTCTGGACCGACTCAAGTCTCAACACATCCTTACGGTAATGCGGCCTCCAGAATTGCACACAGTACTCCAGGTGGGGTCTCACCATGGATCTATATAATGACATAATGACTTCAGGCTTACGGCTGACGAAACTCCTGCGTATGCAACCTATGATTTGCCTTGCCTTGGATGAAGCTTGTTCCACTTGATTGGTAGTCTTCATGTTCTCACTGATGATCACCCCTAAGTCTCGTTCTGCTTCAGTTCTTGTCAGGATCTCACCATTAAGGGTGTAAGTCTTGCATGGATTTTGGCTGCCCAGGTGCATGACTTTGCATTTTTTGGCATTGAAGCTGAGTTGCCAGGATCTCTTCTGTCTGTGCTTTAGCCAGACGTAGCTCTCTCTTGGCTTCTTTCAATTTCACCCAGTAGTCCTTTCTATACTCCTCTTCTTGTTTTTTTTTATATTTCAGGAACGCCAACTCTTTTGCTTTTATTTTCTCCGCCACTAGTTTGGAGAACTACATCGGTTTCCTTTTTCTCTTGTTTTTATTTATTTTCTTCACATAAAGGTCCGTAGCCATTTTTATTGCTTCTTTCAGCTTAGATCACTGTTTTTTCACTTCTCTTATGTCCTCCCATCCTAACAGCTCTTTCTTCAGGTACTCTCCCATTTTATTAAAGATTGTACGTTTGAAATCTAGGACTTTAAGTATCGTGTGGCCACTCTCCACTTTAGCCGTTATATCAAACCAAACCGTCTGATGATCGTTACTTCCCTGGTGAGCACCCACTCGAACATTAGAGATACTCTCCCCATTTGTGAGATCCAATATTGGGTTTTCCCTCGTGGGTTCCGTAACCATTTGTCTGAGCAGAACCTCTTGGAAGGCATCTAGAATCTCCCTACTTCTTTCCATTTCCCCAGACGAAACTTTCCAGTCCACATCCGGCAGGTTGAAAATCTCCCAACAGCAAAACCTCCTCCTTCTTTCACCAAGAGCCCATAACAGTATAGATGGAATATTCTGTTGTTCCATCTTAATCCAAGGTTTCTGAGGATCCCCCAAACATGCTGCTAGTATCTGTATTTGGGCCACTTTATGATATAAAGCAAAATGTGGAACTCCTTACCACCTCGCCGTCTCACCTGACAAAGCATTGCGCGTTTTATTCTAGGGGGTTTCCTTTTCCAGATACAGTGGAACCTTGGTTTATGAGCATAATTCGTTCCAGAAGCATGCTCGTAAACCAAATTGCTCGTATATCAAAGCGAGTTTCCCCATAGAAAGTAAGGGAAACTCGCTTGATTCGTTCCCACCCCCTGAGGCCAGCAGCATTGCTCTATCCCCCCGAGAACCGGCATTGCTCCCCCTGCTCAAGAAGGCCCCTCCGCGTGATCCGGAATCCCCGCCACGATCCGGCATCCCCCACGCGATCCGGCATCCCCCATGCGATCCGGCACCCCCCATACCATGATCCGGCACCCCCCACCCACCCGAACACTTCGCTTACTCTCCATCTGGCACCCAGCACTAGCACCAACGCACAGGACATGCTGGTGCCGGTGCCCAAAAATCTGCAGTTCTTTTTGCTGGGCCTTGAGCATCTGCGCATGCTCAAGGCCTTCGAGTTCCCGGTCTCTCCGAGATTCTCGGAGATCCGAGAATCTCGGAGAGAGCAGGAACTCGAAGGCCTTGAGCATGCGCAGATGCTCAAGGCCCAGCAAAAAGGACTGCAGATCTTCGGGCACTGGCATGTCCTGTGCGTTGGTGCCGGTGCCGGGTACCAGATGGAGGGTAAACGAAGTGTTTGGGTGGGTGGGGGTGCCGGATCACGGCGTGGGGAGGGGGTGCTCGTACATCGAGGCAAGCTCAGTTTGCGAGGCACCAATTTTGTGAATGTTTTGCTCGTCTTGCAAAACACTCGCAAACTGGTGCACTCGTAAACCGAGGTACCACTGTATATGAAAAGATCTTACAATTTAAAAGGAAGAAAAAATGCTTTGGGATAAATATGGGCAAGGCCGTAAAGAGATATAAAAATTTTGGCAATACTACCATCTTGACTGCATTAATCTGGCCTAACCAAGAACAAATCAACAAGTACTTCCTTAAGTTTTTTTGAAGTTTTCTTCTGCACGAATAGGAACTTCATGATGGCTCAGAGTTCCACACTTAAAAATTCCACTTTTCACTGATGTGGTTCAATCAATGATCTGAAACAAATTCAAAACACAGCATTACAATTCTGCAAACTGGCACTTTGCAAAATAAAATAACACTCTTTTCAGCTACAGTGGCAAATTACCGTAATGCTAAGGATTTAGGAAGCTGGTTGGGATGAGAACTTTTCAGCACCCCTTTGTAATTATCATACATATATACATAATTGACTGGAATATGGCACTCCCCAATCTATGTTCTACTAATAAGACATCCAAACAAGATTGCTCAACTGGGAGTAGCCATCTCATGTGCTTGTGCACTGTTTCATGACCTTTAGATACTCTCCCATTTGGGTGTCTTTTTGAATTATCCTATTTCAACCTTCAAAAATGTAGAAGAATTTGGAACAGAACACCAGAAGACGCTTACCATAGATGATCCAGCAAATGGTGTATCTTCTCTGGAAGTATGAAACCAGTAAGGGTGCACAGACAGGCTCGACTCAGTACTGCACTGGGTTGAGGACAGCAATATGTAGAGATGAAACTGTATGAATGATTATTGCTGCAGAGGAAGATCATGAGGTGTAGTCAGGAGCTGTGCATGAAGTGTTAACTAAAGCAGTAGAGCACTGCACTCATACACACCTAAGCAAGGCTCACTGTAATCCCCCTTGCCCTCAGAGAACTCCTCAGAGAACTTGACACACCACCCAATTGTTCAGATACAATAGGAAAAGCTCTTGCAAAAAGAATTCAACAATGATGCTGGTGGCACATATCTTTCATTTCTCAATTCTGTAGCTATGCTCCTGCTCCTATAGCATAGACTATGCGTTTCCTATCATTAATTTGAGGAAAATAATTAAAAGGAGGAGATAAAAGGGATCCTGAAGATATATGTATCAATAGTGAACAAGCAGCACTCAACATTTTCACTTCTGTAAATACCCCTGGCAGAATTTGTCTAAGATGTGTACCATTTGTGTAAAATATGAGTGATCAGACAAAATACATTTTTTATTTTTAATTAAATCATTATGCATCATAGAATATTACAATCAATAATTGAACCTTAGCAATAAAGGGAATAATTAAAGATCCTGTTCAAAAGTTTGCATACTCTTAGTTCTTAATACTGTGTATTGCCCTCTTTTGCGTTAATGATTGCTTGCAATCTTTTCTGATAGTTATAAATGAGGCCCTTTATTTTCTCATGTGGTAAAGCTGCCCATTCATTTTGGCAAAAAGCCTCCAGACCCTGTACATTCTTTGGTAATGAGTCAAGCATGCCTGTGTATCTTCACCAGCCTGCTAAGTTGTTAGAATTCTGCGTTAACATACAACAGATTTTCTAAACCTGGCAGATGGATTCCATAGTTCACAACACATAAGAACAGTCTTACTGGGTCAGACCAATGGCCCATTAAGCCCAGTAGCCCGTTCTCACGGTAGCCAATCCAGGTCCCTAATATCTGGCCAAAACCCAAGAAGTAGCAATATTCCATGCTACCAATCCAGGGGCAAGCAGTGGCTTCCCCCATGTCTTTCTCAATATCAGACTATGGACTTTTCCTCCAGGAAATTGTCCAAACCTTTCTTAAAACCAGCTACACTATCCGCTCTTACCACAACCTCTGGCAACGCATTCCAGAGCTTAACTATTCTAAGTGGAAAAAATTTTTTCCTCTTATTGGTTTTATAAGTATTTCCCTGTGACTTCATCGAGTGCCTCCTAGTCTTTGTAATTTTTGATGGAGTGAAAAATTGATCCACTTGTACCCGTTCTACACCACTCAGGATTTTGTAGACTTCACAATCATATCTCACCCTCAGCCGTCTCTTTTCCAAGCTGAAGAGCCCTAACCTTTTAGTCTTTCCTGAACACGGATTTTGGACTTTACAAAGTACAGAAACCTTATTGCTGGACCTAAGATCAAAAGTTAAATCCTAAGTAAAGGTAAAGAGACTGGTCTGTTGCAGTTCGATATCTCAACCGCGTTTTATGCAGTCAATCACTCTCTACTACTACTAAAGCTAAGTAAACTTGGATTACATGGAATGGTAATAAAATGGCTGACAGAATTCCTAGGGAATAGGACATATGAAGTAAGAAAGGGCTATAAAAAAATTCAATATTGGAACGCCTTCTGCGGGGTACCACAAGGCTCACTGCTATCCTCTTCACTATTTAACATGTACTTAAGAGCCTTGGGTAAGAGATTTACCATTCCCCAAGTTCATGCATTTTCCAATGCAGATATTTTCCTCCTCTGTCTAGCCAAGGAATCTTTTGAGGATACAATGCAGTACTTAACGATGATTATCGAAAACTTGGTCCAGAAGAACTTTCTCAAATTTATGAACTGAAAAGACCAAGGTACTTTGGTTTGGTGATTACAACTCATTGCCACATAAAGACTTGGTGCTACTTACAGAAGAAAAACTTAAGATTGAAAACACAACAAAAAGTTCTGGGAGTCATTCTGGACTCTTACCTTGGAAATCCACATCGATTCCTTGGTTTAAAAAAAAAAATATTCTTCAGACTAAGGCAATTAAAAACCATTAGACATGATTTAAGCCAGATTGTTCTACTCCCATACTTAAACTACTGCAATTCTTTGTATTCTGGTATCTCAGAGAAAGAATATAAGAGATTGCAACTACTTCAGAATACAGCGGCTAGACTAATCTTTTGGTTAAGTCACTTTGAGATGGCAAGTCCATTACTGAGAGAGCTACACTGGTTACCAATGAAAAATAGAACTCAGTTTAAGATCGCTTGCAAGGTCCATAAGGCCATAGATGAAGAGAACTCACGAGGATTTGTATCTGATACTAATGCTACATGTTCATTCTATAACTCCAGAACAACACAGCATTTCATGCTACCCTTTCCTGCTCTCAAACAAATTCACCAGAAAAAAATTATTTGCATTCGCCTTTGAATTTCAAGGTCCCAAAATATGGAATAGCCTACCATTATGTCTATGTCATATCTCTTCTTACTACCATTTCAGGAAAATGTTAAAATATATACCTCTTCTCTTTAAAACTTGCATGATCGACATTCAGTTGTACTCAATGAATCCTACTGTATCTATACTGTAAATCTTAGGAATCTTATTGTAAGTCACAATAAATCCTTGTTGAAATTTGCAGAACATAAGAAACTGTATGGTTGTCTAGCAAGAATTGCATGTTTGAGTTCTTCCCAAAGTGGCTTAATGATGTTGAGGTCAGAAGACTGATGGCCTCTCCAGAACCTTCCCTTTTTTTTTTTGCTGCAGCCACTAAAGTGTCAACTTATGTTTCGGATCATTGTCATGTTGGAAAGTCCAAATTCACCCCATGTGCAGCTTCCTGGCTAATGAATGCAAATTCTCCTCCAATATTTTCTAATAAGATGCACCATTCTTCCTGCCACCAACTAAATTCCACACACCTACAAAATAGCAGATATCCACTTCTATGTTTTACAGTAGGGAAGGTGTGCTTCTCTTCATAGGCCTTATTGACTCCACTCCAAACACAGCGTTTATGGTTGTGATAATAAAATTCAATTTTGGTCTCATCACTCCAAATTATTTTATCCCAGAAGTTTTGAGGCTTCTCTAGGTGCTGTTTGGCACATTGTAAGCAGGCTGTTTTGTGGTGTTGGTGCACAATAGGGGGGGATTCTGGCAACTCTACCATGCAGCCCATTTTTGTCCAAGTATCTCCTTATTATGCATGCCAAAACAGTTGTATTTCAGTAAAAGAAGTTGCTTGTGGGTTTTCTTTACATCCTATAAAGTTTCCTGGCAGTTGTGGCTGAAATCTTTCTTGGTCTACCTGACCATGGCTTGATATTAACAGAAAACTTATAAGGTGTCACCCAAAGTGGCTCAAAGGATACAACCTATTATATATGCCAAAACATACCACTAGGTGCACTGTCCCTAATAAGTGGTATGTTTTGGCATATATAATATGTAATGTAATGTAATGTAATTTATTTCTTATATACCGCTACATCCGTTAGGTTCTAAGCGGTTTACAGAAAATATACATTAAGATTAGAAATAAGAAAGGTACTTGAAAAATTCCCTTACTGTCCCGAAGGCTCACAATCTAACTAAAGTACCTGGAGGGTAATAGAGAAGTGAAAAGTAGAGTTAGAGGAAAAATAAAAATAAAATAAACATTTTAACAAGACAGCATTGATCTAAATACTTTGGAAGGTAGAAGAGAGGAGAGAAAGGAATAGAAGCAGAAGGGGGAGCCGTTGAACAGTAGAATTCTGGAGAAATTTAAATGATAGAAATAGAACAAAACAAAGACAAAAGGCAAAACAATAGATAAGATTAAAGATAAATCATAAGCTGGAAAGAAAAATAAAATAAAACTTTGTCTTCAATCCACGGTTTCAGCGTCAGTGATGAAGTGGAGCAAGTAAGTTTAGGAGGAGCGATTGACGTTTCCAGAAAGGGCTTCTTCAGGGAAGAGACTTGGCAGACAGTCCCAGGATGCCTATGTCTCCTCCCCTGTGATGTTCTCCCATCCATGCATTCCCTCCCAGACACATTGCCCGTGCCCCAGCCGCTCCAAGGAGGCTGCCCCAGATGAGGCCCACGGTGAATGCAGGATTCTCTCCTCTGCGGTTGATATTAACAGAACCCATAATTTTCTACATCTGATCAGAGTCTGAACAGTACTGCGTGGCATTTTCAAATCTTTGGATATCTTTTTATATCCTTGCTCACAGATCCATTGACAGTGCTTTTGGTTTCCCCATGCTTCACTAACCAGCAAAGTCAGTGCAACCCTGGATGAAATGCACAAGGGTTCTCAAGAGCTAAGAAACTCACTGACTATATTTATAAAGATGGGTAATCCAAATTAACAATGGAAAAACAGTTTGTTCAACTTAACTCAAACAGACAATTGCTTATGAACAAACTTATGCAGACTAATTTTTATTATCAGACCTCAAACACCCAAGACACTACTCTTTTATATTTTCGTGTCCTTACTGGGGTGACGTGTTCATCATCAGTCTGATTTTGTAGTGCAGGCAAGACCCGAATTCATTAATACAGGTATAATGCTATAATTAAACCATTAGCTTGTGGCCCTGCGGTTACCCAACCGTTTCACTGGCAAAGTTTCATCAGGGGCTGATACTCTTCATAAATTCATTGTTATCCTGCATAAAAACATACTGCATTATACATATATACCAGGTGAAAATCCTAACTACCTAATTCATAAATTAATTTAACTTGATGTTAATCATTAAAAAATCCAATTAATAATTTTTAAGAATAATTTTTTGAGAAATTCAAATTCATTAATATTATTGCACTTGTTGAAGATAATAAAATAACTACTATTAAACACCTCTCACTGTGCTTATCGTGTTATTACACTTATTCTTAATAATAATAACCTAAATGTTTTCTGTTGCACACTTTTATACTCTTCTTTATTGTTTTTATTAAATACACTATTGTACTTGTTAAAATGACTGAGTAATCTTTAAATACATATATATCCATGATTATTGCTATGCCTATTAAAACGCTATTGTTTATAAGGGGAAAACAATCAACTTTACCCATTACTTCTATAATCTAGAACACCCAATTTTTTAAATATTTCTCAATTTAAAGAGCTTAACAATGCTTGCCAGTGAAATGGGCCACAAGCTAAGTGCTCTTCTAAATGGTTTAATTATAGCATTATATTAATGAATTTGGGTCTTGCCTGCACTACAAAATCAGACCGATGATAAACACGTCACCCCAGTAAGGACACAAAAATATAAAAAAGTAGTGTCTTGGGTGTTTGAGGTCTGATAATAAAAATTAGTCTGCATAAGTTTGTTCATAAGCAAGAGACACTATTTACAATCATATAGGGCACAGGAGTGGATAATTAACCTGTGTGTGTCAACTTGAGTGTACATTATCAGCCCAAACATTCACGGGTATAAACTGTGCAAGTTCATTTATCATTATAATGACTAAAGGACACACAATTCTAAGATGATACTTAGCTTCATCTGACTAATATTCATAAATTAAAGAATGGTGCTTTTGCAGGATCACTCATCTTTTCCACAAATAGTACGCATCTTTAAAATTCTGCAAGGGTTATATAAACTTTTGAACACAACTGAATTTTGCGGAAGGAGTGTTGTCGTAGTTAGAACAGCAGGCTGAGAAACAGAGAAGCCAGGGCTCAAATCCTGCTTCACCCACTGATCTTGGACAAATCTCTTTATTCTCCACTGCCTCTAAGTAGAATGCAATTGTAAAGCCCCCTGGAGCAAGGAAATATTTACTGTATCAGTTTCCCAACTCAAAAGGGAGCTTAGGTTTGAAAAAGACAACTAACTTAATCAGTGGCATAGCCAGATGGCTGATTTCAGGATTAGGCAAAAACTAGTAAAGGAACAAGCTACTTTAAATACCTTTTTAAACGAGAGTGGCGCTCAGAATCCAAGATGGAGTAAAAAACTTCAAATTGGCGAAACGCCAGGATTGGCGAAACACGTCAGAACCTCGCCGGGTCAACGCTATCTGAACCATTAAGATAAGTTCTGATTTGAACTCATGTAGTTGGACTTATATAATAGTTGGAACATTTTCACTTTATTGGACATTTATTGGACATTTAAAGCAAGAGTGTTTTTCAATAAGCATTTTCTATTACCTTTTCACTCAAAATGGTGCAATGATTGATTCTATAAAAAACGCATTTTAGGGGTTTGCACCCCAATTTGAAGTTTTTTACTCCATCTTGGATTCTGAGCGCCACTCTCGTTTAAAAAGGTATTTAAAGTAGCTTGTTCCTTTACTAGTTTTTGCCTGTTTATGGTCATTTGGGAACAAATCTCCTTTTTTTGAAATTTACCCAGTTGTGTATATTGGTGATTTCAGGATTATACATTTAGGTCCTAATGCTTCCAACTTGTAATAAACTATATCTGTTTCTCGTTCCCTCTATAACCCCCTACCCTCTCTACATCCCTTTGTATATTCCTTCATGAGCACCAGATATTGAGCCACCTTATGGCCTGTGTGTTTGCCATAATTAAATTGCAAGCTCGTTTGAGCAGGGACCGTCTCTTGCGTGTTTAATGTACAGTGCTGCGTGCAGCTTGGTAGTGCTATAGAAATAATAAATAGTAGTAGTACTGAGCCCAAAATGGATGGGCATGGAATTTCTGCAATCTCCCCCCCCCTCAGAAAACCCAAATTAGTCAATACTTTTGCTGGAAGGGATCCCTAAGCCACACCAGCTGAAGATCCCCACCCCCACCAACAGTTATTGCTCTTAAGTTCCAGCAGTGTTCTCCCTGGTTATCACTGCTGTCGGTAGGTCATGCATGCTCAGTGCTTACACCTCTGTGAAAACTAAGCATGTGTAGGGTTCATAGACAAAAGTGCGCAATGATAAAGGCGCGCAGACAACTGAGTGCAAGGCGGAAGCGCGCCGAAGAAAAACAGTATTTTAAGGGGCTCTGACAGGGGGTGTTGGTGGGGAACCCCCTCCACTTTACTTAAGAGATTGCGCCGGCGTTGTGGGGGGTTTGAAACCCCCCTCATTTACTGGAAACTTAACTTTTCCCTCTTTTTTAGGGAAAAAGTGAAGTTTTCAGTATAATGTGGGGGGTTACAACCCCCCAAACCCCCCCAACGCCAGTGCAATCTTTGTTAAGTAAAGTGGGGGGATTCCCCCACACACCCCTCGTCGGAGCCCTTTAAAATACTGTTTTTCTTCGGTGCGCTTCCGCCTTGCGCTCAGTTGTCTGCGCTGGGTTGTCGGCGCACCTTTGTCCTCGCGCGCTTTTGACCTGTCACCCATGTGTAGAGGGGCCGGTATCAATGTAAACTTCAGGATAGTGCAGCTGGATGCTGCTTCGAAGCACACTGGCTCTTCAAGGAGGAAGAGGTATTCAGCTGGTAGGGTTTCAGGGTCCTTGCCAGCAGGAGCAAGAGTTCCAGAATCTTAAGTGGGCCCAAGTTAAAATGGAATGGTGAGTCAACCAAGGGACTGGAGTCTATGCTTTAGTGTGCTTCTAGAACAAATACCTTCAAAAGTAAAACTGTTATTAAATATCCTTTCATCATTATTTTGCAAACTTGCCTAATATGGCAGTTCTGCATGTGAATGGGGTGGTTTGAATTGAGAGGAAGGAGGCAAGTGGAAAAGAAATAGCACTGGGGTACGAAGTTTCATAGGGATTTCTCTAGGCTGAACTGTTGTTGCTGTGTTAGAAAACAGTTTAAGAAGCTCTGTTATAGCAGCAGCTATATACCGTGTTTCCCCGATGATAAGGCAGGGCCATCAAATAAGACAGCCCCCCCTTTTTAGAAAAAAATGTAAAATAAGGCACCCCCCCCGCAAATAAGCCACCCACCGATACCTGCGCTTACCCGAATCGGGTGGTACGGTGGGTGACTCCGTGTGGTCCCTCCGTCTACCATATTTGCCTCCATGGCTGCATGCCGCGCCTCGTCATGAAGTGAAGAGGAGGAAGTGACAGGACTGCAGCGCGCGCACGTGACTCCGCGCAAGGAAACACAGGCAGCTTCCCTCATCCCTCCCTAACGGAGACTGCAGGAGTTTGTTCACGGCCAGAACATCCAAAAGTGAGACACGCAGACAGGTTTCTTTTGCTGTGAGCAATACCACTTACTGTATATAAAGCCTGTTTAAAATGCATACGGTATATAAACAATGGTTTCACATTGTCAAGTCCCCTCTGATGCTGCACTACAGAATAATCTCTTTACTGTGTTTCCCTGATGGAGAACATTGGGGACATTAAATGGTACAATATATGGTATGATGGATAAAGCTGGCAATACACGGTACGATTTTTCGGCCGACCGATTCTTCAGCCGACCGTTTTCTTCCTCCAACGAACGCATTGCGAACGTAATAAAATTCTGTTTTTTTTCAACAATAACTGTGTACTGTAGTCTTCTTCATGGGTAAATAAGGCATCCCCCCGAAAATAAGCCCTAGAGCATATTTTGGCCTTCCAAAAAAAATAAGACAGTGTCTTACCATCGGGGAAACAGGGTAGATATTTAAATATGTCAACATACCCTGCAATATTTTTTTTAATCAACATAAGCTCAGAACCTTACCAGTCCACATTGTTAGATACTGCACCCAGCCAGTCAAAGAGCTCATGGGCACTACACGACTTTTCTGGCTTTCCTTGTAATTCAGAATTCTGTAGTATAGGACAATGTAAATCTCTCAATATACTTGATGCTATTCTTGGCTCATACTCCTTCATTTTAAGCTTTGAAAAATAGGACATTGCAGTTGACACCTCCACATCTTAAAAACAAAAAGCAGAAATGACAGTAATTATCAACAAAATGCACTTACCATGAAAACTCTGGAAATTTGTTTCTGTCAAAAACAAAAACATATTAAATAACTGCAATAAGAACATAAGAATTGCCGCTGTTGGGTCAGACCAGTGGTCCATCGTGCCCAGCTGTTTGCTCACGCGGCGGCCCTTGATCAAAGACCAGCGCCCTAACTGAGACTAGCCCTACCTGCGTACGTTCTGGTTCAGCAGGAACTTGTCTAACTTTGTCTTGAATCCCTGGATGGTGTGTTCCCCTACGACAGACTCCGGAAGAGCGTTCCAGCTCTCCACCACTCTCTGGGAGAAGAAGAACTTCCTTACGTTCGTACGAAATCTATCCCCTTTCAGTTTTAGAGAGTGCCCTCTCGTTCTCCCTACCTTGGAGAGGGTGAACAACCTGTCCTTATCTACTAAGTCTATTCCCTTCAGTACCTTGAATGCTAGCGACAATGCCATTGAAGGAATACCAGATAGATGTTGGATGAAATTCACCACAGTTACTCCTGAAGAGATATCTAACTGGCTAAAATAAACTATCAAAAAAGCATCTGCCTAGCTAACATGCTAGAACACATCCTATCTGACCTTTTTCTATAGTTGACAGTTATGGTCAATGCATGCTTAATTCATGTTTCAAGTTTTATTTTATTTGATATACCGTTTAAAAAGCCTAAGCGGTTTCCATACAAATTGTATACAATTATAAATTTTTTTTAAAAATAGGGAAAACGTACAAAGTAATTATAAAACACAAGGGACTAACATACATGACACAAAAGGGAAAATCAGTAAGAGGATACATCATGAAATAAAAAGGAAGGGTAGAGGAACAAACCAAACAGGAATGGGGCAAAGGAGTAGAGATGGAGATGAAAGAACAATTGCGTTGACACCCATACCCAAGGCCTCAGGTCTCAACCTAACCAAAGTCAAAATCTTCAGACCAGTAGCCGGAATGCCATGGCCTGTGAAATTACTAAAATTCTGCGTTAGTGCACAATTAACACAATTCCTAAGCAAAGTAGAAAGATTCCATAGCTTACAGCATGGCTTCAGGGTTTTACACAGGACAGAATCCCTCTTACTAAAACTAACTTCAAAGATAAAATCCTATCTTAGTAAGAAGGGCAGACAGTCGGCTCTGCTACAATTTGACATTTCAGCTGTGCTTGATGCAGTGGACCACTTGCTTCTAAATTTTAAAACTAAATGAGCTGGGTATGCACTGAATGATACTCCAGAATTCCTGGAGAATAGAACATATGAAGTATGGAAGAAGGGCATGAAATCCCAAAATTGGAAGGCCTTATGTGGAGTTCCATAAGGCTTTCCGCTGTCTCCTTTCCTGTTTAATGTCTACTTGCAGGCCTTGGGCAGCAATCTATCCCTCCATCAAGTTCACATTCTCTCAAGCAGATGATATTTTCCTCATTTGTTCAGTCCAGGAATCCAATGACGATACTCTATGTCGCTTAAACAGAATTATTGAGGATCTGAGCATATGGACTCAGAAAAATTGCTGAAGCAAAACAAGGTACTATGGCTAGGAAATTATAATTCCCTATCATGCAAGGAACTGTCCACAGAAGAGAAGCTAACAGAAAAGTCCTCTAAAGTGCTAGTCGTTACGCTGGATTCCAATCTAACCTTTAATGATCAAATCACTTCCTTAGAAAAAAATTTTTTAGACTGAGGCAACTAACAATAATAGGACCTGTTCTACCTCAAACCAGTTTTAGGATAGTTGTGCAGATAGTCCTACCATACCTTGACCACTACAACTCCTTGTACTGTAGCATTACAAAGAAAGAGGAGATTGCAATTACTCCAAAATACAGCTACTAGACTAATTTTTCAATCAAATTGATTTGAATGGGCCAATCTACTATTGGAAAAACTCCACTGGCTGTAGGTGAAAAAGAGAACACAGTTCCAGTTGGCTAGCATAGTTTACAAAGCCTTTTATGGAGTAAATTCTATTGGATTAGTATTCAATATTAAAGTCTCGCACTCCTCAAAATCCAGAGCAACACAATGCGCTTCCAGAGGGCGTAATAGGGCAGAGTACAGTACTGGGGTTTAAGAAAGGATTGGACAATTTCCTGCTGGAAAAGGGGATAGAAGGGTATAAATAGAGGATTACTGCACAGGTCCTGGACCTGTTGTGCCGCCGCGTGAGCGGACTTCTGGGCATGATGGACCTCAGGTCTGACCCAGGAGAGGCATTGCTTATGTTCTTATGCTTTAAGATACCATTCCCATGTCCTCAGAAGATTCATTGGAAGATCTTTGAATCTACCTTTGAATTCCAAGGACCCTGTATTTGAACAACCTGCCAACATACTTGAGACAACCTTCTATTTACTATCACTTCAGGAAAATACTAAAGACATATCTCTTCTTGTAACTCCCACTTCATGTCTTTAGTCTAATTATCTGATCTGCCTTTCCACTCTAATCATTCCCCATGTATGGAAAAATATTGTAACTATGTTGTCCAGATGTAACTTTTATTGTAAGCTGCATTGATTCCTTGTATAAAATTGCAGAATATAAGAAACTAGGTTCATAGTCAAATGTGTGCAAGACAAAAGCGCGCGGACAATTGCGTGAAGACAATTGAGCGTAATGACAATTGCGCGCGAGACAACTGAGCGCAGGACTTTAAAGTGCAAGACAATAGCGCGCAGGACCTTATAGGGCAAGGCAAATGGGCGCAGGTCTATATTGTGTTTGCAGTATTATGGTCTGTTGCCCCTAGTGCCCTCTACCTATGCCCGCAGCTCAATTGTCTTGCGCGCAATTGTGGTTTCACTCAATTGTCTTCACGCAATTGTCTTGCGCACAATTGTGGTTTCACTCAATTGTCTTCACGCAATTGTCTGCGCGCTTTTGTCTTGCGTGCATTTGACTTGCTACCAAGAAACTATATGGTATGGTATGCATTCACAGGATTTGAGGAACATTTCAGCCAGCTATTCAGAAGGCCACAATGGAGGACTTCAGGCTACATGTTGGAGACCACTTCCATCCCCCCTCCCCCCACAGCCACAATTTGTAGAATCAACTGCAAAAGAAACACAGACACACAAAACAGTTAACATGTAATTGCAGGTTGCACTCTTAAGGTGTGCAATTATAGATTTGTTACAGTTAGATTTATCTGTATAAACAAAATTATATAGACTGAATTTGTTGAAATTGAACATTTAAAGGCCAAATATGCATTCATAAAAATATAAGCACTGAGCTTATATGCATGTGTCCTGTCCTGAAAGGCCTCCTCTTTCCTCCTGCAACTGGAGGAACTATGGATTTAGCTCTCCAACCTCCATCTCTGTTACTGCCTAATTCTAGTCCCTCCCCCGCGGCCTCTGGCTGACTGCAGCCCCTCCCAAGCAAGCACTCAGGTGACCTCCCTAGTCTATTTAATCTAAGCCCTCTCTGGGCAGTGCCCTTTTCAAACTGGGCCTCTGTCCTGAATGGTCTATTCTTTCCTCTTGCAACCGTAGTCAGACATTGTTTGTATTTTTTTTATTATTTTTTAATTTTATTTGCATTTTCAAATGATAAACAGCTGTCTCATATGCCTGGAATAAACGACCTGCGTTTGTCTATCACATATGTTCCCTTACCTTGTATAAAAGCAGAATGAAAACCCACCTTTTTGATATAGCCTTCAATCTTACTCCCCAGTGCTCACCACCCTAGCCAGCAGCTTAACCATCCCCCACCCTGGCATCCTGTTTGTTTGTTTGTTTGTATGTCTTGTCTGTTTAGATTCTCTTTCGAGCAAGGACTGTCTCTGTCGTGACTCTGTATAGTGCTGTGTACATCTGGTAGCGCTCTAGAAATAATAGTAGTAGCATATGTCTTTTACTAATGCATTTTATGGACAAAATATAAAAAGATCCATAAAATTAATGCAAAATTAAGGACAAATCTAGTAAAATAACAAATCTTAATTTGACATAGAAGCATTAAATGAGCCTGCTAACAATATAGTGCAGTATGTTTTTACAGTTACTGAATAGTAAATGCCAAACTGTAAACTCCAAAAGCTGTTAATGGCCGAGGACATTCTCAACATTTCCCAATTTGGTTAAAGCAGAGAATTTCTTTATCACACATTTGCATGGCAAATAATGCATAATGCATTTAGCCTCAAAGTGATATTAACTCCTTCAGGTTAACTGTCATTTTAATTGCTAACACATGGTAACTATTTCTGTGTTAACTGTAAAAGATGCAGTCGTGTCCATTCACTACTCCTTTTTGCTGAATACACTACACTAATGTTAAACTTGTGTCGGGACCAGCAGGAGACAGAAAGTCATTTCTACAGTGGGATAAGGCTACCAACTGACTACAGAAATAATTTATGAGCCCAATCCCTTTATTTTCTGAGCTCAAAAATTACAGTCTGCTTCTCACTGAATGAACTTGTTACTGAGCTTCAGAATCTTGAGTTGAATAAGTCCCACTGTAAACTGCTAGGATTAACTTTTTGACAGGTAAAAATGTAATGTAATTTAATTAAAAAAAAAAAAAATTACATTTCACCTTTATAAGGGAGGCCTGTGTTAGCGCAGATCATAATAATGTATCATTTTCCTGGAGAGCAATTTTACAGTGAAACAGGTGATGTTTTGCGTATGAATGTAGGGTCATGAAATAGTTAACTGTTGTTTAAAATATTGCTCTGGCCTACATAGCTGAAAACAGTGTATAATCTATTGACTGCATCTGCCTAAAATGTATGTCCCTACCTTACCACATTGTAAGCTGAATAGATAAGAGTTTGAGCCATGATGTACCCTGCCCTTCTGTACATTTACCTGCAAGAGTTAGATAAGTGTCCTGCTAGTGACCTGCTAGTGTGAGCTTAGAACCAATGAGTGTTAAGAAAAGTAACACGTGAAAAGCTTTTTCTAGAATTCAGTTGTATAGCCAGAAAAATGAATAAATATCTCTGTAACTTCCTGGTTTCGGCACTTCTGAGCCAGCTTGAAGCTCAGGGGTCCAACATGCATGCTGTGAATAAATTTCTTTTACTTTCTTCACGCCTCTGACTTTGTGTGTCCAAGTGACCTTTCATTTGGCGCCCGAACAGGGACTTGAAGGTCTCTTGACCACTGGTTACTCGATTGGTCACTTGTTTCTGGTCCTACGGCTGATATGTCTGCTTAGCCGGCTGCCTTCCTTTTGGGGGGTTGGCAGACCTCAGGACGTTGGACCGCTTCAACTGACTTATCTAGTCTCAGTTTAAAGTACAAGAATCTGTATCTGTATCTGTATCTGTACCTGGAGTGGCCACTATCTGGTAAGTGGGGATTGATCATCCCTATCCTGTCTCTCGTCTCCTGCCTAGTAAGCCACGTGATCTGTCGCTGAAAAGTTGTGGGAAAGGGATTCTAGGAACTGTTATTTTCTGGTTGAGTAACTGAACTGAAATCTGTTGTGTTTTGTGTGTTTGAGAGTGTCTGAGACGTCCTTGAGGACGAAGCGAGTGTGGACCTGTTAGTACTGCGTTTCCCTAGTCCAGAGATGGGCGGGGCCAGGAATTCAGGGAAGTGTTTTTGTCCTCCATTGCACAATGGGGGGATGTCTGTCTACCTGTGGGGATCCCTTGATATGTTAGCTAATTTTAAAAAAAGGAATTTGTCTTTGATTATACTTAACAAATCAACCCTTATTTGTCTGTGCCAGTTAGAATGGCCGATATTTGGTGTGGGCTGGCCCCCTCTGGCTTCCTGGAAGAGGACATAACTCGTCAGGTTTTTATGCATTCGTTTGCTGTCAGTTCCTCTTCCAGTCAGCCAATTTTTGCATTCCAATGGGAAAACCCTTCCACTGGACAAACCTCCTAAGTAACCTGGACCCGTCTACCCCAGGGCTTTAAAATTAGCCCCTCTCTATTCAGCACTGCCCTTGCTTCAGACCTTGCCAAATTCTTCCCTTCATCTGATTCCCAAGTCCTGCAATATCCCGGGTTCTTTATGACTTCTGTCTGTTCAAATGTTTCAGTGAAGTTTAAACTGTCAGTTGTTCATAGCATGAGAGGAGAGTACTTTTCCTTTTGTGCTGATAAGGGCCATGAAGTGTGTAGCACTTCCAATGTGGTTTCTCCTGAAACAGATAAGTGGTTTTGCATTTGAAGTTTTTGGCTATGTTATAAAATGTATATGCATATTCAGAAATGCATATAAACGAAAAATATGATTTCTGGAACTTATATTCCATGCTAAAAAGAAGTTCTTTGTCCAAATTTAGTAGTTATTTGTCTAAATTTAAAAGTTCTGAAAAGGACTACATCTGTAATTTGATCTCTTTGATCTTTAAGCAACTCTCTCTCCTTTGTGAAATTCTGTAGGAAGGGGGAGTAAGTCTCTACTGAGACCCATGTTGATTGTAAAAAAAAATAAAAATGAACAATGTTTAAACTTGTGAGTACAGTAAAACTTTGGTTTGGGAGCATAATTTGTTCCAGAAGTATGCTTGTATTCCAGGGCACTAGTGTACAAAAATATACATACTTGTATTGCAAGCCCTTGCTCGTTTGGAACAGTCACTGCATTCCTGCAGCGTCATATAGAGAGGAACCATTGGCTCACTTGTGAAAATGTGATGCTTCTATACTGTATGTATGTGTATTGCAAGACGTTGCTGGTATAGCAAGTTAAAATTTAATCATTGCTTGTCTTATAGAACACTTGCAAACCAAGTTATTTGCAATCCAAAGTTTTACTGTATATTCCAATCTTTGTTTTGTATTTCTGTATATAAAAAATGTAAGTTTAGGTATAACAATGTAATTTTTAGGAATGCTTTTGTATTGAAGTAAATATTTTTGCCAGTCAGCTGATAGTGAAGGGACTGCTGCTTTAGAGAGTGCTTGTGTCAGACTACCCTGCTTAGTGGGTGGATCCAGAACTGCATTTAGCTTAATTTTATAAGTCAGCTCTTTGGGGTAGGAACCTGATATAGAATAGGGATTGAGAACAATTCTTATGTGTTAGTGCACATCTTAAGTTCAATTATTTTGTACCTTCTCTAATCTTTTGTAAACCACATAGCTCTTCACGGTATTGCGGTATATAAACTGTTATTATTATTATTTATCTGAGTCTTTCAGATAGTGGGTCTGCCTTTTAAATTTTCCTGTGGCCATATTTACATTGATTTCAAGTATGCCTTCCTCGTGTCACCTACCTTGGCTTTCAAATCTCCAAGGGTACCAGGTCCCTTCCTACACCGAGGTCTAGGCTGTCTGTAGTCTCCCTGTCCCTGATAACTGCAAGGCTCTGAGCACCTTTCTCAGTATTGCAGGATACTGTCCCATCTGGATCCCTGATTTCTCTACTATTGCTCGTCCTCTGTATGATTCCACCAAAGGCGCTGACTCAGCCCCTTTTGTCTGGACCCAACTTCAGGAGCGTCTTTTCGCTGCCTCCAAAAACTTCTGACTCAGGCCCCTGCCTTCTGGCCCTTCTGCCCAAGAAGCTGAGCTTTATGCCCTCACTTTTGCCCTGCGCCACTCTGCCTCTCAGTCTTGCAATATATATATACTGACTCCAAATATGCTTTCCTTAACTTGCATTCCCATAGGGCCATCTGGAAACATCGAGGTTTCATTATAGCCTCCGGCCGCCTGATCCATCATGCTCCCCTCATTCTTGACCTTCTTGAGGCCGTACAACTACCCTCACGTGTTTCTGTTATGCTCTGCCATGCTTACAGACGCGTGATGGACCTTGTCTCTCGTGGCAATGCCCTTGCCGACCGCACAGCCCGAGCTGCCAGTCTCTGCCCCCTCTTTCAGCTCCTCTGTATACAATCATTCCTTTTCTGGATTCCCTTACACCCCAGTACGCTTCTCAGGAACAGACTTGGGCATGCATTATTTTGGGCCAGTCTGTCCTGAAAGGGGGGTGGATACAAAATGCGCCAATTCAAGTGCCAATCCAGACCCACACACTGATACTTCAAACGCAAGCACAGCGGGTACCCTCATATTCATTCCTCAACACCAGGCCCTCACGATTGTCAAAAGATGCCATGATTTGGCACACTCTGGAGAACCCGCTATGAAAATTGACTCTCAAGAGACATTTCTTTATCAATCACCTTGATCAGCTAGTCCGGAATATTGTCCGACAGTGTGTTGTCGGTTCTAGAATAAAATTCCCAATCAGATGACTGCCACCTCTTGGATACCAACCTATTGGAACATATCCGATGCAGGTTCTGTCTGTAGATTTTACCCACATGCCCATTTCCCGTTCCCTCAGTCACTTCCTAGTCTTCACAGACACCCTGACTAGATGGGTCAAAGCCTTCCTTACTTGCACTGAACACGCCAGAGACGTAACCAAACAACTCCTGAATAATTCCGTGCTTTGGTCTCCCTGTTTTTATAGGCAGTGACAATGGCCCTGCTTTCATTGCCGATGTTGTCCAACAAATTGCTCAGGCCCTCCAAATTGAATAGAAATTATATGCTGCTTACCATCCTGAGAGCTCTGGTCAGGTCGAAAGAATAAACAGAACTCTTAAGACCCTTCTCACAAAATGAATTGAAGAAACTAATCTGTCCTGGCCTGTCCTGCTGCTTTCTGTTCTTTTTCAGATTAGATGCATCCCATCTAAGCCCCATTTGAGCTCATGTCCGGCCGGCCACCACCCATTGTGAACCCAGATCCTGGTTCCTTTGCTACTCTGGGATCAGATATCCTCCAGAGTCAGGTCCAGTCTTTAGCTAAAGCCCTTTAAGAGCTCCACAAATGGGTCCTGGAAAGGGCCCCACTATCGATAGCTACACAAGTCCATGGGTATGTCCCTGGAAATACAGTATGGCTAAAACTTGGAAGTCAGACCCCCTGAAACCTAGGTGGATAGGTCCTTTTACTGTCCTAATTTCTTCTCTTACAGTTGTCAAAGGTGTCCGGACATGAAACTTGGTTCCACTACAACACGGATCTTCAGCTGAAGCTTTCTAAGACCTCAAAAGTTCTGAATATTTACCATTGTACTTAGCAGGTGTTCTGAATATAATTCTTTATAAGTGTTTGAGTTTAATTGACTGCCTGTGGTTCACCACTGCTTTTAGCAAGTGTCTTGAGTATAACTGTTTGAAGTTTTCTAAGTTGTGCCTGAAAGAAAAATGAGTTTCCCCTGTTAGTATATATATATCTGATATTTGTGTTGCCCTTACTTATGCTTCTTTCTTCTGTATTTCTTTCCTATTGTACTTAACAAGTGCAGCCCCTTTGCCTGATGTTTGTTTGCATGAAGGGGTTAAGTACAGAAAGTGTCAAACATCAGAGAGTATTTTCTGTTTCCAACCTACTGGTGATGAAGTTTAAAAGTGGGCAGAAATCTGCATTGATGATGTTGAGGGTCCACTTATCAACTAGACTCTTATTGTAGACCCCACTCGCCCGGTGTCTTTGTATTGTGATACATGTGTGCTATTTGATGTTTCTCAAGGTCATGGTACTACCCCTAATTCAGTTTTGTGTGGCTCCCTAGATTGACAGCGTTATTATACCAAATGTGCTAAGTATATAGGTCTGTATAACCTGATGCCTTTAAGAACTGCCCCTATGAGGAAACCTTCACTAATGGTGGAGCCTGTCCTTTATGAGAAAGAATACCCCGTCTGCCTCCCTTACTATGGGTCCTAGCTCCGGCCCCTTGTGTACTACAGGCTACTGTAATCCCATGGTTTTCACTATCACTGACCCATATAACTGGAATGCCAATGTCCAAGTCCAGAAGGCCAGAGACTGCATGGCATTGTATATTGATGGTAAAAGGTGAGACTCAGGTACTGATGTATATGTCCGAATTGTATCCCACTCATGTGCTCCTGTCTATCACTCTGTGGTGTTTCCCCAGTTTTATGAAATTATGAAAGTAGATACTAATATCCTGTAATCACTAGAAATCTGTTTATATAGTTTGCTGAAACTATAGGTCAGACTCTTAATGTTAGCAATTATTTTGTATGAGGAGGGACTGGTATGGGAGAACAGTGGCTATGGGAGGCAAAGCAGCTGGACATGTTAAACCTGACTTCACAGACCCTCACTTTTACGTCAGGTCCACGACCTTCACGATGGGCCTTGTGAACCTCCATTGTTGCTTCCCACTGTCTTCAGCCCTTCAGACACTGCTTAATGGAACTTCCTATGAATTATGGTCAGCTCCTGATAGTTGATATTGGCTCTGTGATCCGTTTACCTACTCTTGGTTGCCTGCTTAATGGACTGGTACATGTGTGCTTTGCATGATCCGTCCCAGCTTCTTCCCGATGGTGAACACCTGGGAGCCCCTGTATTCAACACCAGAGGTCGCCAAAAGTGGTCTACTTCCACCAATTCCCTTAAAATAGGTGAATGGGGTGATGACTGGCCTGCAGAACGGATCATTGCTGCTTATGGACCTGCCACGTGGACCGAGGATGACACCTGGGCCTATTGGACCCCAATCTATATGCTGAACTGCATTATTTGTCTATAAGCTGTACTTGAACTGATAACCAATGAGACCTCCCGAGCTTTGAGTACCATTGGCAGAGCGAATGCTAAAATGTGCACTGCTATTTATCAGAATCGTCTAGCTTTGGACTATTTACTAGCTGCTGTGCCTGTGATAAATTCAACCTCTCCAACTGCTGCCTTGAACTTGAGTAAAATGATCGAGGACATTGTGGATCGTATCACCAAACTGGCTCATGTTCCCTGACGTGACCTTACTGCAGGCTGGATCTCTGGTACCTTCAGCTCCTGGTTGCCCTCTGGTTCAGCACTGAATATCATCTTGCTGGTTGCCGCCCTGTCTTCTCTGCTCCTTTGCTGCCTGCCCTGTATGGTCCCCATAGCCATAAAGCTGCTCCACTGAACTATGGACTCTGTTGTCAAACGTTCCACTGCTGCATTGGCCCTCTCCCAGTATCGTCCCTTACCCACTGGGAACCCCGACTTTCCTGACCCCTAACTTTATTTTGTCAGGCTTGGCTCCTTAGGTACGCCAGCCTGAAAGGGGGGAATGTAGGGTCATGAAATAGTTAACTGTTGTTTAAAATATTGCTCTGGCCTACATAGCTGAAAACAGTGTATAATCTATTGACTGCATCTGCCTAAAATGTATGTCCCTACCTTACCACATTGTAAGCTGAATAGATAAGAGTTTGAGCCATGATGTACCCTGCCCTTCTGTACATTTACCTGCAAGAGTTAGATAAGTGTCCTGCTAGTGACCTGCTAGTGTGAGCTTAGAACCAATGAGTGTTAAGAAAAGTAACACGTGAAAAGCTTTTTCTAGAATTCAGTTGTATAGCCAGAAAAATGAATAAATATCTCTGTAACTTCCTGGTTTCGGCACTTCTGAGCCAGCTTGAAGCTCAGGGGTCCAACATGCATGCTGTGAATAAATTTCTTTTACTTTCTTCACGCCTCTGACTTTGTGTGTCCAAGTGACCTTTCATTATGGAAGTGAAAGGCTTTAGCTCTAGGGACAGAGGCAAGAAAGCTGTCTGCTGGGGCAATCCTGCTGATATAACAGTTGTACTGAGAGCTAGAGCTGAAGGAGACCTTCCTTCCACTGCTTGGTAAGTAATGAGTTCTTTATACTATTTAGTGGTGGAAAAGAGGTACAAATGGGGTAGGATGGAAAAGCACAGTTGCTCACCTGTAACAAGTATTTTCCCCCAGCTCTTTCCAATCAAGGCAAACTTCCTTACAAAGTCCTTTCTCTCCAACTCTTTCTCTCCCCAAGCTTTAACTGTATTGCGCCGCCCACCCCCCACTCTAGTGTTGACCGCACCAGTCCTGTTGGCTTTCACCATCTTCCTTCAGGAAGTACCTACTCATTGCACACACCTTCTCTAAAAGTCATAGCTATCTTGCCCACCCCAGAATGATCCTTATCAGTTCTTGCCCTCCCAGACTTGGCCTCTCAAGTTCTCTCTGTTTCTCCTCAAGCTGACACCCCCAGCTTTCTCTCTCCCTCCTCTACCATAAACATCCCTCTCTGCATCTTCAAGCTTGGCCTCGTCCCAACTCTTCATAGGCAAGTAGGAACCTCTTTTTGCCTAATAATGATTTTAAAAAGCTGGCTGAATCGGTTCTTTTTTTCCCTTAAGTATATTCACTGTATGCTATTTTATCTTATATGTATGATTTTATTGTAAACTAGTCTTATAGTCCGTTACATTAACGGGTGCTAGAATATATGTGTGTGTGTCTGTCTTTATTTCTTTCTCTCTCTCTCCTTAGCCGCTTTCTGTATTTCTGTCTTTCTTTTTACTCGGCTGTCCACCCATTCTCTCTTCCTTTTATCTTCCATGTGTCCACCACCACCCCTTCACTGCTCCCCTTATCCAGCAACAGCCCTTCTCCCTTTTTTTTTATCTCCTCCCCTGTTCAGCAGCACCTCTTTCCTGTCCCCCTGTCCAGCAGTAGGCCTCCCTTCCTTTTTCTTCCCCCCTAGCACCTCTTTCCTGCTCCCCCGTCCAGCAGTAGGCCTCCCTTCCTTTTTCTCCCCCCTTCTCTTCCCCTGTTCAGCAGCACCCCTTACATAAGCACATAAGCATTGCCTCTGCTGAGTCAGACCATAGGTCCATCATGCCCAGCAGTCTGCTCCCGCGGCGGCCCCCCCAGGTCAATGACCTGTAATAATTTATTACTCTAAAGTATTTTGTACTGTATAGTAATCCTCTAATTGTACCCCTGGATCCCCTTTTCCTTCAGGAACTCGTCCAATCCCTTTTTGAAACCCAAAGTCGTACTCTGCTCTACCACCTCCTCTGGAAGCGCATTCCAGGTGTCCACCACCCTCTGAGTGAAGAACTTCCTAGCATTTGTTCTGAACCTATCTCCCTTCAATTTTTTTGAGTGCCCTCTAGTTTTTGTTGCCCCCGCAGTCTGAAGAATCTGTCTCTCTCTACCTTCGCTATACCCTTCATGACCTCGCGTCTGCCCTCCGCCGACAGCTGCCTCAAGCCGCCGTGGCCTGCAGACGCCGACAGCCACGGTGGCCTGCAGACGCCAAGAGCCGCCGTGGCCAACAGCCTCCGCGCCGCCTGAAGCCAACATCCGCCTTGGGAGAGAGAGAGAGATATATATATATGCGTGGAAGCGCGCATGCGCACTCCTACCTGCGGGGACCTACAGCGCACGGAAAACAGGAACACGCTAGTAAGAGTGCACATGCGCGCTTAGGCTTTTATTATATTAGATTGCTGTTTTTTCTTTTTTTTAAACCACTATGATATCTTTTGGGCCACTTCGGCAGTATATCATGTGCCAATAAATAAATTTGACCACAAGACTTTTACATTTAGCTTGCTTATGGTGGGAGCCCAAACAAATTTAACATTTGAACACAGGAACCAGAAGAAAAAAAATAAGTTGTTTTTTTTTTTAATTATTATTTTTTTAGGAGAGAGACGACAGAGAACATCAGGTAACATATGAATGTAATAACCATTTATATAATAAACAGGACAGCTTTTATTTTTGCAACCATTTCATAGAGTGGAAATAAATCTGAAGTTCTCAGGAGACTGCTGCACATGGGAAGGACTTGTAAGTATGCTCAACCTTCATACTTAGTTTTGAGCTCTGGAAAAGACATTCCGTCCTAGAGTCCTGCAATGACATTACCCACTTCTATGCCTAACTCAATGTTGATTGTTGATGGAAAAACAAAGAACAATAAAAGCTCTGCATACAGTGCTTTGTTTTATTACCTGTAGAATGCCAAGCCAGAAGAAAATCAAATGTCAAAGGCTTATTTTCCTTTAAAGCCCACAGCACTCTCTTATGTTTTTTGGTATCAGGAAGGAAAGCAGCATCAGTTAAGTCAATGGTAACAACTGAAAGAGATGAAAAGTATACATTCAAATACATTAAGTTTAAAAAGGTACTAAGGCAAGTAGAAAATCTTTAAAGAATACTGTATATACTTGAAAATAAACCGATATAACATTTTTCCTATATAAAAAAAAGGGGGGGGGGGAGAATGTTAACTCAAATATAAACCGATGGTTTATATTCAAGTACTAGTAATTCTCTCCTTCCTTCCCTCCCTTCATCCCCCATGGCATCCACATTCCAGCTCTGCATCCAGCCCACCCCCCTCAAATCCAGTGCAGGCCTCTTCCCGGTCTTACTTTACAACCCTGGTAGTCCAGGAGTGAGCTGGGGGATGAGTAATATGCTCGTGACCATGCAGCCTCTCTACTAAAAATGGCTGCCGCAAGCTCCAGGTCACAAGTATCTGGCAAGATCCCACAAGTGTAAAACAGATTTTATGCTTCTTATCCTAGAAATAAACAGTGGATGTTCCCAAGTCTATCTTTAATAATGGCTTATGGACTTTTCTTTTAAGACACTGTTCAAACTTTTTAAAACCCTGCTAAAGTAACTTTTTTTTACTACATTTTTCCGTCAAATGAATTCCAAAATTTAATTACACATTTAGCGAAGAACTATTTTTACTAATTTGTTTTAAATTTACTACTTAGTAGCTTCACTGAATGCCCCTTAGTGCTAGTATTTTAGGGTAAACAAGCGATTCATGTCTATCGGTTTGACTCTTCTCAGTATTTTATAGACCTCTATCATAGACCCTTTCAGAGCGTGCCTGGAAGGCAGGAAGGATCATTCTTTCTGAGAGGAGAGAAAAGATGGAAGAAGACATTCTCTTTCTGGGAGAACACATCTTTCTGAGAGGAGTAGAAGACATTTCAGTGGGTAAGTATACATTATTTTGCTCTGAGCTTTGATAAGATTGGGGAGAAAAGCTAAATTGTAGGTTCTCGTTTAGATCTTATAAGAGCAAACTTTATTTAGCTCGTTTCCATAGAATAATAGCCTTTTTTAGTTCTACAGTTTTTAAGCTTGAACTTTCTCTGGCAGGCAGAGCAGGGTCTGGCTTAAGTCTCCATTCCCTCCCACCCACCCCTAGCTGAATTCTTTATATATAGTCTTAATTTATAGTTAATTATTCTAATTAGAACAATAGGAGAACTCTATTACATATTATATTTCATTACCTTCCAAGAAACATAAATAAGCATATAATATAATCCTAAGGCTCTTTAACAAACACTAAATAAAGCATATCATATAATCCTAAGGCTCTCTATACTAGTCTAATATATTCCTAGTAGCTTAATAAGGTTTAATTAATTAATCAACTTAATAATAAGATGCAGACAGTAGTTCAGCATCAAGAGAGGTGCTATCCAACCCTTTGCACTGCGTGTCACATGAATGATTATCTCCCAGTTGGCGAGAAGTTATGTGTGTGCTCACTGCAAAGAATCCATATGGATAGAAATTCTATGTGTGAAGGGAAGGAATATAAAGGAAGGGTTATATACTACCATTCTCTGGGATAGAATGAGCAGACAGATGAAATGTTTTCAGAGATTAGGAAAGCTAGCAAACTGGACAACAGTATAATAATGGGTAATTTAGAAGATCTGGAGGACCTGCACCTGGCCAAAGGACTGGAAAAGATCAGTTTTTATCCCACAGTTGAAGAAAGGCGACACAGGGACTGTACCAACTATAGAACAGTCGCACTGATCCCCCATGCCAGCAAGGTGCTTCTGAAGATCATCCAGAAGTGCTTGGGCAACATCCTTGATCGAGAACTTCCTGATGCCCAAGCCGGATTCCTTAAGGGCAGAGGAACCCGTGATCACATTGCAAACTTGAGGTGAATCATAGAAAGTACCAGAAGAAGCTATACCTGTGCTTCATTGATTATACCAAGGCTTTTGACTACATTGAGCATGACAAGTTTTGGGAAGCACTGAGTGAGGTAGGAGTTTGCCAGCACACCTGATCAATTTAATTAGATCTCTCTACTACGATCAAGAAGCTACAGTGCAAACCAGGTATGGAGATACAGAATGGTTCAAGATCAAAAAGGATACAAGACAAGGATGAATCCTCTCTCCTTTTCTTTTCAATCTCTATGCAGAAGTAATCGTGAGGAAGATGGACTTAGATGATTTGAGTGTTGGGGTGAAAATAGGTAGAAGAACCATCAGCAATCTGAGTTACGCAGATGATACTACCCTGCTTGCAGAGAGTGAGAAGGACCTCAAGAGGTTGATCCTGCAGCTGAAAGAAGAAAGTGAGAAGATAGGACTTTACCTGAACATCAGGAACACCAAAATTGTGTCTACCACCAACAAGAAAGTCCACATAAAGATGGAAGAAATCAAAGCAGTTGACACCTTTGTTTTCCTTGGGTCCCTCATTGATTACAGTGGCAGTTCGACAGCAGAGATCAAGTGTCCATTAGCACTGGGGCGTGAAGCCATGGTGAGCATGGACCAAATATGGAAGTGCAAGGACGTCTCACCATCAAACAAAGACTGATCACTGCCATTGTATTCCAAATCATGACATATGGCTGCGAGACATGGACACTAACAAAAGCAGAGAGAAGAAAAATTGATGCCTTTGAGCTGTGGTGCTGGAGAAGACTTCTGCGAATCGCATGGACAGCTAGGATAACCAACAGATGTTTTAGATCATATAAACTCAGAGTTGCCCTGGAAGGCAAGATTACCAGGTAATAAAAACAGGGGAAACAAAATCATACACTCAAATATGCAAACAAAAGGGAACAGTGCAGGTCTTGTGTGACTTTGAAGATCCAGTATCATAGCACTGACTTGTGAATATGCATATTATTGAAAACATCTTTTGATATAATATAGAAGACTCTCAAGACTCCTAAAGCAGACTAGTTTGGCCGAAACATGTACATGTCGAGTCATTGAGTTATTGGATGAATAAAGTCATTTGAACCATTGGATGAATAAAAGGATATTTATGCAATAGCTTGTGTTCAGCAAGCAAGATTACCAGACAGAAACTGACCTATTTTGGACATGTGATGAGGGCAAATTCAATAGAAAAGGATGTTCTACTCGAAATGGTCCGTGGTAAAAGGAAACAGGGGAGACCAAAAGCCCATTGGCTGGATACCATCAAGAATAGCATGGGAATGAACATCAAGCAATTGAAAGAAGCCATGGAAAACAGGGAAGCATGGCGAGGACTGGCCTACAGAGTAGAGAATGACATGGTAACTGTTACCTGCGGTTAGCCACATATAACTCACAGGAACAGGGTAAAAAAAAAATCAACTGGTTGCCGCAGGTATGGGGACAAGGCCATTCACCACCCCTTGGAGCGGTGAATGGCCTTGTCCCCGAAGTAAAGGATCTGCCGCGAGTTGCATCCCCTCCCACCCCTTCCGGTCAGCAGTCCCCCTTGCAATTGAGCATCCAGTAGCCCCTCTAGCAATCGCATGTGCAGCAGCAGCAGCCCCCCTCGCAAGTCTAGCAGCTCCCCTCCCTCCCTATCATGGGTCCAACAGTCCACCATCCTTGCACCAAATGTGGAGCCACTGTCGTTTGCCATTCCCACCGGAGTTCCTATTTATAAACAGAACAAGTTACAAGGATACATACACAAAATTTTCAGGAACAGAGATATGTACATTTCAGAGTCAATAACATGCTACAGGATCAAAACACAAAGCTATAGAATCAATAACTTACAACTTATAGAGAATGTGACAGAACACATGCTTTGCAGAATCTAAGAAAATAAATCATAGAGTCAGGCACAGGTGTTCTGATGTAAGGTACATTGATGTAAGGTCTGTCAAAGTTTGGAACCAGAATTGATCCGGTCCATGAAAAGATTTGAAATATGTATCCTGCTAGAGTTGGTGTTAGACATAACTGGGGACCGCAAAGCCCAGGTCGTGCTTCTTTAGCTTCCAGCTGGCTTAAGGCGCTCTCTGACCAGGGTCAGTTGCCCTAGTTGCACTCCCCTAACACTATTCCTGTCATGTGCGATTGTGTTATTCTGTTAGTATGATTTTTCTGTGTAGCATTCTGTAATAATTTGGCTTATTCAGTTTTCTCAATAGTGGAGGGGATATTTGTGAAGGGGAGGGGAGACAGGGGTTTTGTTGATCCTTACTGTGTATTTGAGTTTATAAAATGACAATTGTACAGAATATTGTTTCTTTTTATGCTTTAATAAAATAAGTTCAGCATAAAATCATAACTACGGTATTCAAGGCTTGTGCGAATGGGTTCAAATGTTTTCGGGGATGGGGCATGAGCGGGGCGGGGACTGAGCTGGCGGGGATGGGGACAAATTTTTTCCCTGCGTCATTCTCTATTACAGAGTATATTCAAGGGTCAGATACAACTGAATGGATAGTAGTAGTATATATTAGGAAGAGGTGTGTTGTCTGAATACCAGTAATGTATAATTATTCCACACCTAAACAAACCTAATTAACTGGAGCACCCTTAGGGTCCACACAATTAAATACGGTGGAGAAAAAGACCTTAGTTATGCTTCATGGGTCAGAAAAAACTCCCAAAAATAATGCAATACAAGCAGAATATCAAAAAATATATAAACACCTAAAGATATTCAAATATAAATAGCATTATCAGAGACTCAACTAAGGCTGGTTCCTAACACAGAGAAAAAGGCCTCAGTGTTTCCTGGGGGTCAATCCGGGAAACTACTATGACAAATACTAAGTTGTCATAGAAAACACATCCTTGGTCATAAAAAAACTCTGTGAAATTACTGGCAGTATTATTATATTGATAGAATCTTTCAAAAATAAATTATTCAAAAATACTTTAAGACAAACATGTAGGAAACCCACACTTATCTTCAATATATCCTCTGATAAGGAAAAGATCACCACAGCTCCATTGTCAATTTTAAAGACACTCTCCCGGTGCAATTTTCAATTGAGTTTAAAAACTCATCTCATTATTCCTGACAGGCCCTGTTTCGCCAATATGCTGCATCAGGGGAATTTCTGAGGGGAAAAAAAATCACAATTAGTTGTGCATTAAATCAATACTACATCTAATAAAGCAAAACTTCTAATTACTTTTGAACAAGAGCTACTGCTTCAAATGTGGGCATTGCTTGATCTGCTCAGTAACAGTGGATTGTACGTCATTTATAAATCCAACTGATAGAAAAAAATATTTTTTGAAATCCTTTACTACATTTGAGACCAGTGGAGTAATTTATGCAGTGCAATGCCCTTGTAATCTATTATATATAGGACAGACTTCAAGACCTTTCAAAACAAGAATTATTGAACATAGATCCTGTCTAACCTGCAATAAACTGGAAGCACCTATGGTACAACATAGTTTGGACTTACACCATTCATTTGATGAGAATCGATGCTGGATAATCAAGAAATTTAGTCCAACACAGAAAGGAGGGGACTTTAAACTGTTTTTAAGGCAACACGAACAGAAATGGATTTTTAGATTGCAAACTTGTACTCCGAAGGGCTTGAATGCCCAAGTAGAATGGTGAGCCTTTTTTTAAATGGCTTTGCCTTTTGATCCCTTTTTTGTACAAGTTCGCTTGCCATTTCCCTCTCTGTTTGACGTAAGCTGACGTCAACACGCATCGTTTTAAATCCAGGACAGAAGCCGAGTTGCCATCTTCCGATAGAAGACTTTGAAGCAGTAGCTCTTGTTCAAAAGTAATTAGAAGTTTTGCTTTATTAGATGTAGTATTGATTTAATGCACAACTAATTGTTATTTTTTTCCTCAGAAATTCCCCTGATGCAGCGTATTGACGAAACAGGGCCTGTCGGGAATAATGAGATGAGTTTTTAAACTCAACTGAAAATTGCACCGGGAGAGCGTCTTTAAAATTGACAACAGAGCTGTGGTGATCTTTTCCTTATCAGAGGATATATTGAAGATAAGTGCGGGTTTCCTACATGTTTGTCTTAAAGTATTTTTGAATAATTTATTTTTGAAAGATTCTATCAATATAATAATACTGCCAGTAATTTCAGAGTTTTTTTTATGACCAAGGATGTGTTTTCTATGACAACTTAGTATTTGTCATAGTAGTTTCCCGGATTGACCCCCAGGAAACACTGAGGTCTTTTTCTCTGTGTTAGGAACCAGCCTTAGTGAGTCTCTTATAACGCTCTATATATTTGAATATCTTTAGGTGTCTATTTTCTGGTATCAGAAAAAACTCCACCATCTAAAACCAAGCAGGAGCTAAGTAATTATCTTCACTCCCATGTTGACAGAGGTAAACACATATTCTTCTGGTTTCTTTGTATAACATCCACAGGGTCTACAGTCAAGAGCACGTACAATCAGCAGCATGCACTGTCAGAACCTTCACTTGCTATGCAAAAATACTTCTGGATTGAAATATTGTCGCTCTCAATCAGTCCATGTCTTGGACAATGAGCCACCACTCTTCAACTTGACAGGGAATCCTCTTTATCATCTTGGTCGCTGTTCTTTTAACCTGTTCTAGTTCCACTGAATCTTTCTTGAGATAAGGCAAAAATAATTGAATGCAATACTCAAGGTGAAGTTGCACCATGAAGTGATACAGAGGAATTATAACATTCTTAGTCTTGTTAACCATTCCTTTTTTAATAATTCTTAGCATCTTGCTTGCTTTTTTGGCCGCTGCCACACATTAGGCGGAAGATTTTATCACACTGTCTACAATGACACCAAGATCTTTTTCTTGGGTGCTAACCCCCAAGGTGGACCCTAACATCTGGTAACTATAATTTGGGTTATTCTTCCCAATGTGCATAACTTTGCATTTGTCCACACTAAATCTCATCTGCCATTTGGGCACCCAGTCACTTTGCATTTGTCCACACTAAATCTCATCTGCCATTTGGACGCCGAGTCTTCCAATTTCCTAAGGTCTGCCTGCAATTTTTCACAATCCGCATATGTTTTAACAACTTTGAACAGTTAATCTGCAAATTTAATCACCTCACTCTTCATTCCAATTTCCAGATCATTTATAAATAAGCTAAATAACATCAGTCCCAGTACAGATCCCTGCAGCACTCCACTATTTACCCTCCTCCATTGAGAAAAATGGCCATTTAAACCTACCCTCTGTTTTCTATCTGATAACTAATTCCTAATCCACAACTGAACACTACCTGCTATCCTATGACTCTTTAAATTTTCTTATGAGCCTCTCATGAGGAATTTTGTCAAATGTTTTCTGAAAATCTAGATATACTACATCAACCAACTCACCTTTAGCCACATGTTTATTCACACCTTCAAAGATGTCAAGCAAATTGATGAGGCAAGATCTCCATTGGCTGACTCTCTCATTACATCATATTTGTCTATGTGTTCCACAATTTTATTTTTTATAATTGTTTCCACTATTTTGCCTGCCACTGAAATCAGACTTGCCAGTCTATAATTTCACGGATCTCCCCTGGAACCTTTTTTAAAAATTGGTGTAACATTGGCCACTCTGAAATCTTCAGGTACTACAGATGATTTTAGTGACAGGTTACAGATCACTAACAGCAGGTCAGCAATTTAGTACCCTGGGATGTGTACTATCTGGTCCAGGTGATTTATCACTTTTATAACTTGTCAGTTTGGCTTAGTATATCTTCCAGATTCAGTTCCTCCGCATCATCACCCTTGAAAACCATTAATGGTTCAGGTAGATCTTTTACATCTTCTTTCATAAAACCCACAGCAAAGAATCCATTCATTCAATCTCTCCACTATGGCCTTATCTACCCTGAGCTTCCCTTTTGCTCCTTGATCATCCAACGTTCCCATGCATTCCCTCATAGGTTTTCTGCTTCTAATGTACCTAAAAAAATAATTGTTACTATGAGCTTTTGTGCCTTTTGCAAGTTTTGTCTTCATATTCTCTCTTAGCTTTCCTTATCAATGCTTTGCATTTAACTTGCCAGTGCTTGAGTCTTTTCTTATTTTCTTCATTTGGATCTTTTTTTCCATTCTTTAAAGGATTTTTTTTTGGCTCAAATAGCCTCTTTCACTTCACCTTTTAACCATTCAGATCTTGTTTTCTCTTCTTTTCAACTTTGTTAATACTGGAATACATCTAGTCTGGGCTTCCCATGATGATATTTTTAAACAGCATTCACTGGTTTACAGTCCTAACCTTTACCACTGATCCTTTTAGTTTCTTTTTAACCATTTTCCTCATTTTCTTGTAGTCACCCTTTTGAAATGAAATGCCGCTACAGGGGGCGGAGATAGAGTATGTGGAGACTCTTGCCGTGACTCTAATTACATCATAAAGTGCATCAGCTACATAGTCCACCCTTGCCTGCACGAGTTGAGGTAATGGCTCAGCCACTGTCATGTCCAGAGTAAAGAATGACATGGTGACAAAATTCATCACTGTCCCTGTGGATAACCACAGGAAACCATCTCCATGTCATTCTTTAAGGAGAAAGGGAAGAATCAAAGTATGAATGGGCACAACCACTGACCCTCAAGCCTTTCACCGGAAGTTACATCGGAAGGAGGGACTCAGCCAGAAGAAGGTCCTGGAGCAGCTCTACATGCGATGTTGCCTCTTCAAGCACAAAGCTTCTAAGAGATGATAAGCCCATCCTGGGAGGTGCAAAGGGGCCGACCAAGGGGAGTCACAGGTTTTTTTTGCAAGTTTTGGAGTAAGGGAGGGGGTCTGTTGTTTCCACGATCACGAGGGGGCTGCTGGCCAGGAAGGGTGGGAAGAGAGGCAACTTGTGGCAGATCCTTCACTGTGGGGACAAGGCAATTTACCGCTCCGTGGGGCAGTGAAAAGCCTTGTTCCTATACCTGCGGCAAATAACCAATTTTTCCCCCGTTCCTGTGGATTAGCCACGGCTAGCCGCATGAAACAGTCCCTGTGTCACTCTCTAGAAGATGCCGCTTATTTGGCTGTGGATCCTCTAAGCCAGTTTGGTATACCATGCCGCTGTTCTGGGGCTCCTGGAGAAATTTTCATTCCCCTAACAGGCTCAAAAGCCATGTGCCATGTCCCAGAGGTTGCATGGTAGCTAAACTTGAAGATCCCACCTCCCTGCTTTGCTTGATGTGGCAAGTGGTGCAAGGATACTCTTCTGCCGCCCATCCTTCACAAACAAGGTATGATATATGGGTATTAGAGTCAAAGGACTCCATTCCTGGCACTTTGGAAGCAAAACTACTACTACTATAATTATTTCTATAGCGCTACCAGATGCAAGCAGCGCTGTATAGAGTCACAAAGAGTAAAAAAACAGTCCCTGCTCAAAAGAGCTTACAATCTACACAGGCAAGACAGACAAACAAGATGTCACGGATACAGTTAAAGTGTTTTGGAGAAGTTTGAGAACTTAAAGAAAGAAAATAAATTGGAATGGTGAATTTTTAGTGCTAAAAAATAGCTTAAAATCACCGCAGGGCTGACTAAAATTCTCAAAAAACTGGATTTTAAGGGAACGGAACCAAGGCCCTAGCTGTAGAAACAGTTAAAACAGCTTTTGAAGACCCCCCCCTTCCCAATTTTTCCCCACAGGCCGACAGCCTTACTCACAGACCATGTGCTGAAGAAATGGTGCTGCTGCCTGCTTCAGCTCCTCTCGGGTGTAGCTGTTCTAGGAGAGATCGACTACTTCCAGTCACTTCGGGCTACCAGTCAGACCTTCACGGACCAACCCTCACCCCCCCCAATACCTCTTATGAAAAATGTTTATCTTTATGTTTATTAAAAACTTTATATACCACATAATAGCCAGAAAGGATTCAAGCGGTTTACAATGTATAATTAAAAACAAATTTTGAAAAGAACTCCATTTAAAAATAGAAAAGTAAAGAAAAGAAGAAAAAGGGGGGGGGGGAGATGAAATTCAGCCAGCACCTTGAGCACCCTGAAGGAACACTATTAGTGCCTAAACAGCCTGCACTCCAGCCCCTGACCAAGTCAAGGAGGCAAGCAAACACCAGGGAAACAGACCCTGAGCTCCATAAGTCTTCAGCAGACTGACTGAAACAGGTCCCCGAAGAATACACCTACCAGCTGTACATTTAAAATCTGTTCCTCTCCACGTGGCTGAGTAGACCTTTATATAAAGGGATCTCTGATTTCATGAAAAATATAGCGACTAAAGCAAAAAAACTCAAAACTATCACAAAATTTTAAAAAATAAATAACCGAGCAGAAGACACCTTTCATGCTTGTCTGCAGAAAGAAAAACTGAAGGGAGCAGAAGACTCCTGGGAGAAGGAGGTTTCAAAAGCTGTGCTTGACATCTTACTGAAACATGCGCGTGAGAATGTACAGAGTACCCTAAGGTTCAGTATATACTGGAATAAGACTTTGTCATTTGCAACTTTTGAAATTAGATGGGGGTTTGGGGCTTTCAGATATAAAAGCCTACTGTACTGTATAATATATTAGGAACTAATTATTTTGAGATGTCTGAATTTTGTGATGCGACTTTCAAGCATTCTATAGAAAGCTCTTTGGCTTTGTCATATTTGGTCCATGCAAGGACACAAAGCCTTTCACACACTATAAAAATCATTTACTACTTAACCGCTGCGATGGGTGATATTAAGAAAAACACTTTGGCCTGCATGCTCAGTGCTCTAAATATTTACCTATGGGTAATGTTCATTTTCTTCCAATTCTTGCTATAAATGTTTGGGAAAAAGTAGATTGAAGATAGTGCTTCATTTAGTGGAGGATGATGATGAAGTGATTCTCTTAAATTATAATACTGTGCAGATTACCTATGGACTCCATCCCAGTGACTGGTACCCCTATCTATAAATCAGGTTATATGTACGCACTTTATTGAAAGAATATAGTATTAATTTTCAGGACGGCTTTTGATAAGCATTGGTCACTAAGGACTTGGTGGGTAGATGTGAGGGAATTAAAAAAAATCTTTGGGCACATCCCCCTTGCAAGGCATTTGGATCTGAGATTTTGGGGCTTATTCTATAGAACCCTAGTTTGCGAGAAACATCTTTGTTGGTGAACAGTGCACAATTCCAGGAAATTCATTATAAATTTTTGATGTATATATTTTTTATTTATTTAAAACATTTTTAATCTGCCTTTCTCCAAGGCGGCTCACAAGTTTCCATACATAATAAAATACGCATTTTAAAGGAGATATACATCAGGTAAAGTATAGAGTCACAATATTATATCATCACATCTTCAACAGGATTACGTCTAAGCAATTGCCAAGTAACATCATTCTTCAATATAATACATAGCTTTCCAATAATAACTCGAAAAAGAATTATATATTCAATCAAAGAAAATTTGAACAAACAGATGGGTTTTAAGCAACTTTCTAAAGTGCAGAAGATTTCCACAAAAACGTAACGTTCCGGACAAAACATTCCACATCGATGGTCTGGCTATAGAGAAACAGGAAATCTTTGTTCATACATAATGAGTATTATTCTCTCTTTTTGTGTCCAACAAACTATGATTCTCAGATCTCAGTTTCCCCATGCTAAGAAAATAGGGCACACCTCAGATGGCAAATGTTTAAAGTATGAAATGGACACTGCTTCATATAAAACAAATGCATATAGAACTCTCCTACCATTCACAACTTTCGAATGCTTTATGCACACATTTACGTTATATGCATTATCAAACCTTAGATCATGCTTACATGTTCCCTCTAAGTGGAACATGTAAGCAATTGCTCATACGTTCTAGGAATGTCGCTCACAGAGTTTACATTGTGGCTCACAAAAATTCTTGCAAATATGGAAAATTGATGGTTTTTTAGAACTTGGTCACTCACATGAGAAAAAATTTGCATGCACCTAACCAATCCTTATAGGGAGCATCGCCTGAGATGCCATTCCACAGCACAGAATCTTATATGTTCTGGATGAAATTGTGAAGGGCATTCATGTCTCTACTCTTTTCCTACTTAAAGCCTATTTGATTGCCAAGAGAAGTATACTGCTTCAAAAGATACAACCTTCCCCACCAACTTTGCTGCAATGGTGGAATTCAATGCATGAGCTTCTGAGAATGAAAAGAATGTCTTTCGATGTGAGGGGAGACACGCAAAAAAGAAATTTACAAATGTGTGGCACCTATTTAGATATACTAAAATCTTTAAGACTTGGCTAAAGTACAAGTCACAATTACCCACAACAGGTAATGTAGAGAGGTACAAGGGATCTCAAGCGCTCACAGCTAAAAGCCCGATGTTAAGATTACATATTGAAGCTAAGTACTTCTATATTAACTCTTATAATGTGAGAGTATTTGCATAAGAAATCACTAAATCACTAAATTATAAACAAATAAAAAAAATATATATAAAAAATCTCTGAGAGTGTATTTGACCTATGATAGCTCACTTTGTAGCTATTAGCCCTGAAAAAAACATCGGGCTTTTAGCTGTGAGCACTTGAGATCCCTTGTACCTCTCTACATTACCTGTTGTGGGTAATTGTGACTTCTACTTTAGCCAAGTCTTAAAGATTTTAGTGTGTCTCACAACAATTTGGATAGACCTATTTAGATATGCCAACTATACATATTCAATCAGTACTGCTGAATGACTTGGACATTTAACAGAATACCCACTCAAAGTGAAGACCACTGTGGTCAAACTGAGTTTCAATGAGCTGGCTTAGTCTACTACAGTGACACAAGACACTAGTATGAAAAGGGAGCACTGGGGTAGAGGGGAGACAGAGGAAAACAAGAATTCTATGAAGTTAGTTGCAATTTGTTTTCATCTTTGCAATGTATTTGAGTTAATTGGTTTTATATTGTTTGAATGGAAAAAAAAACTTCTCAATATAAAAATAATGGATTCATATAAATACTCACTATATCTCATTACTTTTTTGCCAGAATAACGAGAAGGTTTGCCTTGCAATCCAAGTTCCTCATATGTGTCTTTGTCTACAGATAAAATAAGTTTTCCTTTAAAAAAGAAAAAAAGCACACCAAAATAAAGGATTAGCAGTACCATGAGCATAGCTCCCCAAACTGCTAAGAAACCAGTTTGTTTTTTTTTAAATTAGGAGTACACTTCTCCATCCGTATTCGCAGTTTCAGCGTTCTCGGCTTCGAATATTCACGTTTTTGGCTTGCTGGCTCCTCCCCCAAATGATACCATCCCAGAGTCATCCTTCAGCGTGCAGATTAAAAAAGCAAAAAAATAATCGCCCGGGTTGAGATCTGAAAGTGGGAAAGTGTGGAGTGTACACACACCAAGGGATCAGAGAGGAAACGTGCAGGACAGGGAGGAGCAGAGCGTCTGATTCACCAGAGTGGGAGAATTGCTTGTCAGTGCCATGGGGGGGGGGGGGGAATCATCCTTGCCGTGCATAGACCGCGGTCAGGAGCCTTCTGCAACCTGAGATCTGGGCTTGGGCATAAGCATCGCGTGCACAGGCTTGTTTGCCATGCACCCCAAGCACTCCGCCTTGTTTGTAAACAGTGCACCCCCTTCACTGGCCGCTGCATTCCAGAAAAGTGAGAGGACATAACTGAGTTCCGAGTCTGGGCAAGTACCTAGAAAAGTTATTCACGATTTTTCCGTATTCGCGGGAGGGCTCTGCCCCTAACCACTGTGAATACAGAGGGAGGAGTGTACAGTCAATTTGATTCTCCATATGGGAGAAAAATAGCAGCTCTGGTGCTCAAGTACCAGATAGATCAGGTTTTCAAATTATCCACCATGAATATACATGAAATAAATTTGCATTCAACAGAGATAGTGCATGCAAATTTATCATATGCATATTCATTATGGACATTCTGAAAACCTGACCTACCTGTGGCATTCAAGAATCAGAGTTAGGAACCAATGGTCCATCAAGCCCAATAGCCAGTCCTCATGGTGGCCAATCCAGATCACTAGTACCTAGCACAAAAACCCAAACAGTAGCAACATTCCATGCCACCAATCCAGGGCAAGCAGTGCCTTCCCCCATGTCTGTCTCAATAACAGACTATAGACTTTTCCTTTAGGAAATTGTCCAAACATTTCTGAAAACCAGCTACGCTATTCGCTTTTACTACAATCTCTGACAATGAGTGAAAAAATATTTCCTCCTATTGGTTTTAAAAGTATTTCCCTGTAACTTTGTAATTTTTGACAGAGTGAAAAATGGATCCACTTGTACCCGTTCTACACCACTCAAGATTTTGAAGACTTCAATCATATCTCCCCTCAGCTGTCTCTTTTCCAAGCTGAAGAGCCCTAACCATTTTAGTCTTTCCTCATACGAGAGGAGTTCCATCCCCTTTATCATCTTGGTCGCTTGTCTTGGAACCTTTTCTAGTGCTGCTATATCTTTCTTGAGATAAGGAGACCAGACATGAACACAAAACTCGAGGTGAGGTTGCACCATGGAGCTATACAGAGCAATTATAACATTCTAAGGGCCAGATTCTCAAAACTAAAATCTACCTTTAAAATGCTCACTAAACCAGTTCCAGCCACTTTAGCATGCATATATTTTAGCAGCTGATTATTAAAACGGCTTTACCGTGGTCTTTTACAAGTTTTCTGGCAGTATCCCATAATGCCATGCAAATGTAGTACAATGAGGTCATTACTATTAAAATGAGCATACCTAGCGATTCTGTAACCTCTGTGCCACATCTGCTATCAGAATTTGCAGACAGGTCTGAGCTGTTGTTGTCTTACCTCAGGCACTGACAGGAAAATAAGGCTTGACAGCTCAGACCTCCCTCCATCCTGCAAATTTAAAAATAACAACAAAACCAAATTGAAGATCGGCAGGATCTCCGATCTCTCCTGCCGCGTCGCACTGCCTGCCAACTCTCTCCTGCCGCGTCGCACAATCACCTAACACTGCTAACTCTCCCCCCTCCAGCAGTGGGAGAGATGCCCACTACCTTCTGCAGCCAAGCACCCGCTCCCCACAGCAGCGGAAGAGATACCCTCCCCCACCAAGCAACGCCCCCCCCCCCCAATACCCCTCAGCAGCGGAAGAGATGCCCACTCCCTCTCGCCACCAAGCAACACCCCCTCCATGCCTCTGACCCCCTGCTCCCTAAGGCTCTGACTAGCCTAGGTTGTTTTTGAGGGAGTGGGCATCTCTCCTGCTGCCATGTATGTAGGTGGGGGGGGGGGGTTGCTTGACTTCGGTGGCAGGAGGGAATGGGCCTCGTTCCTTCCGATCTTCAAATTTTTATTTTTTATTTTTGCATTTATTCTGAATTTTTAGAGTTCATTCAATGTTTCTATTATTTGGGTTTCTGACAGGTACTTGTGACCTGGATTGGCCACTGTTAGAAGCAAAATACTGGGCCAGATGGACCATTGGTCTGACCCAGTGCGGCTATTCTTCTTAATATAACTCATGGAGGTTATTACCTGTTGGCAGTACAGCTACAGTATTATCTTGGTCAATTTTAGTGTTGTAGGATAAGGCGTAGAATGCACCTACAATACATAAGAACAGGTAAAATGTCAAAGACAAGGAAGTATGATTCTAGAATAGCAAATCTTATTTAAAATATTCAGTCTGTTTTTAATATTAACCCATGAATGTAAAAATTTGGAAATCCCTAGAAGCTTTTTCTCTAGTTATAGCCTTTGATGAAGGTGTTTTTGCAATAGTGAAATCTTGTATTAACAGCAAAGCCTTAAGAAAAGATCCTATTTCCTGTGGCAAAGCACAATTACTTACTGTAACAAGTGTTATCCGGGGACAGCAGGCAGATATTCTCACATGTGGGTGATGTCATCCACAGAGCCCAGAATGGACAGTTGAAAGTGCACTGTCACTTTGAGCTTTGAGAAGCTTTGAGATTGCCCGCACTGTGCAAGTGCGAGTGTCTTCCTGCCCAACGTCGGCTCACGGTTCCTCAGTTTCGTAAGCAAGCTATGAAGCCAACAAAGGAGGTGGGAGGGATGTGAGAATATCTGCCTGCTGTCCCTGGATAATACCTGTTACATTAATGTATCTGTGCTTTTTCCCTGGGCAAGCAGGCAGCATAATCTCACATATAGGAATCCTTAGCTTAATGAACGGGATTGGTGGGAGAGTTGGCCATTAGGAAGAAAATAAATTCTGTAAAACTGCTTGGCTAAAACAACTATCTCGCCTAGAATAGAATTCTAGACAGTAGTGAGATGTAAATGTGTGAAATCAGGAGTGAAACGAGGACCAAGTAGCTGCTTTGCAAATATCTTCAATGTGAGTGTAAAGCAAAAAATCCACTGATGCTGCCATAGCTTGGACTTTGTGTGCTGTAACGAGGGCTGTGGAGTCGGTAGATAAATGTTCCGACTCCAACTCCTCAGTTTTTTGTACTTCAGACTCCGACTCCACAGCACTGGTTAATTTTCAGATCGTTAAAATGGAATGTCAAGTTGAGAGAAATGAGCATTTTCAACACCACCTTCTTTTTGCTTTTAATCAAGGTTCTAAGGCCGCAGAAGCTGCTTGCAACATTTGTGCTGTGTATATAGTGGGTGCTATAGCTGAAAGAATCGCTCGTGATTGGTATGCCAAGTTCAAAAATGGAGTCGGTAGATAAATGTTCCGACTCCGACTCCTCAGTTTTTTGTACTTCTGACTCCGACTCCGACTCCAGGTATCCGAAATTTCCTCCGACTCTGACTCCTCAACTCCGACTCCACAGCCCTGGCTGTAACACATCCCTCGAACTGCAGCACAACCTGAACATAGCAGAAGGAAATGCAAGTCGCTAACCTTATGGAATAGTTTGTTTGGTTACAGGCAGACCCAACCTGTTAGGGTCAAAAGAGATGAACAGTTGAGGTGAAGACCTGTGTGGCTTAGTTCTTTCTAAATAGTAAGCCAAGGCACATTTACAGTCCAAGGTATGAAGAACAGTTTCTCCAGGGTGAGAATGTGGCTTTAGAAAGAATATAGGAAGCACAATACATCGATTCAGATGAAACTCCATGGCTACCTTGGGAAGGAATTTAGGATATGTTCTGAGAACCACCTTGTCATGATGAAACACTGTAAAAGGTGGATTGCAAAGTGCTTGACGTTCATTCACTCAACAAGCAGAAGTGACAGAAATCTAGAAGACCACTTTCCGAGTGAGAAACTTAAGATGAGTAGATGCCAGCGGCTTCATCAGACTGGTGAGACCTATATTGAGATCCCAGATAAGGCAGTTTTAGTGGAGGTTTCGAGTTCAAGAGTCCTTTCATAAACCGGGACACAAGCAGATGAGTAGAAAGAGGTTTATTGTTGAAAGGCATGGTAAGCACTAATAGCACTGAGGTGAACTCTGACCAAAGTGGTTTTAAGTCCAGTGTTGGATAAATGGAGAAGGTAGTCCAATACTGAAGGAATAGAAGATGTGGAAGGATCCAGATGATGGAGATTACATCTCAATGTGAAACCTGTCCATTTGAGTCAATAGCAGTGGTGAATACAAGGTTTTCTGGAAGCAGCTATAAAAGCTTGTACTGGGGCAGAAAGACTGAAATCTGCTGACGTCAGGTCAAGAGGTACCAATCTGTTAGGTGCAGAGATTGAAGACTGGGATGCAAAAGAGAGCCTTGACTGAGTGAGTAGAGATGGAAAGATCTGTAATGGAATTGGATCCTTGAGAGTCAGTTGAAGTAAAAGGGAGAACCAAAGTTGTCTGGGCCACTGAGGAGCTATCAGGATCATCATGGCTGGCTGTTTAAGCTAGACTAATGTCTTCAGGACCAGAGGGATTTGCAGAAACGCATATAGGAACTTGTGTGGCCAATACAGAAAAAATGCATCTGCCTCCAAACGATGAGTACTATCTGAAGCAGAAGTGAGGCAATTTGTGGCTGTGGGGAGATGCAAACAGGTCTATCTGAGGAGTCCCCCATAATGAGATGTGGCATAAGACTTTGGAGTTCAGAGCCCATTCATGCAGCTAAAGGAATCTGCTGAGATCATCTGCTAGAGCATTTAATTTCCCTTGCACATATACGGCTTTGAGAAATATGTTTCAAGGAATTGGCTAGTTCCAAATGAACTCAGCTTCTTGACAGAGGAAGAGAGCCTGTTCCTCCCTTTTTGTTGAAGTAGTACATTGCTACTTGATTATGCGAACAAGGAGGAGCTGGTTGGAGAGATGATCTTGAACCATTTTCAGAGCATTGCGAATTGCCCGCAACTCTAACAGGTTGATGTGAAATGTCTTCTCTCAAGCAGACCATATACCCTGAGTCCTGAGACCATCTAGGTCAGCTCCCCAAGCATATGTGGATGCTTCCATCATGAGTATTTTGTAGTGTGGAAGGATGTGAAATAGCAAGCCTCTGGAGAGATTTGTTGGATTCAATCACCACTAGAGAAAGATTGACGAAGAGGCAAGGTGATTTTGAAACACCATGGTCCTTTTTTTTTATTTATTCAATTTTTCAGATTATTAAACAAGCACTTCAATACTTGAATACAGATTTACATCATTAATCAAAGAAATTTAATAAACCTAACATCACTTTTTACAGTAATGTAAGGGAAAGAAATAGTATAGATTATTTAGTCCTCAAACTTAAAAATATGAATCCAAGTATTAGTATAATAATAATGGAAATATACTTATTAATTACAGGAACAGCTCAGGAGACAATGATGGAAACCCCCAATAGCCTGGACTTAAACTGCTGGTAGAACTATTGGACCAATCACCACTCCCCCCCCCCCCCCACCTTCCTTGGCAGATATAAATTCCAACAATTGCTTTGGTTCGAAAAAATAAAAAATGTTTTCCTTGTAATGAAACACAGCATTTTGCTGGGAATTTCAAAATAAAGGATGCACCTAGAGCCAAAGCTCTAGGTTTATAAAGAAGAAATCCTTTCCGTCTCTTCTGTGTCACTTGAGAAATATCAAGAAAAATCCGGATTGCTGATCCAAACAACTTATCATTCATGTGTCTGAAGTAAAGTTTAAATACAAAGTCTCTGTCATGCTCCAAGGCAAATGTTACCAATAGAGTTATCCTTTCCGTAACTACTTCCAGGGAATTCTCCAAAAAATGTGTTAAGTTCATTCCTCCCTTCTCAGTTTCTCCTCTTTCAGCAGGAATGGAACTCTCCCGTTTCTTTCCTGTAGATATATATTGAGCCGCAGTGATAGGCGGCAAGTTATCTTGCGGAATCATTAAAATTTCTTTCAAATATCTACATGATAGAAACCTTCAAGATCATGAAGGGCATAGAAAAAATAGACAGGGACAGATTTTTCAAATTAAGGGGATTAATAAGTACAAGGGGGCACTCAGAGAAATTGAAAGGGGAGAGGTTTAGGACAAACGCCAGGAAGTTCTTTTTCACACAGAGGGTGGTGGATACATGGAACGCGCTACCAGAGGATGTGATAAACAGGAGCACGCTACAGGGGTTCAAAGAAGCTTTGGATAGGTACTTGGAAGACAAAGGGATTGAGGGGTACAGATAAGAGTAAAGGTAGATTATAGGGATGGGATTAGAGGTAAGTTACAAAATTAATCAGGGACCACTGTTCAGGCACTAGGCCTGATGGGCCGCCGCGGGAGCGGACCGCTGAGCAAGATGGACCTCTGGTCTGACTCAGCGGGGGCAACTTCTTATGTTCTTCTTACCCATCATCTCAAGTGGAGATAATACTGGAGATTTGGGAAAGTTTAAAAGTCTTAAGTTTTTTCTTCTCTATTTTCCATATATTCTAGTTTTGTTTTGTTTTTTTAATAAAGGATCTTTCTTTAATATCTCCATTTCTACCTTCTTTATTTGAGTAATCTGTTCTTCATGTTTTTTAATTTTGTCTGCTTGTTCTCTTAATTTTACCTCATGAATCCCTACCTGAGAGCTGACAGAGATACAGTCTGCCTGTACCTTAATCATTGCCTTCTGGAGGTTAGAGTCCATGATTTCTATAGCCTTCCTCAGTTCCTCTAAATTCACTACTGCTGGCTTAGTCAATTGTCCAAATTGAATGTTATTACTCACAGAAGTTTTTCCTGCCTCTGCTTTGAGACCATAGTCTGGGCTCCAGTGGGGACTTCTTCCTCCATTACTTCTCCTCCCACTGCTCCTCCAGGGCTAGACAGCAATCTATCTTTCAGGGTAAGCTGTTCAGCCATTCTCTCTGCAGGGCTGCTTCCTGGTTGGACAGGACATTGCCCCTGAATCGGGCTTAAGGAAACCCGATCGTCACTGAGGTTCACCAAGCCCGGTGTACCTACCAGAGTCGGAGGCATCTCATTAGGATGGCAAGAGAACCCACTGTCCAACGTTGTCTGCACCAAGCTCTTGGAACTCCTGGCAGCCAGAGGAATAGACCGGGTAGTTCCCTTCCTCTTCCCCATTCGGGACTCTTTCCATGCTTGGTCCCACAGCACCGTCCGAGGTAAAACGCAAGGGTCCATTGAGCTGATCTGAGATGAAGTCAAGCGAAGGGCATTACATGAACTGTAGATGCCATGTGACCTACGAGGCATATCATTTGTCTTGCTGAGATGTTCGGCAGAGTGGACATATGATTGAAAAGGTGAAGCAAGATGTTTTGTCTTTGTTGGAGTAGGAAAGCTCGTAGAAGAGTGGTGTTGAGTACGGCTCCTATGAACTTCAACACTTGAGTGGGATGACTTCAGACCCTAGAAGCTGGAGAAAAGCTATGGTCAGTTGATTTGCCGAGTGCACTACTTGAGGCGATGTAGCTTTTATCAACCAATCGACCAGATACGGAAACACTTGAAACACATGGGTACAGAGAGTTGCTGCTTCTACCACTAGGCACTTTGTGAATGCTCTTGGAGATAAAGCAAGGCCAAATGGCAGAACTTTGTACTGGAAATGCTGATCTACATGAAAAAGAAGAAACTTTCTGTGTTTAGGGTGTACGGATACATGTTTGTAGAACTCTTTGAGGTCTAGAACCATAGCCAATCATTTCATTCTAGAAGTGGGTACTGGATCCCCAGGGATAGCATGCAAAACTTTTCTTTGGCCTAATATTTGTTGAGAGCTTGGAGGTTGAGAATAGGATGAAGACCTCTAGGCTTCTTTGGAATTAGGAAATACCCGGAGTAGAACCTCTGATTTTTCTGGGTTGGGGCACTACTTCTATGGCATTTAGTTGAAGCAGAGCTTCGATTTTCTGAAGAAGAAGGGATGTCTGTTGAGATGTGAAAGAGGACTCTGTTGGAGGGTTGTTTGAAGGAATGGTGATAAAATGAAGAGAGTACCTCTCCTGAATGACTTTGAGGACTCAGTTGTCTGTGGTAATGAGAGTCCAGCATTGATGAAATAAAACAAATCGGTTGAGGAGGTAGTTGAGATGGGGATCTCTATAAGCATGTTCAAAAGACTGAGTTGGCTTTTGAGAATATAGGCTGACGAAATGGTCCTATGGATTCATTTGGAAATCATGGCCTTAGAAGCGGGAACGCCCTGCTTAACAGAATGAGGCAGCACGACAAAATTCATTAGTGACCTCCAGGTAGTGAAGAAGCACTCTGCACACATCAAGTTTCTTCAAAAGGCGATCTTGTTTCCTGGAACCAGTAGGCTGAAAAACAGGCAAACACACTTCCTGATTAACATGGAAAGCCAAAATCACCTTCGGCAAAAAAGAAGGAACCTGCGTAGGGAAATCCCAGTCTCTGAGATGCGTAGGAACGGTTCCCTACAAGAAAGAGCCTGGAGTTCCGAAACACGCTGCACTGAGGTAATAGCAACCAGAAACACGGTCTTGAGCATCAAGTCCAAGAGGAAAGCATCCTGAAGGGGCTCAAGGGAGCCCAGGTGAGGCTAGAAAGCACCAGGTTGAGGTCTCAAGAAAGGCATGGCGGCTTAACCAGCGGTCTGATGCAAAGAGGCTCCTTCAGAAATCTAGCGACATCAAAATGAGACACCAAAGAGAAATGATCATCCCAGGCTCTAAAACAAGAGAGCCCAGCCACCTGGACCCAAAGAGATGCCACAGTGAGGCTTTTATCAAGACCAGCCTGAAGAAAGGCGAGAATTACAGAGCTCGGAGCTGAATAAGGGTCCACCTAGTCCTGAGCACACCAGTGTTAGAAAGCCTTCCATGCCTTAACATATGCAGAAACTATAGACAACTTCTTAGACTTGAGAAGAGTGGCAATGACCACATCAGAATAGCCTTTGTGTTCTAAGGCTGCACGCTCAAGATGCGTCAGAAAAAGCACAGTTACTTACTGTAACAGGTGTTATCCAGGGACAGCAGGCATATATTCTCACATGTGGGTGATGTCATCTACGGAGCCCCAGCGCAGACAGCTTTTCAAGCAAACTTGATTGAAGTTTCAAGTTTGCTATGCTGCACCACGCATGTGCATGCCTTCTTGCCCACTAGAGGGCGCATCCCCACCTCGTGGTCCTCAGTTCCATAGCCAGCAAAGAAGCCATCCCCGGGGAGGAGGGCGGGTTGTGAGAATATATGCCTGCTGTCCCTGGATAACACCTGTTACGGTAAGTAACTGTGCTTTATCCCAGGACAAGCAGGCATGATATTCTCACATGTGGGTGACCTCCAAGCCAACCAAAAAAGGGCAGGTGGGAGGATGGCAATTTAGGAAAACAGGTTACGTAAAACCGACTGGCCAAACCGGCCGTCGCTTCTGGACAACGAATCCAGACAGTAGTGGGAGGTGAAAGTATGAACCGAAGACCAAGTGGCAGCCTTGCAGATATCCTCCACCGGAGTAGACCGGAGGAACGCCACAGAAGCTGCCATCGCTCGGACCTTATGTCCCGTGACCCGACCATGAAGCTCGAGACCAGCCTGAGCGTAGCAAAAAGAAATACAAGCAGCCAACCAGTTGGACAAGGTGCGCTTGGAAACAGGACGTCCCAACCGATTAGGATCAAAGGACAAAAATAATTGAGGAACCTTCCGATGAGACTTGGTGCGTTGAAGATAAAAAGCCAACGCTCTCTTACAGTCAAGCGTGTGAAGCGCCGCTTCCCCAGGATGAGAGTGGGGCTTCGGAAAAAACACCGGAAGAACAATGGACTGATTGAGGTGGAAATCAGACACAATCTTAGGTAAAAATTTAGGATGGGTGCGAAGAACCACCTTGTCATGATGGAATACCGTGAAAGGTGGGTCCGCCACCAGCGCCTGTAACTCGCTGACTCGTCGAGCGGAAGTGAGTGTGAGCAGGAAGATCACCTTCCAAGTGAGGAATTTCAGATGGCATTTGTCTAATGGCTCAAAAGGGGGTTTCATGAGTTGAGCCAGGACCATATTAAGATCCCAAACCACCGGGGGAGGTTTGACAGGGGGGTGGACATTCAAAAGACCTTTCATGAAACGAGAAACTAAGGGATGGAGTGACAGGGCTTTTCCTTCCAGGGGTTGATGGAAGGCAGCAATTGCACTAAGATGTACCCGAATGGAATTGGTCTTCAGGCAGGAGTGAGAAAGATGGAGCAAATACTCCAGGACCAAGGGGACCGGGACCGACATCGGGTCCTGGTCGTGCGAGGAGCACCAGGACGAGAATCTGATCCACTTTTGGGAATAGCAGGTTCTAGTCGAGGCCTTCCTCGAGGCTTCCAGTATTTCCTTGACTGATTGCGACACAGGGAGAGAAGTCAGGGGGAGAGAGACCAAGCATTCAGATGAAGAGACTGAAGATTTGGATGTAACAGCGAACCCTGGCTCTGTGAAAGCAGAGAGGGAAACAGAGGCAGAGGCAGTGGATCTCTGGTACTGAGTCGAAGTAGGAGGGAAAACCAAGGCTGGCGTGGCCACCGAGGAGCAATCAAGATCATGGTGGCTCGCACTGGTTTGAGATGGACCAGCGTCCGCAGAATCAGAGGAAAAGGCGGAAACGTGTATAGAAACCTTCCCTCCCAATCTAGGAGGAAGGCGTCGGCCTCGAGGCGGTCCGGGGAGTACATCCGGGAGCAGAATTGAGTGAGTTTGTGGTTGAGGGGGGAGGCGAACAGATCTATCTGAGGAGTCCCCCACTTTTCGAACACCTGTCGTAAAGTTTGAGCGTGCAGCGACCACTCGTGTGGCTGGAGAAGGCGGCTGAGTCTGTCTGCCAGGCAGTTTCGCTCTCCTTGTATGTACACCGCTCGAAGGAAGATGTTGTTGGAGATCGCCCACTTCCAGAGACGCAGGGTTCCTGACAGAGGGCCCGAGACCCCGTCCCCCCTTGCTTGTTTACGTAGTACATTGCTACCTGGTTGTTGGTTCGGACGAGAACCACCCGGTTGTGGAGCAGATGTTGAAAAGCCACAGCGGCGAGATAGATGATCCGAAGCTCCAGCACGTTGATGTGGCAGCGGCGGTCCTCTGTTGACCACATCCCCTGAGTGCGTAGGCCATCCAGGTGAGCTCCCCAAGCGTACTCCGACGAATCTGTGGTGAGTATCTTGCTGTGTGGAGGGGCGAGAAAAAGTAAACCTTTGGATAGATTTGAAGAGTCGGCCCACCAGAGGAGCGATCGTTGCAAGGAAGGAGTCACTGTCACGGGACGGTTGATTGGGTCCCGGTCCTGACGCCATTGGGAGGCCAGGGTCCATTGAGGAATCCTCAGGTGGAGGCGGGCGAAGGGTATGACGTGGACAGTAGAGGCCATGTGGCCCAGAAGAGTCATCATCTGTCGAGCTGATACCGAGGTCAGCAGCGAAATCCTTCAGCTCAGACTTACTAACACCTCTTGACGTAGAGGGGGAAGGAAGAAGCGGAGTCGAACCGTATCCAGCACGGCCCCGATGAACTGTAAGGATTTAGAGGGGCGCAGTTGGGATTTTGGGAAGTTTACCTCGAACCCCAGACCTTGAAGGTAAATAATAGTCTGTCGGGTCGCTGAGATAACCCCCTCTCTGGACGGGGCTTTGATCAGCCAGTCGTCTAGGTAGGGGAATACCTGGAGGCCCTGCGCGCGTAAGGCAGCTGCGACCACCACGAGGCACTTCGTGAAGACTCGGGGTGACGACGCCAGGCCAAAGGGGAGGACTCGGTATTGTAGGTGCAGGTCCCCCCCCTGGAAGCGCAGGTACTTGCGGTGAGCGGGGTGCACTGGAACATGTGTATAGGCTTCCTTCAGATCGAGGGAGCAGAGCCAATCGCCCTCGTTGATGAGAGGGTAGAGAATCAGTAGGGAAAGCATCCGGAACTTTTCCCGCACCAGAAATTTGTTGAGTCGCCTCAAGTCTAGAATTGGGCGCAGGTCTCCCGTCTTCTTTGGTACCAGGAAGTAACGGGAGTAGAACCCTTTCCCCCGTTGGTCGGGGGGGGACCACCTCCACTGCCCGTAGGCGAAGCAGTTCTCGAGCTTCTGAGAGAAGGAGGGGTAACTGAGTTCGGTTGGGAGGGCACGCCCTTGGAGGATTGTCTGGAGGGTTTTCCCGAAAGTTGAGAGAGTATCCTGATGAGATCACGCCAAGGACCCATGCGTCCGACGTGACTTGTTCCCAGCGCAGGTAGAAGGCTCTGAGGCATCCCCCGATGGGAAGGGGGCCTGGGGCTGTGGCGGAGGGGGCCAGCCCCCATCTGCTCATCCCGTCAAAAGGACGGGGATGGTTTGGCGGTCGCAGGCGGTTGGGACTTGGGCGGAGCCCGATGGTGAGCTTGCGGGCGTCTGGGTGGAGGCCGTGAGAAGGCAGGGGTGGACTTTTGAGGGTAGCGGCGAGGAGGGGCCCTGAACGGCCTGGACGTTGGCGGTTTTGGTTTTTGCCGAACGAGGGAGGCAAACGAGCGTTCGTGCTCTGAAAGGCGTTTCGTAGCTGCCTCGATAGTGTCATCAAAAAGTTCTTTGCCCACGCAGGGGAGGTTAGCCAACCTGTCCTGTAAGTTGTGGTCCATGTCGACGAGGCGTAGCCAGGCTAGGCGGCGCATGGCGATAGCGAAGGCTGCTACTCTGGAGTAAAGTTCGAAGCCATCATAGGCCACGTGAAACAAATGGAAGCGTAGGTTGGAGAAGACCTCCAGGAGCAGGTTAAAGGCTCCTTGGCGTGAGGCCGGCAGGTCGGTCGCAAAGGCTCCCAACAGTCCAATGAGATGTTTCAAGTAGGACGTGAAGGTGAAAGTGTAACTTTGTACCCTAGAGGCCATCATGGAGTTCTGGTACAGTCTTCTGCCGAACTTGTCCAGGGTCCGGCCCTCTCGACCTGGGGGGACCGCCGCTGAGACCCGGGAGGGGTGAGCCTTTTTCAGGGAAGATTCTACCAACAGCGACTGGTGGGAGAGCTGTGGTTGCTCAAAACCTGGGTATGGTACTGTACGGTACTTGGACTCTATTTTGGAGGGGACAGCTGTTACCATGTAGGGGGTCTCCAGATTCCTGAAGAAAGCCTGTTGGAGTACCTGATTGGGTGGTAAGCGAAGGGACTCTCTGGGCGGCGATGGTAGATCTAGTTCCGCCAGGTACTCTTTAGAGTATCTAGAGTCGGACTGGAGGTCTAAGTCCAGAGCGTGGCCCATGTCCTGGACAAAGCGAGTGAAGGAGGGGCGAGATGTTCCTGGGGCCCCGTGCGGGGACGGTGAACGAGACCTCCGTCGGGCGGAGAAGGACGGGGGGGCTTCCCTCGAGTATCGAGGTTCGTGCTCTGACCCGTGCTCCGAGACCGGGGAAACACTGTGGCAGTGTTCCGGGGTCGATGACCTACGTTGTCTCGAGGAGCCCTTCTGAGACGATGCCGGGGTACGGGGTACCGATCGATGTCGAATTGGTGACCTCGACCCGGACTCCCTCGGCGAAAGCCTGGGACCTCGGCTCGGAGCCCCGGTCCGAGGGGGAGTTAGGAGGATGTGAGGGTTGGAGAGTGATAACTCAGTCACCTTCAGCTTTCCTGTACGGGGCGTCGGTGAACGGCCTCGTAGTGTGGGAGAACCCCGGGCCTTCTTAGAGGTACGGTGGTTTGAGGTTTCGGTCGTTTTAGCGCGACGCTTTGCCCCACGGCGGTCCGAGGAGGGGGAGTGTCTCGGGCGCCTCGGGGAGGAATCCGAGGAGGATGGAATGCGGCGAAGCTGGCGCACTTTGCCCCGAGGGGGCTCGACGCGAAGCTCAGGCTGGTCTGGCGCACGCGAGGTCGAGGTCGGGGTCGGTTGTAGATGGGCAAGTGCAGCGGACAGCTACGACGAGATCTTCGCCCGGAGCAGGTCCTGGAAAACGGGCACGGACAGCATCGAGGGCATGTCCGATGCCTCGGTGCACTCCACCGGGGGCGACCTCGTATCAGAGTATTCCCGTGTGGTGGAGGCACGGCCCGAAGGCTTAGAAGGCTTCGCCAGGGCTGAAAGCATGGGGCTTCCACCATGTGTCGCCGGTGTCCCCGAGGCTGGCTTCTTCGCTGGTGCGGAACCTGAAGAAGGAAGAGGAGACTTACCCGGGGCCGAGGCTTTTTGCTGTCCCGAGGTCTTCGGGGTCGAATCTCGAGGTGGTGCCGAGGTATTCAGGGCTGAGGTCAAGGCCGGGGTCGAGACCGGGGCCGACCTCGAGGCCGAGGTAGAGAGTTGGTCGGCGGTGAAAAGGTCCGCCATGCGGGCTTTTCTTCGATGAAGGGCCCGGTTCTGAAAAATAGTGCACTGGGGGCAGGAGTCGGTTGGATGGGCGGCCCCCAGGCAGAGGATGCACAGGCGATGCGGGTCTGTGATGGAAAGAAGCCGCTCGCACCGGGTGCACTTTTTAAAGCCGATCAAAGGCCGGGACATAGGAAAACGAAACTGGCCGAGGCCCAAGTAGCCACGCGGCCGCGGTGACCCGGAAGCCTCCGGGTCGGTCAAAAAGAAGCAGGAACAGATAAAAAAATTAAATAAAAAACACGCACAGCGACTAAATTACTAAAAAAGAAAAATCGCAGTGCTAGAAGGCAGTCGGGGCAGAGCCTAAAATACACGTCTTCTAGGCTCGGCGGAAAAATTTGAACTGGAGACCACGAGGGGGAGATGCGCCCTCTAGTGGAGCAGGAAGGCACGCATGCGTGGAGCAGCAGAGCAAACTTTAAATCTTCAATCAAGTTTGCTTGAAAAAGCTGTTTGCATCGGGGCTCCGTAGATGACGTCACCCACATGTGAGAATATCATGCCTGCTTGTCCTGGGATAATGACGCATCAGAGGAAAGGTCCTGTCAGGGATGGCTACGAGCAGCCTGTTTTGAGGCTGCCTCCTGTTGACCAGCTACACTCAGGTAAGGAAGGGAGAGAAGGAGGGAGTGAGGGAGTTCATGGCTCAGGACCGCTGCCTGCTTCTGCCACTTCGGTGCTCGAGGGAGGGAAAGAGGAGGGCTTTGCAGCTCAGGACTGCTACTGCACTGGTGCTTCGGGGTGGGAGGGGGAATTGAGAGTGTGTTAGTCAAGGTTTCTAACAAACTCTCAATTAACCAGAAAAACAGTTATCTGGTATCCACCAATCTCTGTTGGTGATGGATAACAGATTCTAATGTATTTGTTTTGCAATGCAACCCTTATTGAAATATAAATTTGCAAAAAGTGTGGGATATTTTGTGTGCACGGACCATGATATACACATATCACAAGGCTAGAAAATGTATATTAAATAGGTATTGTGTTGGTCCATAGTGGCTTTGCCATTACTGGTTTCCAAATGAGCAAACCAGTATCCCCACTGCCATAGGGGCCACAACCAATAGCCATGCAGCAACAGACATTGGTGGGTTTCTTTACCGCAGGTTCTCAAGCCTGACTGTGAGTTTTTAAATTACAGGATCCCAAGCTTTGCTCCTGAGTGTCTGATCTGTAAAATCCTCAAAACTTTTCAATGCAGCCTTTTTTACATGGAAAGTTACATGGCACTTTGATGCCCCTCTACCTTTCCCAAATGAACAGGGAGGCAAAGTTATATCCTCTTCAAAGTCTGACATCTATAACCTAAAAAGCGAAGTACACAATTTGAATCAGATATCTTGGCACAGGTTCAAAAATTTTAAAAAAACACCTGCCTAAACCATGTGAATGGAACCAAAGCAATAAACAAATAGCTAAACTGATTGGTAACAATGGGTTCAACAATGCCTACTTAAGCCTATCAATTCTGAGTGTAAAATCTATTTTAATACCGAAAAATAAGAATGGTACACAAATGTTATACAAAGCAACCAACCGATAATGAACAGCAAATGAAGCACAAAATATAGTACCAATCACTAAACTCATTCACCACCAGTAAAAAACATATTACAGCAATACTGTGGAACTTTTAGAAATCTTTGACAAGCATAAAACAGTTAGAAATATAGTGGTATTCAAATTATCAAACATCATGCAAAATACAAATATTGCATGCCACACTGCTAAGCATTCTTCATTTTGAGGTGAATTTATGACAGTGCCATTGCAAAACCAAAAGGCATGTATATTATAGAGTAAAATTTTCTCTTTCAAACAGTGTTGCTTTTAGAAAGATATAGGCAGACTTTTTTTTTAAATTGACCCTGAAAATTGAGGAATTTTAGCCCCCATGTCAAAGATGCCAAATTTGAAGGAATATTAAGATGCAGCTATTCATGCAGAATTGCTGCCAATTTGAGAGTATAGTCCAATGCAAGGATAATCTATGATATTTACTCTTGCTCTGGAGCTATAGCAGCTGATAAATTGGTCAAAATCTGTTGTAACAAACTGCGACAAATTTTTAGGCATACTTTGAGGAAAACTTTCAGGTGGGCTTTTGTATCCATAATGCTCATACTAGCATCATTGCAGCTAGCACAAAATGTTATGCTGGATTACCAAAAATTAACACACTTGACCAATTATTCTCAATTTTATAAGCATCTAAAAAGGACACTTTATTCATTACGGTGCACAATGCTGTCAACATTCAACCAGACAAGTGGGTCCAGCTCAGTTACTATTGCAGCCAGGAATCTAAAATCTTAGGACAATTCTCTTAGTGCCCTGACTACTCTGTGCAAAACCTAAAATATAATGGTGGGGACTATTAGATCACTTGGCATGGAATAACCCTACAGGGATGAGGGATTTAGAATTGTTAGGAACTGGGCAATGTGCTGGGAAATGGGAAGCCTATTCCAAAAAGAAGGATTCTACCTTTAATTGGGATGGAACCAAGTTGCTGGTGCTAACATTTAAGAAGTAGGTAAAAGAGCTTTTAAACTAAAATAGGAGGAGAAGCCAACAGTTGCCCAGGAGTGCATGATTTGGTATGGAGTATTCTTGGATACTGTTAAAAACAGGACATTTAAGAAATCCCAACAGAGAGGTTTCAATAATGCTGAAAGAAAACCAGGAGTGTTTAAGGGGAGAGTAAACAAAGCAAATTATCTCTGTCAACTTCTAAACACCATATAGACGCAAAGGAGAAATAGAATTTGAAGTGTCTGTATACAAATGCTAGAAGCCTAAAAAATAAGATGGGAGAGTTAAGAGTATATAGCACTGAATGAAGAGGAAGATACTGTGTAATAGGTATTTCAGAGATCTAGTGGAAAGAGGATAATCAATGGGACACTTATCAGGTTACAAATTATATCACAATGATAGAGTGGATCAAACTGGAGGAGGATTGCACTATATGTTAGAGGGAATTGATTCAAACAAAATAAACATTCTGCATGAAACAGATAGAAGAGTGGAATCCTTACAGATAGAAATTCTATGTGTGAAGGTAAGGAGTATACTGATAGGGCTTGTACTTCCGTTCTCCAGTAGAAAAACATGTAGCAGACCAGTAGTACAGTATCAGGAAAGTTGCACTTTAATTATTAAATGATCAAAACCTGACATAGCCACATTTCACCTTATGGGCTGCCATCAGGGGTGAATGCTAGTAGGGAATAAATACAAACTCCCCCTTTACATGCAAAGTTTTTCATACACACAATACAAGCAGTACTTAAATTGTTTGCAATTACTATATCATGTGAGCAAAACTGAAATGCATTTACAGGATTCCAAGAATATCTCAGCCAACTGTTTGAGAGCCACAATTGAGGACTTCAGGGGCCACACATTGGAGACCACTGCCTTATGAAAGGGAAGATGAAATTTCATGTGGACAAATGTAAAATGATGCATATTGGGAAAAATAATCCAAATCATAGTTACCTGATGCTAGGGTATACCTTAGGAGTCAGAACCCAAGAAAAGATCTAGGTGTCATTGTAGACCAGGGGTGCCCACACTTTATGGGCTTGCGAGCTACTTTTATAATGACTAAGTCAAAAAGATCTACCAACAATAAAATTTAAAAAAAAACAAAGCACACTGAAAGGCAGAGAAAATGTTAATTATTCATATTCCAGGTTTTTTCAAAGAGGTCACGGCAGATGACTCTATGCAATGTCACCTCAGTAACAAAATACAAAAATAGACGAATACACTCCCTCCCTTTTTACTAAACCACAATAGTAGGTTTTAGCACAGGGATTTACGCTGAATGCCTCGTGCTGCTCTCAATGCTCATAGGCTCCCTGCGCTAAAAAACGCTATTGCGGTTTAGTAAAAGGGAGCCATAGTGCAAAATATAGACAGCAGATATAAATTCTCAAAACCGACACATTTTGATCACTAAATTGAAAATAAAATCATTTTTCCTACCTTTGCTGTTTGGTGATTTCATTAGTCTCTGGTTGCACTTTCTTCTTTTGACTGTGCATCCAATTTTTCTTCCTTTCTTTCAGCCTCCTGTATGTTTCCTCTCCTCCAGACCTCATTCTCTCCCCCAACTTTTTATTTCTGTCTCCCTGTTCCCCCTTCTTTCTGTCTCCCTGTCTGCCCCCTTTCTTTCTTTCTCCGTGCCCTCCCCCAAGCCACTTGGTTTGCTGCCACCGCCATCGGGGAACAGCCCCCAAGCCACCGCCATCCCAAGCTTTCCCTGCAGAAGCGTCACGCTGACCAGCATTCCGCTTCCTCACGTCAATTCTGACGTAGGAGAGGAAGTTCCAGGCCAACAAGGCATTTCTCCTCATTCCATCCAGCCTGAGCCCCATCTCTCCTTGATCCAGCATTTCCCTTCTGTGTCTGTCAGAATTACCATTCCACCTATTTTCCAGCATCACCCTTCTTTGTGTCCATCTCACCTATATCCCTATCTCACCACTTTTTCAGAATCTTCATTTGTCTCTGTCCTTGCCTTTACCCCATGTTCACCATTAGCCCTTTCAATGTTTTTATCTCCCCCCCACACACTTTTTCAGCATTACTTCTATGTCTCTATTTCACCTCCTCTTCATGTCTCCTCTGTATCTCTATCCTTATTCAGTAGGTCCTGCTTACTCTTTCTCTTCTTTGTGTCACTATCTCCATTTTCAGCTTTCCCCCCTTTTCCTTTGTTAATGCACCCTGTAGCCAGAATCTTTCCACCCTCCCTCCCCTCCGGCCCAGCCCAGTATGAAATATTTCCTTTTGTTTCCCTCCCCTCTCTCTTTCTCTCTCTCTTCTGCTCCCTCACCCACGAGTCCTGCATCTGGCCCTCTCCCTTCTACCTGCACCTGGCAAAACCCCCCTGCTCCGCGGCTCTCTTAAGCAACTCGTCAGCAGCGGTGATCAAGACAAGCTGCCGACATCGAGGCCTTCCCTCTACGAGTCCCGTCTTTGTGGAAAAAGGAAGTTGAAACAAGCGGGACTCGCAGAGGGTAGGCCCCGACGTCAGAAGTTTGTGTCGATCGCTGCTGCTGAGATGCCGAAGAGAGCCGCGGAGCAGGGGGTGTGGCTGGAAGAGGTATAAGTTCCGGAGTATGACACCGACCCGGGCCAGGATGATTTCTTTTTCAGGCTGTTGCTGCTGCCGCCGCCACGCCCCCCCCCCCCCAAATGACAAAAACAGCCTAATGCCCGGCGTCGGCGTCTTTGACGTCGAGGAGAGGAAGGCTGATAGGCCCGGTAGATCGGGACGGCAACACGAGTCTATCACAGAGCCCGGGATGGGCTCTGCGATCGACTCACGTTGCCTTCCTGACCTACCGGTCGATCGCGATCGACGCGTTGGGCACCCCTGTTGTAGACAATATGCTGAAATCTTCTGCCCAGTGTGTGGTGGCGGCCAAAAAGCAAACAGGATGCTAGGAATTATTAGGTAAGGGATGGTAAATAAGACCAAGAATATTATAGTGCCTCTATATCACTCCATGGTGTGACCTCACCTCGAGTATTGCATTCAGTTTTGGTCACCCTATCTAAAAAAAAAAAAAAAAAAGATATAGCAGAATTAGAAAAGGTTCAAAAGAAGAGTGAACAAAATGATAAAGGGAATGAACTCATCTCACATCAGAAAAAGCTAAGATTAGAGCTCTTCAGCTTGGAAAAGAGATGGCTAAAGGGGGATATGATTTGAGGTCTATAAAATCCTGAGTGATGCAGAACAAATGAAAGTGAATCGTTTTCTCACTCTTTCAAAAAGTACAAAGACTAGGGGACTCTTAATGAAATTACATGTTATGGTAATACTTTTAAAACAAATAAGAGGAAATATTTTTTTTACTCAAAGAATAGTTAAGCTCTGAAAGTCTATGCTAGAGGGTGTGGTAATAGCAGTTAGCATGCCTGGGTTTAAAAACAAGTTTGGACAAGTTCCTGGAAGAAACGTCCACAGTCTGCTATTGAGACAGACATGGAGGAAGCCACTGCTTACCCTGGGATCGGTAGTAAGGAATGTTAATACCATTTGGTTTTTGCCAGGTAATTGTAACCTCGATTGGCCACTGTGGAAAACAGGACTGGGCTAAATCGATCAATTGGCTGCAAATTTGGATATCAGCTATGGATCTACATTTGCCATAATGCATGATGACTTGGGATACAGGAAAGTCTGCACACGATGGGTTTCCAAACAGCTTACTGATCTGCACAAGCAACAGGGTGTGGAGGTTGCAACCCAGTTCTTGAGATGGTATGAAGAAGATCTGAGTATTCTGGAGAGAATTATAATCAGTGACAGGACTGTGACCTGAAGAGCAAAAAACAAAGCATGGAGTGGAGACATCTATCTTCTCCAGTGAAGAAGAAATTCAAATGGCATCCCTCCTCCAAGAAAATCACGTTAATCTTCTTTTGGGACACAAAGGGGCCTATTTTGGTGCTTTCCATGCGCATGGGCAAACAGTGAACAGTGAAAATTCTTGTGCATTACTGCAAAATGAACTTAAACCTAATGTCAATCAATGACTCCTTTATAAACTCTATCCTTCCACTCATCAACACCTGCCCGAAAGTTGGAAATCAACAATCATAAGGCCAATCCTAAAAAAAAAAAAAAAACATCCCTTGGCCCAAACATACCAACCAACTTCAGGCCTGTCTCCAACCTGCCGTACATAATAATAATAATAATTTATTTTCTTGTATACCACCCTGCCAGTAGTTCTGGGCGGTTCACAGCAAGAGAAACTGAGGCATTACAGTGAAAAAATACAATACAGAAAACATATTACTACTTTAAATACAACATCAGTAAAAACAATTCAATTAAAATACAAATTCCTAGATAAAATAGACCATCGGTGATATGCTATTAAAAAAATTAACATTTTTGCTTATCAAATAGGTAAGTTTTCAATAATTTCTTAAATTTAATGTAAGAGTGGGATTGGTCAATCAGAGGGCACATCCAAGAATTCATCTTCCCCGCTTGATATTCTGGTGTCCTGTCCAAAAAGGTTTTATAACGACAGGCCTTTAGAGCAGGGAAGATGAACATAACGAAATTTCTGGTGCATTTATTTGACTTGAATAATTTCAGGTAAGATACCAGATAAGAAGGCAGTAAACCAAAAAGTGCCTTGTAACAAATACACCCAAATTTAAAAAGCACTCTAGTTTCGAATGGGAGCCAATGCAATCTAGTATAAAAAGAATTTACGCGGTCATATTTCTTAAGACCAAAAATCATACGGACTACAGCATTCTGAACTAGAGGTCTGCACGGGAATGGGGATCGCGGGAATCCCCCCTAACCCACGGGACTCCCACGGGGATGCCCTCTGGCCCACAGGGACCCCCCTCTAGCCAACAGGACTCCCACGGGGATGGAAGGTTTTGGAAGCAGGGTTCGTCCATATAATATAATGGACATGTCAGCCTTAGTAAAAGAGGGGGTTTATAAGTTAATTACCTGAACAGAAAACAAAAAAAGGGTTCCACCAAAGAGATTCCACAAGGAAAACAGCAGCGCAAACACAAAAGAAACTGGAATTGATGATCCTGTCAGAAGTAATTGCTGCTTTTCATGGGGACGGGCAGGGATGGAGATAATTCCTTGCGGGGATGGGTGGGGACAGAGAGGATCCTGGTGGGGACGGGTGGGATGGAGAGGATCCTGGCGGGGATGGATGGGATTTCTGTCCCTGCGCAACTCTCTATTCTGAACTAATCAAAGTCTTAATAAAGTCTTTTTTGTCAATCCTAGATAAACAATGTTACAATAATCCAAGATAGACAGTACAGTACTGTAGACTGGACTAATAGCCGGAAGGACTCTGTATCAAAATATTTCTTAATTGAAAAGACAGCACTATCCCAGCTACAAACATTCATCGACAAACAGGAGGCCCTTTTCCACATTCCAGTCAGGCTTCAGAAAACACCACAGCATTGAAACTGTCTTACTCGAGATCATAGTCAACTGCTGGCAACTGCTGGATAAGGGAAACAACATCCTACTTGTCTTGCTTGACCTAAGTGCAGCTTTTGATACTATCGATCACTCTGTCCTCCTTGCCTGCTTCGCATAAATTGGTATCCATACAGCACTACATTGGTTCCAATCCTTTTTGAGCCAAAGATCCCAAGGAGTACTACTCGGCACTAATCTATCCAAACCAAAACAAATCAAATATGGAGTGCCACAGGGGGCCCTATTATCTCCTCTTCTTTTCAATCTCTACATCAAACCAGTACTGGAAATAGCCCCAAAATAACAAATCAAAATCTACTCCTTCAATTGACATTCAATTATACCTACCACTAGGAGCAAATCACGACACCCAGACCACAACTGCTCATCTGAAATTAAATATTGGATGACCTCGAACAAACTTCAACTGAACGCCTCCAAGACTGAACTACTATGGATTATGAAAGAAAAATGTTCCTACATCCTCCCTTCCCTAACCTAAGAATCAACTACCTTGATGGTAAAAGACGAAGTATGGAGCCAAGGAATTACTCTCCAATATCTCACAAGTAGTCTCTTTATCCTTCTACTATCTCCACCAGCTCCAAAAGATTAAAAAACTACTCCATGCAACTACTCTATGCCTTTGTCCTTATACGCCTGGATTACCGTAGCGCTTTATTCAATGGTCTTACAGCAAAAATCACCAAACAACTACAGCGAGTTCAAAATGCAGCAATAAGACTAATGAAAAACCTACAAGCCCATGACCCAGTCTCTCCAGCACTGATATCGACCCACTGGCTGCCCATAACCAAATGCTGCATTTTCAAAGGCCTAGTGTTGGCATATACAGTACCCCCCCTCTGATATTCGAAGGGTTCTATTCCAGGAACCCCCGCAAATCTTGAAAAACCAAGAATACGGTTTTTCATGGGGGGAGACTGAAGAGGGCAGCGGGAGAGGCAGGAGAGAGCAGCCGGAGCGCAGCAAGTACAGGAAATCACTCGCGGTATGCTCCAACCGCCTCTTCCTGCACTAAGTCGGGCCTTATCCAATCAGGAGCTGCGTATAAAAGCTACAGCTACAGCAAAGCTACAACAAGACTACAGCAATTTTATAAGTGCCTACATGAGCATAAAAACAAAACAAACCCCCCCCCATACACACACACATTTTTTTACAGTTCAAGTTGTTTACAAAATAAAATTACTCCCTAAGTGAACCACATGATCCCTATGCTATGAACCAATTCCGCAATGAGGTAACATATTTTACTGCTTTCATGTTGCCACTGGATTCTCATTAATCACACCACTTTCAACTAGGAAACATTCATTTAGAAGCTCGCCCTTACCTTTCTTAATAAATATACTGATGAAGTCATGAGAAACAAATTCATGAATAGGTAAATCCTTTACCAGGTAATACTTTCCAAAGTTCTGTATGACACTCTTGAGCTTGTCTGGAAGGGCTCCACACTCGGGAATCAGAAAGGACACCTGCTTAAAAAACAGTGCACTTAATTATACATATTCCATTAAAACACAGATAAAGAGCAAAACAACCCCTAAAACAGACTGGCTTGCTGAAGGGCAAAGAATCAGTACCACTTCTTTGGGAGTACACCTTGTCAGTCAGATTGTTAGGGTTACCATAAAGAATAGGATAGATTCATTTCATTCATATTACTGAAATCTGACTGGCTAGGTAATAAAAATGCAATAATTAAAGTTTTTTCTACAAGGAATAAATTTAAATTACAGCTAGAATTGCAAATTTTTCTTATATTAAATCTGGTTTATAGTGAGAATAAATAAAAATCAAGATCCCCCGCTTTCCTTTTAGATTATTGATTTTACAAAGGAGGAAATATGCTGCTAAAACTCTGAAAGATATTATCAAATTTTCAAATGCATTATGATAACAATAGTGTCCCATTCCTAGACATCCAGATCAGCTTTCATATATAGTAACATAGTAGATGACGGCAGATAAAGACCCGAATGGTCCATCCAGTCTGCCCAACCTGATTCAATTTAAATTTTTTTATTTTTTTATATTTTTTTTCTTCTTAGCTATTTCTGGGCGAGAATCCAAAGCTTTACCCGGTACTGTGCTTGAGTTCCAACTGCCAAAATCTCTGTTAAGACTTACTCCAGCCCATCTACACCCTCCCAGCCATTGAAGCCCTCCCCAGCCCATCCTCCACCAAACGGCCATATACAGACACAGACCGTGCAAGTCTGCCCAGTAACTGGCCTAGTTCAATATTTAATATTATTTTCTGATTCTAAATCTTCTGTGTTCATCCCACGCTTCTTTGAACTCAGTCACAGTTTTACTCTCCACCACCTCTCTCGGGAGCGCATTCCAGGCATCCACCACCCTCTCCGTAAAGTAGAATTTCCTAACATTGCCCCTGAATCTACCACCCCTCAACCTCAAATTATGTCCTCTGGTTTTACCATTTTCCTTTCTCTGGAAAAGATTTTGTTCTACGTTAATACCCTTTAAGTATTTGAACGTCTGAATCATATCTCCCCTGTCTCTCCTTTCCTCTAGGGTATACATATTCAGGGCTTCCAGTCTCTCCTCATACGTCTTCTGGCGCAAGCCTCCTATCATTTTCGTCGCCCTCCTCTGGACCGCCTCAAGTCTTCTTATGTCTTTCGCCAGATACGGTCTCCAAAACTGAACACAATACTCCAAGTGGGGCCTCACCAATGACCTGTACAGGGGCATCAACACCTTCTTCCTTCTACTGACTACGCCTCTCTTTATACAGCCCAGAATCCTTCTGGCAGCAGCCACTGCCTTATCACACTGTTTTTTCGCCTTTAGATCTTCGGACACTATCACCCCAAGGTCCCTCTCTCCGTCCGTGCATATCAGCTGCTCTCCTCCCAGCATATACGGTTCCTTCCTATTATTAATCCCCAAATGCATTACTCTGCATTTCTTTGCATTGAATTTTAGTTGCCAGGCATTAGACCATTCCTCTAACTTTTGCAGATCCTTTTTCATATTTTCCACTCCCTCTTCGGTGTCTACTCTGTTACAAATCTTGGTATCATCTGCAAAAAGGCACACTTTTCCTTCTAGCCCTTCAGCAATGTCACTTACATACATATTGAACAGGATTGGCCCCAGCACCGAACCCTGAGGGACTCCACTAGTCACCTTTCCTTCCTTCGAGCGACTTCCATTAACCACCACCCTCTGGCGTCTGTCCGATAGCCAGTTTCTGACCCAGTTCACCACTTTGGGTCCTAACTTCAGCCCTTCAAGTTTGTTCAACAGCCTCCTATGAGGAACTGTATCAAAGGCTTTGCTGAAATCCAAGTAAATTACATCTAGCATATGTCCTTGATCCAGTTCTCTGGTCACCCAATCAAAAAATTCAATCAGGTTCGTTTGGCACGATTTACCTTTTGTAAAGCCATGTTGCCTCGGATCCTGTAACCCATTAGATTCAAGGAAATACACTATCCTTTCTTTCAGCAACACTTCCATTATTTTTCCAACAACTGAAGTGAGGCTCACCGGCCTGTAGTTTCCTGCTTCATCCCTGTGACCACTTTTATGAATAGGGACCACATCCGCTCTCCTCCAATCCCCAGGAATCACTCCCGTCTCCAGAGATTTGTTGAACAAGTCTTTAATAGGACTCGCCAGAACCTCTCTGAGCTCCCTTAGTATCCTGGGATGGATCCCGTCTGGTCCCATCGCTTTGTCCACCTTCAGTTTTTCAAGTTGCTCATAAACACCCTCCTCCGTGAACGGCGCAGAATCTACTCCATTTTCTCGTGTAACTTTGCCGGACAATCTCGGTCCTTCTCCAGGATTTTCTTCTGTGAACACAGAACAGAAGTATTTGTTTAGCACATTTGCTTTCTCCTCATCACTCTCCACATATTTGTTCCCAGCATCTTTTAGCCTAGCAATTCCATTTTTTATCTTCCTCCTTTCACTAATATATCTGAAAAAATTTTTATCTCCCTTTTTTACATTTTTAGCCATTTGTTCTTCCGCCTGTGCCTTCGCTAAACGTATCTCTCTCTTGGCTTCTTTCAGTTTCACCCTGTAGTCCTTTCTGCTCTCCTCTTCTTGGGTTTTTTTATATTTCATGAACGCCAACTCTTTCGCCTTTATTTTCTCAGCCACTAGGTTGGAGAACCATATCGGCTTCCTTTTTCTCTTGTTTTTATTGATTTTCTTCACATAAAGGTCCGTAGCCATTTTTATCGCTCCTTTCAGCTTAGACCACTGTCTTTCCACTTCTCTTATGTCCTCCCATCCTAACAGCTCTTTCTTCAGGTACTTTCCCATTGCATTAAAGTCCGTACGTTTGAAATCTAGGACTTTAAGTATCGTGCGGCCGCTCTCCACTTTAGCCGTTATATCAAACCAAACCGTTTGATGATCGCTACTACCCAGGTGAGCACCCACTCGAACATTAGAGATACTCTCTCCATTTGTGAGGACCAGATCCAATATCGCTTTTTCCCTTGTGGGTTCCGTCACCATTTGTCTGAGCAGAGCCTCTTGAAAGGCATCCACAATCTCCCTACTTCTTTCCGATTCCGCAGTCGGAACATTCCAGTCCGCATCCGGCAGGTTGAAATCTCCCAACAGCAGAACCTCCTCTTTCCTTCCAAACTTTTGGATATCCACAATCAGATCCTTATCAATTTGCTGCGATTGAGTCGGAGGTCTGTAGACTACACCCACGTAGATAGAAGTTCCATCTTCTCTTTTCAGAGCAATCCATATCGCTTCTTCCTCTCCCCAGGTCCCTTGCATTTCGGTCGCTTGGATATTGATCTTTACATAGAGAGCTACTCCTCCACCTTTATGACCATCTCTGTCCTTCCTAAAAAGATTATATCCCGGTATGTTTGCATCCCATCCATGTGATTCACTGAACCATGTCTCTGTGATAGCAACAATATCTAGATCTGCCTCTAATATCAGGGCTTGCAGATCATGAACTTTGTTGCTTAGACTGCGAGCATTTGTGGTCATCGCTTTCCAGCTATTTTTCAGCGATAATCTCCTTTTTCGTATGGATTTTTGTGTCGTTTCACTTTCCGCTGCAATACTAAGAAATGAGTTGCTGATATTGCTTTTGTTGCAGCCTTTACTACTATCACATCTTTTCTTTTGCCGGGGGTGGTCTCTACATACACCACCCCCACCTTCTAGTTTAAATGCCTAGAAAAATATTGTCTAAATTTCTCTGCAAGGTTTCTTTTTCCTGCTGTAGTAATATGTAGCCCATCAGTGCAATATAGCTTCTTGTCCTTCCATGTATTTCCCCATCCTCCTATGTACCTGAAGCCTTCTTGATGACACCAGGCTCTGAGCCATCTATTAAAGTCCTCTGTGTTTTTCATTCTTTGCTCTCCTTTTCCATATGCAGGCAGTATTTCAGAAAAAGCTAAAGTCTTTACAAAATGTTTCACGCCCTCACCAAGCTCCCGAAAAGCTTTCTGTGCTGCAAGTGTGGAGTTGTTGGCCAGGTCATTTGTTCCCAGATGGATAACAACATCAGTGTTAAAATCCTTAGTTTCTTCCTTAATTATAGTCTGTATTTGCCTGGAACTCCTGGTAGCTGAGGATCCTGGAAGACATTTCACTATTTTGGACTCCTCGCCCTGTGTTCCAAGGTTAATGCCTCTGATGATGGAATCTCCCAACAGTAATAGTTTTCTGTTTTTGGCTTTTTTATTTGTACTTAGGGTGCTCTTGTTCTCTTGAGTTTCTTTCATTGGTTCCAGCCCCACCTCCCTTCTGTTTTCCTGAGTATCGCAGTGCACTAGTGGAGCGAAGGAATTCTGTAGAGGTAATATTAGTGAAGGTGGATGTTTCTGTGTTACATGTCGCAGTCTTCCTGAGCCTACTGTGACCCATTCGTTCCTGGGTTGTTTTATTCTTTGAGGTAGAGGTGGTAAGTTGGTAAGATTTTGTGGAGTGATGGAAGCTGCTTTAATTGTATTCAATTCCTGTTTAAGTTTGCAGAGCTCCTCCTTAATACTGGCAAGTTGAAGACAGATGGGGCAAGCCTTAAGCCTCCAAATAGTATGTCTTGATGTATGCAATAGACATACAGAAAACCAAGCAACCATTTAAAATAGTATACAGCCTACTTCAAGGGTGTCAAATTTGGTGCGCAATTTGGCCCTCCGTTTCTTCCCTCCCACCAACCCGGCTTCCCGGTCTCACCTTTAAAGCAGCCTGCAGAGGATTGCCAGTCGGCTGTAGTGATCCCAGCAGGCTGCCATAGCCTCCGCAGTATGTTCCCTCTGCCGCTATCCTGCCCCTGACGTCAGAGGAGGGGCGGGACCATGGCAGAGGGAACTTGCTGCGGAAGCCGACAACAGCCTGTTAGGATTGCTTCAGCACCAGCGATCCTCTGCAGGCTGCCCTAATTAGCTGAAGGTGAGACCGGGAGGCCAGGGAGGAAATCGGAGAAAGCTACAAAGAAGGGGGGGGGGAACATGCAAGCCTTCTGTGGGGAGGGAGGGAGGGGGCTGGTGTAGAAGTACACAGATGGAGGGAGGGAAGGGGTGGAGGGCCAAAGAGAAGTGCATATGCCAGACTGGGGGGAGGAGGAAAAGAAATAATGGGTCTAAAAACAGAGGAGACTATGGGATTTAGGGAGGGAAGTAACAGAAAGGGAGATTAGTTGGACATAAGGGATAGTGTGGGGGGAGGTGGGGGTAGAGATACTGGATAGGAGGATGCTAGACCTCCGGCGAAGGGAAGGGAAACATAAGGGGAGGACAGAGATGGAAGATGGATGGTTAGCACGGAGAAAGAAGAAAACAACAAATGGGCAGGAGACCCTGGCAAGCGAGTTATCAGAAGACGTTTGTCCCAGAGCCTCGGACCAACATGATTTGAATAATGACCAGACAATGTAATTACAATATGTCAGATTTAAAATGTGTATCCTGCCAGAGCTGGTGTTAGACAGCAAGCGTGAACTAAGACCTATAAAGAGAGGAAGTATTTTTTTAGTTATTTTGTTTACATCACAGAGCCAGAATGGGGTTGGAGAGGTTGTAGCCCTATACTTCTACTAAGACTAAAGGGTCCTTTTATTAAGGTGCGCATGCTAAATTGGTTAGTATACCTTAATAAAAGGACCCCTAAGTATCTTTAAAAAATTCAGCCCGCGACTTAGCCTATGTTTTAGATTTCGGCCCCTTATGTGATTGAGTTTGACACCCCTAGCCTACTGCAAACCCTACAACAGAACCAGCCATCCCAGTAACAACTAACTTCCAATAATTTTGACAACAAAATTAAAGGTCTCCATGAAGACCTACAGACAGCCCTGTAAGGTGCTGGTAGCCAGTGTAGTTTTTACAGGAAGAGTGTGATGTGGTCACGCCGCTTGGAGCCTTCTTTTTTTTTTTTTTTAGTGTCACAGTAAAAATTTATTCATAGACATATGCACATTGAATTTTATTTCTAAATTGTTATCTTTTGAAATTTATTAGAAGAGGAGCATCCAAATGGAACCAACCAGTAACAGTCAAATCAATAAAATGTATTAAGAAAGCAATCTTTGGATAAACAGAGTGCGTCATCATTGTCCTGTCATACAGATGATTCCAGAGATAGCCTGACATATTTCAAAAGCCATCTGTTTACATCTGGGGCACATCTGGTTCTTGTATAAGATAAATCAGAACATGCATGTATATACATCTTAAAATCAGAATGATAAAATTAACCTACGTGCAAAGGTATGTGGTGGTCTATAAGAAATATAAACTTCTATCTGTTATGCTGCACAATTCTGCACTTATTACTACTACTGGGATTAGAAAATACTAGAAAGGATAGAGAGTGTTTTGCTTTCTCAGATGCAATATGTACTTTGGGTATTTGATACCAAGTTCCAAGTACAATGTGATTTCTGTATTAGATCAGTCCTAGCATAATTGTTCCAGCTGTTTATCATCTTTGGATGGGATAGTGATGGTTCCACCTGTTTGATATGATGAAAGTGTGCCCCCCCCCCAGGAATGCATGGAGCTCAGGAGGGGGGAAGATTATTCAGAGGGGGGGTCACTGAGTGGGTACATGGATAGAAGAGTTATATAGGAAGAGTTGGAGGGCCTTGACACAAGAGGGAGGGGGGATAAGGGTATAAAAAGGTTAAGCACAGAAGAAACAGGGTTTCTCACTAGAACTTGCAGTACTGAGAGAGACTCCAGGAAGAGTGGTCAACCTGTGTGGTAAAAGTCTGAATGAGGTTTGCTAGCAGAGCAGATTGTTTTGATTTGGTGAGGAAGAAAGGGTGGCCCCGGGCTGAGGAGAGAGAATGAGACCCGGTGTGGCTCACTGAGTATCAATACAGAGGGATCCTTCACTTGAGGGTTGACACCAGGAGGGGACAGAGACTGTTAATGTGGTTATCCAACTCCATGGGGTAAAAGAAGAGTGAATGACTTCATTGGTTGTGAATTGTTCCAGCTTTTAGGAAGACAGTGTAGTCCCAGGCTGGGGGTGGGACTTGGAGTAGCTCATCACAGGAACTGAAAGAATGTGTGTGAAGAAGTTGGGAAACACAATGAAGGCATAATTGGTTTTACCTTATTATAAGAACTTTCACCAATTTATGTACTCTGAAACTAGAATATAAATAATTTATCAGCTGAAACTATAAATCATATATTAAGTAAAAGTTCAAGTTATCAATTACCCCATAGTTTCCACTTGAATTATTCCATTTGAATGGTAAACTGTATGGAGTGATTAGACCCAGGGAAAATTATCCTCCTGCTCTGGCCCTTTGCACAGCACAAACTTTGACTTTCTTTATGTAAGCACTGGTTGTAGGTGCCTAACCTGAAGTGCTAGCTGGCACCCTGACACTTTAGTGTTAGACTAGGGTTACAAAGGTAAAAATTTAAAGAATGATTTATATTGTAAAGGTGATACATAGTTAATTTGGAGAAACAGTTTTAAAAATAATAAATAGGGTCCCATAACTAGTTACAGAAGCTCTAGGCAGAGGCGATAGCAGTATCTGCAGAGAAGATAGTGGGAACAGACAATGAACACTCCACTGGGGTCAATGGTGTAAAGTAAAACCTTGTTTATTTCAATCTGGGACGTACAGTAACATGGACCCAACCCAGTACTTTGTTTTGGCGAACAAAAGCACCTGCATCAGGGGTCACTAAATAAAAGAATACAAAAATTAAAATTATATAAAGCATAAATAGCTAAAATAATAGTTGTATTTTTCATATTATAGACTCTCGCTCCTACAAAGAGGTTTGTTGTTACTGTGAATCCTATGTTACAGATGTGCTATGACATCCTTTTTCTCTCTCGGTTCACTTAATAATTATTTTTTATATTTCACACCACTGGCTCACTGGTTCATTGTCCGTTTCCACTGTCTTATCTGCTGTTCAGTACTTGTGAGATTTTGTCCTATTGGACTCCTTGGGTTGTTTAGGCAGCAGTATTTGCCATCAGTTTTCTGCCTAGATAGCAGAGAAACTTCCACTTAATTCAAGGAAGTTATCCCCCCCCCACACTTTTACTAAACCGCAATAGTGGTTATTAGCACAGGGAATTGCGCTAAATGCTCCACACTGCTCCTGATGCTCGTAGGAACTCTAGGGGGGTCTTTTACTAAGGCACGCTAAATGCTAACACGTCCATAGAATATAATAAACACGTTAACATTTAGGCCCTGATTCTCCAAAAGTGCGTCCCGATTTTAGGCAGCTGTAGGCGTCCTACAGCTGTCTAATCAGCCAATCGGGATGCACGTTTAAAAAAAAAAAAATGCTCCCCAGGCAGGCCGCCTATATTGAAGGCGAGGCCCGCAAGACACCTAGGCCCTGATTCTGTATAGGACGCCCGGGAGAGGCGTCCTATTCAGAATCGGCCTACACTAAAACCCCGATTCTGTAACTGGCGTCCATGTTACAGACGCTGGTTAGAGAATCGGGTTAGATTAGACACGGCCCGCTACACTTATCGCGGCAAGGGATCTCTCTGCCGCTATAAGTATAGCGGGCCGCGGCCTGTCCGATCGGATGCCCCCCCCCTCCGACACTACTTTGACTTCGTGCGCAACTGGACGGCGTTCTGGGGAAAAAGCAAGTACTACAGAAATGATGGACTACACCTCAACAAGGAAGGAGCAAGAGTTTTGGCAGGCAACATGAAGAAGGCCATCGAGAAGGCTTTAAACTAACAAATAGGGGAAAGCCGACAGTCGACCACCAGTCGATGGCACGGACGACAGGATGCCCCGATGAAGGAGCCATGGGCTACTACTCATACAAGGAGCCATGGGCTACTACTCATACACATCTGACAGCAAATAAGGAAGACAAGGCAGGAAGGGACAACTCAGACACAGGAGGGGATGACCGCACAGCAAACAAGGGAGACAACACTGGAGCGGTTAGGGATAACGTGAAAGAAACAGTAGGGACAGCAAAGAGTAGAAAGTCCAAAAAGGTAACACGAAGAGAACTCAAATGTATGTATACGAATGCTAGAAGTCTAGGAAACAAAATGGGGGAACTAGAGACAATAGCAAGACATGATAAGTTGGAAATCATTGGCATAACAGAAACATGGTGGAATGAAGAAAACAAATGGGACACCGTACTACAGGGATACAAACTATATAGAAGAGATCGAATAGGGCAGAAAGGTGGAGGTATTGCCCTATATGTTCAGGAAGGAATAGAATCTGTTGAAGTGGCTACGACGGAAACGAAAGAGAAGCTAGAGTCCCTCTGGGTCAAGATTCCTGGCCAAAACAGCGCAGACACGAAAATTGGCCTTTACTATCGTCCCCCAGGACAGGCGGAGGAAACTGACTCAGAAATGATAGAGGAAATCAAACAAGAATGCAAGACGGGCAATGTAATAATATTGGGAGACTTCAATTTCCCGAGGATAGACTGGAAACTAGGAACCTCAAACTGCGGCAAGGAGGCCAAGTTCCTGGAGGTGCTAGGGGATTGCTTCCTGGAACAAATGGTAAAAGAGCCGACAAGAGGCAACGCCACCCTGGACTTGGTACTAAATGGCCTCACGGGACCGACAAAAGAAGTAGAAGTTACGGTACCGCTGGGGACGAGCGATCACAATGTGATAAACTTTAAGCTTGACATCGGGAATAGAAAACGTGCCAAAACCTTAACCAAAACCTTTAACTTTAAAAAGGGCAAATACGATCGCATGAGAGCCATGGTGAAACAACGACTCAAGAAAAAGGTGGACAAACTTGAAACGGTAGACCAGGCATGGTCCCTACTGAAAAATACTATCACAGAAGCACAAAATCTCCACATTCCGAGGATCTCCAAAGAGGGGAGAACAAAAGGTAAGGGAGAACCGGCATGGCTTACCAGACAGGTGAGGGAAGCCATAAAAGAAAAGAAGGACTCTTTCAAAAAATGGAAACACATGAAAACAACCGAAGCATGAAAAATACATAAAGATGATCAAAAGAAATGTCACAAGGCGGTGAGGGATGCCAAAAAGGACTATGAGGAAAAAATAGCGCAAGAAGCCAAAAACTTCAAACCCTTCTTTAGATACGTGAAAGGGAAAAAACCCGCAAAAGAGGCGGTGGGACCCCTGGACGACCAGGGAAGAAAAGGGTACATCAAGGAAGATAAACAAATTGCAGACAAACTAAATTCCTTCTTTGCGTCCGTCTTTACGGAGGAGGATACCGCTAAAATACCAGAAGCAGTGAAAGTGTTTAGTGGAGTAATAGAAGACAGCCTCACCACAGTTGAAGTGGAGTTGGACCAGATATACTACCAGATCGACAAACTTAAAAGTGACAAATCCCCTGGACCGGATGGAATTCATCCAAGAGTTTTAAAGGAATTGAAGGTTGAAATCGGAGAGCTATTGCAAAAACTTGCCAATCTGACAATCAGAACTGGACAGATACCAGAGGACTGGAAGATAGCGAATGTCACGCCAATTTTCAAAAAAGGATCGAGAGGGGAACCGGGCAACTACAGACCTGTGAGTCTTACGTCTGTCCCTGGAAAGATGGTTGAAGCACTGATCAAGGATAGCATAGTCCGGCACCTAGATACACACGACTTGATGAAACCCAGTCAACATGGGTTCAGGAAAGGGAAATCATGTTTAACGAATTTACTTCAATTTTTCGAGACCGTGAACAAGCAAATTGATAGTGGAATGCCGGTGGACATAATATATTTGGACTTCCAGAAAGCATTCGACAAAGTTCCGCATGAAAGGCTTCTCAGGAAACTACAAAGCCATGGAATAGAGGGAGATATACAAAGGTAGATAGGCAAATGGTTGGAAAACAGAAAGCAGAGAGTGGGCATAAATGGGAAGTTCTCAGACTGGGAGAAAGTGACTAGTGGTGTGCCCCAGGGCTCAGTGCTTGGGCCGATCCTATTTAATATTTATATCAATGACCTGGAAGACGGATTATCCAGTGAGATCATTAAGTTTGCAGACGACACAAAGCTATGCCGGGCAATCAGATCGCAGGAGGATAGCGAGGAACTCCAGAGCTACTTGTATCAGTTAGAGAAATGGGCAGAGCAATGGCAGATGAAGTTCAACGTGGAGAAATGCAAAGTAATGCATTTAGGTAGTAAGAATAAGGAACACGAGTATAGAATGTCAGGCGCAACTCTGGGTAAGAGCGAACAAGAAAAGGACCTGGGTGTACTGATAGATAGGACCCTGAAGCCGTCGGCACAATGCACGGCAGTGGCAAAGAAAGCAAACAAAATGTTAGGCATGATAAAGAAAGGAATCACGAGTAGATCGGAGAAAGTCATAATGCCGCTTTATAGAGCAATGGTCAGACCACACTTGGAATACTGTGTCCAACATTGGTCTCCCAACCTAAAGAAGGATATAAAACTGTTGGAGAGGGTGCAGAGACGAGCAACGAAGTTAATAAGAGGTATGGAGAACTTGGAATATGAGGAACGACTCAAGAAACTGGGACTGTTCTCCCTTGAGAAGAGGAGGCTGCGAGGGGACATGATCGAGACGTTCAAAATGCTGAAAGGCATCAATAAAATAGAGCAGGAAAATAAATTATTTACATTGTCCAACGCGACACGGACAAGAGGACATGGTTTGAAGCTAAGGGGGGACAAGTCCAGGACAAATGTCAGGAAGTTCTGTTTTACGCAGCGAGTGGTAGACGCCTGGAATGCTCTCCCAAAGGAGGTTATTAAGGAATCCACTGTGCTGGGATTCAAAGGCAAATTAGATGCACATCTCCTTACGAGAGGCATAGAGGGATATGGGTGACTAAAACTACCTCAGGTGTATACCTGACTGGGCCTCCGCGTGTGCGGATCGCCGGACTCGATGGACCATGGGTCTGATCCGGAGATGGCAGTTCTTATGTTCTTATGTTCTACCGACCGCCCCCCCCCCCCGACATTACCGATCTCCCTCCCACCCCGACACTACCGATTGCTGGCAGGAGGGTGTCCAATCCCTCCTGCCTGAAGACGCACCCCCCCTGCCCCCCCCCAGCGCTAACAACCCCCAAACCTCCAAACTAACCTGTTCTTCAGGCCAGACGGTTCTTGCCCGTCCAGCCTGTAGGCCCGCCTGGTCGAAATGAGGCGGGCTCGCCACTTCCCAGCCCATCCCGCCGAAGCCTAAGGCCTGATTGGCCCAGGCTCTAGAAGCCTGGACCAATCAGGCCTTAGGCATAACGGATCCGCCCATCCCCACTTAATCTAAGGCCTGATTGGCCAATCAGATCTTAGACTTAGTGGGGGGGGGGGGTTTGGGGGTTGTTAGTGCCAGGGGGGGGTGCGTTTTCAGGCAGGAGGGATTGGACGCCCTCCTGCCAGCAATTGGCCAATCAGACCTTAGAGTTAGTGGGGATGGGCAGACCCGCTATGCCTAAGGCCTGATTGGTCCAGGCTTCTAGAGCCTGGGCCAATCAGGCCTTAGGCTTCGGCGGGATGGGCCGGGAAGGGGCGAGTCCGCCTCATTTCGACCAGGCGGGCCTACAGGCTGGACGGGCAAGAACCGTCTGGCCTGAAGAACAGGTTAGTTTGGAGGTTTGGGGGTTGTTAGCGCCGGGGGGGGGTGCGTTTTCGGGCAGGAGGGATTGGACACCCTCCTGCCAGCAATCGGTAGTAACGGGGTGGGAGGGAGATCGGTAATGTCGGGGGGGGAGGGAGATCGGTAATGTTGGGGGGGGGGGCATCCGATCGGACAGGCCGCGGCCCGCTATACTTATAGCGGCAGAGAGATCCCTTGCCGCGATAAGTATAGCGGCTGCGTCTACTTACAATGTAGACCAGCATTTTGCTGGCCTACATTTTAAGGTTTCTTCCTCTACTAGGGAGACGCGTAGGGCCACCTAGGTTCGCCTAAGGCCCTTAGGTGAGCTTAGGCATCTTGCGGGTCTCCCTAGGCTCCCGGAGGCGCCTTCAGGCCTGCCTGGGGAGCATTTTTTTTAAAAAACGTGCATCCCGATTGGCTGATTAGACAGCTGTAGGACGCCTACAGCTGCCTAAAATCGGGACGCACTTTTGGAGAATCAGGGCCTTAGTGCATGCTAAATCGGCTATCGTGCCTTAGTAAAAGACCCACATGAGCATTGGGAACAGCGCAGAGCATTTAGCGCGGCTCCCTACGCTAATAACCACTATCGCTGTTTAGTAAAAAGGAGAGGGGGGGGGGGTTGCTGGTGCACGTGTTAAAGTAAATTCAGATTATAAAAATGTATTTTATCTCATATGCTCTTACATTAGCTCCCTTCTAATAATAAACAGTCTATAAAATAAATAAGGAGAAGAAAATAAAGCACTGCAAGCACAAAAATCCAGCATATTTCAGACCCGTCAAATTTAATTTTGTTTCCATCAAAAGTATCGAGAAATAGGTTCCATTCCACGCAACCCTAATCAGGTGCTAGAACTGAGCAATATTTCCTAAGCAGCTCGCAGGGTCAAATGCCATATACTAACTACACCACAACATCCTACTGTCAACGACGCGATTTGAATATATAGACCCCCTTCCACCTCCTATATTTAAAACTGGGTATCTCGCTTTTTACTTGCGGACTGCTACTAGAGCAGTGTTTCAATTCAAAGGCGACCGCCCCTTTAAACGCACGTCTTACGCAGCGCCACAGGACGGGGGGAAAAAAATGCCCTAGGGCCACGCACAGCGCTATTCCGTCCTCCTGCACGCGCTCTGTTTACTCACCCTGCAGTTGAAAGGGTGTCCGCGGATGGCCGCCGCGTGCCGGGACCGTTCGAGCTGGAAGTTGGACCTCTCAGAGACGAGGAGATGCCTTGGGCAGCGCTCCCACTCTCGCAGCATGCTGAGAAGCGGCTCTTCCTGCTTCCCGGCAACTGCTGCGTAAGAACAAGAGACAGAAAAAATGAACTCGCGCACGCGCGCGCTTTTTCTTGGGCGGGGAAACTTTTGCTGCGCGCTGCCGGTAGAGGATGACAGACACCGGCGGGAACTTTGTAGTGTTGGTACGTGGAGGGGCTGAAGAGGTGCTTTGCTCCCTCGCCCCAACCAGGGATCCCCCCCCTCCCTATTATTTGTAGAAGTAGCAGGGGAAAGTGCTGTGTGTATGATAGAAATAGACGGCAGATAAGGGCCACGGCCCATCCAGTCTGCCCACCGCAATGACCCTTCCCCACCTAACTCAGTGAATAGATCCCACGTATCTATCCCATTTGGCCTTAAAATCAGGCACGCTGCTGGCCTCAGTGACCTGAAGTGGAAGATTATTCCAGCGATCAACCACTCTCTCAGTGAAAAATAATTTCCTGGTGTCACTGTGCAGTTTCCCTCCCCTGATTTTCCACGGGTGCCCCCTGGTTGCCGTGGGACCCATGAGAAGGAAGATATCTTCTTCCACTTCGATGCGACCCGTGAGATACTTGAACGTCTCGATCATGTCTCCCCTCTCTCTGCGTTCCTCGAGTGAGTAGAGCTGTAACTTATCCAGCCTTTCCTCGTAAGGGAGATCCTTGAGACCCGCGATCATCCGGGTTGCCATTCTCTGCACCGACTCTAGTCTCAGCACATCTTTTCGGTAATGCGGCCTCCAAAATTGCACACAGTACTCCAGGTGTGGTCTCACCATGGATCTATACAATGGCATAATGACTTCAGGCTTACGGCTGACGAAACCCCTGCGTATGCAACCTATGATTTGCCTTGCTTTGGAGGAAGCTTGCTCCACTTGACTGGCAGCCTTCATGTCCTCACTGACGATCACCCCTAGGTCACGCTCTGCTTCAGTTCTTGTTAGGATCTCGCCATTTAGGGTGTAAGTCTTGCATGGATTATGGCTGCCTAGGTGCATGACTTTGCATTTTTTGGCATTGAAGCTGAGTTGCCAGGACCTAGACCAGCGCTCCAGTAGTAGTAGGTCGTGCATCATGTTGTCGGGCATTGAGTTTTTGTCTGTTGTACTCTTGGCCACTACATTGCTTAGTTTGGCGTCATCAGCGAATAATGTTATTTTACCTCGGAGACCTTCTGCCAAGTCTCTTATGTAGATGTTGAACAGGATCGGGCCCAGGACGGAGCCCTGTGGCACTCCACTGATCACCTCCGTCGTTTCGGAGGGGGTGCCATTCACCATTACCCTCTGAAGCCTACCCTCAAGCCAGTTCCCAATCCATTTCGTCAGCGTGTCGCCCAATCCTATAGAACTCATTTTGCTCAGCAACCTGCGGTGTGGTACGCTATCGAATGCTTTGCTGAAGTCCAGGTATACGATGTCCAGGGACTCCCCAACATCCAGCTTTCTCGTCACCCAGTCAAAGAAGCCGATCAGGTTGGATTGGCAGGATCTCCCCTTAGTAAATCCATGTTGACGGGGATCACGTAGATTCTCCTCGTTCATGATCGTATCCAATTGGCATTTGATTAGAGTTTCCATTAGTTTGCTCACTATTGATGTGAGACTCACCGGTCTGTAGTTTGCTGTTTCCATCTTGGAGCCTTTCTTATGGAGTGGGATGACGTTAGCCATTTTCCAGTCCAACGGGATGTCACCTGTACTAAGGGAGAGATTGAAGAGTGCGGATAGCGGTTCCGCCAAGACATCACACAACTCCCTGAGCACCCTGGGGTGTAGGTTGTCAGGCCCCATTGCCTTGTTAACCTTGAGCTTTGACAGCTCGCAGTAGACACTGCTGGGCGTAAACTCGAAATTACTAAATGGATCAGCTGAGTCAACCCTTGTCTGCAGCTGAGGACCAAGTCCCGGCGCCTCGCGGGTGAAGATTGAGCAGAAGTATTCATTTAACAGTTGGGCTTTCTCCGAGTCCGTTTCTGCATAGTCTCCCCCTGGTTTCCTGAGGCGTACTATCCCACCTGAGTTCTTGTTCCTGTCACTGATATACCTGAAAAAGGATTTATCTCCTCTCTTTATGTTCCTTGCTAAAGACTCCTCCATTCGGAATTTGGCCTCCCTAACTGCTGTTTTGACTGTTTTTGACTTGGTCAGATAGATTTCCCTGGAGTCCTGTTTCCCTGATTGTTTGTAAGAGATGAATGCTTTTTTCTTCTCCTTGATGAGGTCCGAGATCTCCGTAGAGAACCATTGTGGCTTATTGTTCCTACTCCATTTACTTACCGATTTAACATAGCGGTTTGTTGCTTCCTGTATGGTGGCTTTCATAGTTGACCACATTTCTTCCACGTTATCGGTTTCTGTTTGGTTTTGTAGCACCTGGTGAACGAAGTCTCCCATTTCTTTGAAGTTTGTGTCCTTGAATTTAAGGACCTTGGTCAGTGTGGTAGATTTAGTGAAACCTTTTCTGAGATTGAACCATACCATGTTGTGGTCGCTGGAGGCCAATGTGTCTCCCACCGAGACCTCTGTGACACTTTCTCCATTGGTAAGTATCAGGTCTAGGATTGCCTGATCCCTTGTTGGTTCCAACACTAGTTGCCTTAGTCCTGCTCCCTTCAAGGAATTTAATAGCCTCCTGCTGCTGCATGAAGCAGAGGAAAGCGTGACCCAATCCACATCAGGCATGTTGAAGTCACCTAACAATACTGTGTCCCCACGCAAGGTGATATTCTCTATATCTCCGATTAATTCCATATCTTGGTCATCCTGTTGTCTTGGGGGTCTGTATACTACGCCAAGATACAGGCATTTGTCCTTCCCTCTGGCCAAATTTACCCAAAGGGATTCCCCAGTGTACCGTACATCTGTGATTCTGGTGACTTTAATGTCATCTTTAGTATATAATGCTACACCTCCTCCCATTTTGCCCTCCCTGTCCTGGCGAAGCAAGTTGTAACCCGGTATGACCATGTCCCACCCGTGGGAGTCTGTGAGCCAGGACTCAGATATCGCCACCACATCCAAGTCGGCATTTATCATTTCTGTTTCCAGTTCCAGGATCTTGTTTCCCAGACTGTGGGCGTTGACGTACATAGCCCTCCATGTTGTATGTTTGTTATGTCTCAGTGGGGACATTCCTGCTATAGCAACTAGGCCACCTTTAGCATTATTTGCATGTCTCGTACTCTTCCTAGACCCAGAGCTGCAACGTGCACCTTTCCCGGACTCCCCACACCCAGAACTACAGTTTATGCCTAACCCAGACTCAGAATTGTGTGTACTCTGTGGGGGTATTCCCTCTTGAGCAGCTTGACTTCCTATAATACAGTTTGCAGTGTGTATTCTGTCGCTGGACCCAGAATTACAATGTGTACTTCTCCTAGTCCCAGAATCACAGTGTGCACCCCTCCTAGATCCAGAATTACAATTTGAACTCCCCTTAGACCCAGATTTACAATGTATACTCCCCTTAGCCCCAGCATAACAATGTGACCCAGAATTATAATGTGACCCTGAATTATAGTGTTTACTTTCTTTAGTCTCCCTTACTTCAGTCTCAAGAAGAAATTGGTAGCTTAACTCTTCAAGTAGGTTGTTTGTGCCAGTACCCTCCCCCAACTTACCTAGTTTAAAGCCTTGTGAAGTAGGCGGGCTAAGCGGTGTCCCAGGACGTTCTTCCCTCTTCTGGTCAGGTGTAACCCGTCTGGTCCCTGTAATCCTTGCAGTGCCTCTCCATGGTGCAGGAACCCAAAGTTCATCTCCTTGCACCATCCTCGCAGCCAGTCGTTCGCCCTCCGGATGCGATCCTCCCTGGCCCTGCCCTTGCCCCTCACTGGGAGGATCGAGGAGAAGACCACCTGCGCATCCATCCTCCTCAGCTTCTCACCCAGGGCTCTGAAGTCATCGGGTATGCTCTCCGCGGTGCTCCTGGCGGTGTCATTGGTTCCGACGTGGATGAGAATCATGGGGAAGTGGTCTCTGGGCTTGATGAGTCTGTCCAGGCAAGCAGTTACATCCCGGATCCTGGCCCCTGGCAAACAGCAGACCTCTCTTGATTGCAGATGTGGTCTACAAATTGGTCCCTCGGTGCCCCTTAGTAGCGAATCCCCGATGACTACCACCCTGCGCTTCTTAGGGGTGGTTCGATCTGTTGACTCCGGAACTGGAACCGTCTGCTGAACAACCTCCTGTACCTCGTTGTCAGGATCTTCCTGAAGTAGCTGGTATCTGTTCTTAAGGGTGATTTGAGGTGTCGATGTGGAGTTGCCCTGCATGTGAGAGAAGAAACAGAATTAGGTTTACTGCGTTTTCCTGTGGAGGAAGTCACAAGCTGCCAGGAATCAGCGTCCTCAGTAACTTCCTGAATACCGATGGTTGGTTTCAAGTTTGTAGGTTTTGAAGCTTTGGGTGTCTCTAGGATGGCCCTGTCAGGTTCTTGTTCAGCGATCTGGGACAGCTCCTGTATGACTCCATCGATGAAGGTTTCATCGTCACGGATGCTTCTTAAGCATTGAACCTCTTCTCTCAGGCTCCTCAGCTCTCGCAGAAGGCTTTCATCAGGCTGAACCATTGCTTCCGTCTGTGTGGAGACTGTAGACATCTTTGAGGGGATGGCCTCGGTCTGTACAGAGACCTCCGCTCTCTGTCCTGGCTTTCCTTCTGACTGTACGAAGACCGTAGCCATCCCCTGGGAACTACCGGCTAATGAAGTGCCTGTCTTGGTTGAAGTCTTGCTGCTTCTAGTTCTGCCTGCCATTGAAAAATAAAGAAAAATTTTTATTTAATTTATTTTATGTTTTTTTTTTTTTTTGTTTTTTTTTTTTAAGGGGTAGGGGCTGTTAGGTGTAGGTCAGAAGGTGTTGAGGTTGGAGGGATAGAAGTAGTTAGTTCTTAGTCAGAGGGATAGAGTAGTTAATTAATTGTTGGTTAGATTTGCCTGCTTGTTAGTGTGCTAGTGAGGTCAGTCTGATTAGAGGATGTTAGAGGATAGTGTGGTCTGCCTGTTTAAGATAGTAATATAGTAGTCTATAAATGAGCACAGAGACTGCAAGCATATGCTTTTAATGGAGAAGCTTAATGGGTAGAGCTGGAGAGCAGCCAAGTTACCCAGTAGAGAATGACATGGGGATGGGTTCCTGCAGCAAACAATGGTAAGTATGCCAGTTTACCGTGAGCCTTGCTCCCGCAGCAAAAAAAAAAAAAAAAATCGCACCAGGGTCAAACTCAGGTACAGCGATAGCAGTAAATCAACTCCCCCCTCCCAATGGGTCAGCATCTCCACCCCAGCTCCCCTCAGCCTGTGTTACCTGAAGGAGCTAGCTGCATCACAATAAAATTTTTTAAGAGGCCTTCTGCCAACGAGCCCTTCCTTGATGTAACTTCCAGTTTAGCAAAACCAGAAGTTACATCAAGGAGGGGCTTGTGGCAGAAGGAAGGCCTCGGAACTGGCCTCTGAAGAATTTTCACCTTGGCACAGTTTTAGCTGAAGGAGCAAGCTGCACCACGATGAACAATCTTTAGAGGCCTTCAAGGCCTTCCTTCTGCTGATGAGACCCTCCTTGATGTAACTTCTGGTCATGTATTTGGGCTGCAAAATCCTGAGGGAATGGTACCGTTTAGGGGGTGAAGAACTTATGTGCATGACAGAAGAGCGAAAGTTGGGTGATGATCTTAAGGTGGCCAAACAGGTTGAAAAAGTGACAGCAAAAGCTAGAAGGATGCTAGGCTAGGGTACATAGAAAGAGGTATGGGCAGTAGGAAGAAGGAGATATTGATGCCCCTGTATAAGACTGGTGAGACTTCATTTAGAATATTGTGTACAATGCTGGAGACCACACCTTTAAAAAGATATAAAAAGGATGGAGTCAGTCCAGAGGAAGGCTACTAAAATGGTGCGAGGTCTTTGTCATAAGGCGTATGGAGACAGACATAAAGATGTCAATATGTATACTTTGGAGGAAAGGCGGGAGAGGGGAATATAGAAACATAGAAATAGACGGCAGATAAGGGTCCACGGCCCATCTAGTCTGCCCACCTTAATGTCCCTCCCCTACCTTTGCCCTGTGAATAGATCCCATGTGCCGATCCCATTTGGCCTTAAAATCAGGCACGCTGCTGGCCTCAATCACCTGTAGTGGAAGACTATTCCAGCGATCAACCACTCTTTCGGTGAAAAAGAATTTCCTGGTGTCACCTCGTAGTTTCCCGCCCCTGATTTTCAACGGATGCCCTCTTGTTGTCGTGGGACCCTTGAAAAAGAAGATATCTTCCTCCGCCTCGATGCGGCCCGTAAGATACTTGAACGTCTCGATCATGTCCCCCCTCTCTCTGCGCTCCTCGAGCGAGTATAGCTGTAATTTGTCAAGCCGTTTTTCGTATGGTAGATCCTTGAGTCCCGAGACCATCCGGGTGGCCATTCTTTGCACCGACTCCAGTCTCAGCACATCCTTGCGATAATGCGGCCTCCAGAATTGCACACAGTATTCCAGGTGGGGCCTCACCATGGATCTATACAATGGCATAATGACTTCCGCCTTACGACTGACGAAACCCCTTCGTTTGCAGCCCATGATTTGTCTTGCCTTGGACGAAGCCTGCTCCACTTGATTGGCAGACTTCATGTCCTCACTGACGATTACCCCCAAGTCTCGTTCTGCTACCGTTTTTGCTAGGATCTCGCCATTAAGGGTATAAGACTTGCATGGATTCTGGCTGCCCAGGTGCATAACTTTGCATTTTTTGGCATTGAAGTTGAGTTGCCATGTCCTAGACCATCGCTCCAGTAGGAGTAGGTCGTGCATCATGTTGTCGGGCACTGAATCTTCGTCTGTTGTGCATTTGCCCACTACATTACTAAGTTTGGCATCATCGGCGAATAATGTTATTTTACCTCGAAGCCCTTCTGCCAAGTCTCTTATAAAGATGTTGAATAGGATTGGGCCCAATAGAGACATTTAAATACCTACATGGCATAAATGCGCATGAGTTGAATCTCTTTTGAAAAAGAGGGCATAGGATGAAGTTAAGTGGGGATAGGCTCAGGAGTAATCTAAGGAAATACTTTTTTACAGAAAGGGTGGTAGATGTGTGGAACAGTCTCCCAGAAGCCAGATTTTAGAAATCTTAGCAAAGCCGATGCCTACAGCATGGCATTACCTGTAGGTACTAGGTTCCTTGGTAGCAACTATAGAGATATGTCCATGAGCCAGAGCCCAGTTGTGTCCCCTACAGAATGCACTACTTGCATGTTGGTTGCCTCAAGACTCTCTCCAGTCATAGCCTGAATAGTAGAGGCACACCAGAGTCTACAGTGGTAACTCTTTCTGGAGTCTATCCAAAGTTTTCCCTCTCCGTATAGAGTCTTAGGTAATCCTGATGACTGATGCCATTCTTTATCCCAGGACAAGCAGGCAGGTATTCTCACATATGGGTGACGTCATCGACAGAGCCCGGATGCGGACGCCTCACAAGCAGACTTGCTTGAAGAAACTCAAAGTTTCGAGTTGCTCACACTATGCATGTGTGAATGCCTTCCCGCCCAGCGTAGGACACGTCTCCTCAGTTTTCAGCGGAGCCGAGAAGTTCGTCTTTGACTCTCTGCGTTAACTTCGTTATTTGTGCCTTCTCTGAACCGCGGTTTGTTATTTTTTTTTCCTCACAAATAGCTGTTCTTCTTTTCCGAGTTAAGAGCCATTCAGTTGGCTCTGCAGAACTTCCAAGCAAGTCTACAAGGCAAAGTAGGTTCTTTTCAAATAATGCCAGAGCTGTGGCATATGTCAACACGAGGAGGAACTAAGAGTGTTCCACTGAAGGTGGAGGCCCATTACTGTTTTGCTGGGAGGATGCCCATCTACAGGTTTTCACTGCGGCTCATGTAGTGGGACTGGACAATGTCCAAGCTGACTACTTCGGCCAGCAAATCCTGGATCCAGTGGAACAGTCCCTGTCCTAGAGAGCATTCAACTACATTGTGAAATACTGGGGGTGGTCTGCTTTCCATCTCATGGCTTCAATGGACAACTGGAAAGCCCTTTGCTTCTTCAGTTGAAGTTCCGAGCCCAGAAGCAACAGCATAGACGCTCTAGTACAAGAGTAGGGAACTTCAGTCCTCAAGAGCTGTATTCCAGTTGGGTTTTCAGGATTTCCCCAATGAATATGCATGAGATCTATTTGCATGCACTGCTTTCAATGCATATTCATTGGGGAAATCCCGACTGGAATACGACTCTCGAAGACCGGAATTCCTTACCCCTGCTCTAGTACAACTATGGCCAGTGATGGGGCTATTTTATGTGCCCCCTCCAACACTGATGATAAGCAGGGTCCTTCGTAGGATAACGATCTATCAAGGATCGGTAATCCTTGTGGGCCAAGATTGGCCGTGACGTCCTTGGTATGCGGATCTAGTCCAGATGCAGCTGGATAGCTACCTCAAACTAGTACTGCACCAGGATCTTCTGTTACAGCAGCGGTCTCAAACTCAAACCCTTTACAGAGCCACATTTTGGATTTGTAGGTACTTGGAGGGTCTCAGAAAAAATAGTTGTCTTATTAAAGAAATGACAATTTTGCATGAGGTAAAACTTTATAGTTTATAAATCTTTCCTTTTGGCTAAATCTTAATAATAATATTATCATTTATAGCTAAAGGACATTTGATCAAGAAACGGTTTTAATTTACTTTTGTGATTATAATAAACATACCGAGGACCTCAAAATAGTACCTGGCGGGCCGCATGTGGCCTCTGGGCCACGATTTTGAGACTACTGTGTTACAGAGACCCATAGTCCTAGAGAATCTGGAATGCTTTGAGCATATGGCATGGCTATTGAGTGCATAGCCTTACCAAGAACAGGCTATTCAAATATGGTTATCATAACTCTTTTACAATCAAAGAAACCTGTGACTGTAGTATCCACAAAGTGTGGAAACTTTTTCAGGACTGATGTAAGGAGAAATAGTTAGATCCCTTTAGGGCATTTCCGAGGTAATGTCGTTTCTGCAGGACAGCTTAGAGAAGGGCCTGGCGGCAGGATCTCTAAAGGTTCTAATAGATAGTCTTTCATGTTACAGAGCTTGCGTGGACAAAGTCTAGCCTCTCATCCAGATGTTCCCAGATCTTGAAGGGAGCTCTCCGAAGTCTAGTATGGCAGCTGGTCCCTATGTGAAATCTCAATATTGTATTATGGGCCCTTGCTAAAGTATTGTATGAGCCGCTGTCAGAGGAGTCTCTCCTGGATCTAACAGTCTTCTTGGTTATGATCACTTCAGCTAGGAGGGCGGTGGAACTGCAGGCGTTATCTTGCATAGAGCCTTTCCTCAAATTCATAGAGGCAGGGGTGTCCTTGCACACCGTGCCTTCCTTCTGCCAAAGGTAGTTTTGGCATTCCATGTCAATCAGGAAGTGTGTTTTCTGTTTTTCACCCCAAGGACAAGAAGAAACAGGACAGAGGATTAAAGTTGCTGGATGTCAAGAGAGTTCTTCCTTGAGGTGACAAATGACTTCTACCTGTCGGATCACCTATTTGGACCAGTTCTAGCTGTCAAGAAAGACCAGCTTCTAAATCTTCTATTTCCCAATGGATCCACATGGCTGTTTCCTTGGCGTACATTGGCTGTGGCAAGCAGTCTCCAATTGCTGTCAAAACTCACTCTACCAGAAGTGTGGCTTCCTCCTGAGCAGAGTCCAGGGCAGTCCTGCCCAATAAAATTTGTAGGGCAGCAACATGGTCTGCTCTCCATACCTATACAAAATTTTACAAAGTAGTCATGACGCGGCTTTTGGGTCCTTTGTGCTGGGTACAAGCTCATCTGTCCTGCCCTAGTCTAGTCTCAAGGGGCTGCTTTGATGGATCCTTCTCCACTACTGTTCCATTATCAAACAGTGTATGTTTCTCAGGGCTTTGGCTTGGGACCTCTTCTTTTCTCTCTCTTTACTTATTCCAGTGGTGTAGCCATGGGTTGGCCTAGGCTCATGCCTACCCAGAATTCTGGTACCCTTATGGATGGTGGGGATTGTCAAGCCTCACAGCCAGAACAAGTGATTTCCCTATCTGCTACAGCTGGCAGCATAGGAGCTGGCTCTGTGGGTGATTGAGCACCCCCCAATATTGAACAAACATATTGAGTGTGTCCAGAGAGAATTAATTTCCACTGAGTTTATCATCCCTAATAATTTGTAATTGTTGGCTCCTGTGGTCAACAGCACTTTCCACCCGATGTCATTGCGCCAATCATATACCCCATGCGCATGTTGAAAAACCAAGTGTGCAGGATGGGAGAGGCGGGCATGGCGGCAACAGATAGAAAGTGCTGCCGTCAAAGGCAACTAGGGAAATCACTTGTTCTGGCTGTCAAAAAACACCTTCAGCTGGCAGTGCTTAGGAATCCCCCAGCAGCTTAGCTATTTATTTTATTCTTTCGAGGGGACAAAGATAGAAAACATGGGGGGGGGGGGGGAAATTGTGTGCACCCAGTTTGGGTTCAGGCCTACCTAAAATACTATGTCTGGCACACTACTTGTTCCCTTGGTGCTCTGATCTCCAGTGGTTTTCAGTACCATGATTTCACTCTTTACACCAGAAATTTTACCATGTCCAAGTCTCAGCCATTCAGGTTGTCCCATGTGAAATAAGTGAAACTAATTTTTTTAGCCATCATGCTGTGGCTTTCTTCAGGGAGGTATAAAAGTTGTCTTTATATAGTAAGTCCTCAAACCTGATTGGAGTTTAAAATAGGTGGTTTTATTGTAGCAGTTTTGATTCTGAAAGGTAGGAAGATTCATTGCTATAGTCTAAACTGTGGAAAACAGGAAATTTGGGGCAAGAATTTGAGGCAGGAAAGTTCACTGGCTGGAAAAATTGATGTGAGAAATCCACTGGTCACAATTTTACATTTTGGTGGGAGAATTTGTTGGAACAATTCAGGCTCTGAGGGAGGGAATTCTGTTGGCGACACAACATCAACAGAAACAAATGTCAAAATTTGACTCAGAATCCAAAGCTGCCTCTTCTGTGTGCCAGGGCATGTCTTAAAAGAGCTGTTCTCATTGCCCAAATGCTATCCCTGATATTAAATACACTTGAGTTTCTGAATGTAGACTTCTAAGCTAGGTACCAAAATTTGTGCCCTATTTTCAGCCAGAATGCTTTCAGTTGAAAATTCATCTTAATTTAGAGACTTAAAAGTTATAAATTTATGAGCTAAGGGGGCAGTTCTATAACTGGGTGCCACAATGTAACCGAACCATGCCACATACTGAGCACTAATTCTATAACAGCATCAGGGTCCCCAGATATCATTAGAGAATACTAGCTTAAGTCGACATTAGCACATGTACATTTAGGTGCAGCCACTATTGCCGTCAATGGCAGGTGTAAATGGGCATGCCCATGCTCCTCCCACATGTACACACCCCATTGCAGTTACACCCTAAGGCATTTACTGTTACTGAAGAGCACATAGTGCTCTTACACATATAAGTGCTCGTTTTCTGAGCACATCATCGCACATGACCCATTATAGAATTGCTCTGCTAATGCTGAAAATCAGTGCTAATCTTCTATATTTGTTTTCCCTGCTCCAAAACCAACACCAGTTACTATCAACTTTTTATGCTCCTAAATTTAGGAATTCAGTGAAATTTTGAATATAAATGTAGTCACCTAGTCCTATTACATTTTCAGAGGTCAATTTAGGTGCATGACTCTAAAGTTAGGAACATAAATCCTTAGAATATTGGACTCAATATTTATTTTAGCGATAACTATACAGTGGTGCCTCGCATAACGGACGCCTCGCACAGCGAACGCTGCGCACAACGAACTTTATGTCTTGATCCGTACAACGAACTTCGTTTCACACAACGAAGTCGCCCGAGCTGCATCCTTCCGCGCAGGCACTGCGCTTAACTGCCCTCTCTCCGCCTGGTTCCCTCTTGCCCCCCCCCCCGACTCCCCGACACGATCGGGGCAAAAAGGAGCCCAAGCCCTCTTGCCCCGCCGATTCCCCAACTCCCCACACAATATCGGGCCAGGAGGGAGCCCAAGTCCTCCTGGCCACGGCGACCCCCTAACCCCACCCTGCACTACATTACGGGCAGGAGGGATCCCAGGCCCTCCTGCCCTCGACGCAAACCCCCCCTCCCCCCCACGACCGCCCCCCCCAAGAACCTCCGACCGCCCCCCCAGCCGACCCGCGACCCCCCTGGCCGACCCCCACGACACCCCCAACCCCCTTCCCCGTACCTTTCTGTAGTTGGCCGGACAGACGGGAGCCAAACCCGCCTGTCCGGCAGGCAGCCAACGACGGAATGAGGCCGGATTGGCCCATCCGTCCCAAAGCTCCGCCTACTGGTGGGGCCTAAGGCGCCTGGGCCAATCAGAATAGGCCCGGGAGCCTTAGGTCCCTCCTGGGGGCGGGGCCTGAGGCACATGGGCCCAACCCGACCATGTGCCTCAGGCCCTGCCCCCAGGAGGGACCTAAGGCTCCCGGGCCTATTCTGATTGGCCCAGGCGCCTTAGGCCCCACCAGTAGGCGGAGCTTTGGGACGGATGGGCCAATCCGGCCTCATTCCGTCGATGGCTGCCTGCCGGACAGGCGGGTTTGGCTCCCGTCTGTCCGGCCCACTACAGAAAGGTACGGGGAAGGGGGTTGTGGGGGTCGACCAGGGGGGGCGCGGGTCGGCTGGGGGGGCGATCGGAGGTTCTTGGGGGGGGCGGTCGTTGGGGGGGGGGGGGGTTTGCGTCGAGGGCAGGAGGGCCTGGGATCCCTCCTGCCCGTAATGTAGTGCAGGGTGGGGTTAGGGGGTCGCCGTGGCCAGGAGGACTTGGGCTCCCTCCTGGCCCGATTTTGTCGGGGAGTTGGGGAATCGGCGGGGCAAGAGGGCTTGGGCTCCCTTTTGCCCCGATCGTGTCGGGGAGTCGGGGGGGCAAGAGGGCTTGAGCTCCCTTTTGCCCCGATCGTGTCGGGGAGTCGGGGGGGCAAGAGGGCTTGAGCTCCCTCTTGCCCCGATCGTGTCGGGGAGTCGGGGGGGGCAAGAGGGCTTGAGCTCCCTCTTGCCCCGATCGTGTCGGGGAGTCGGGGGGGGCAAGAGGGCTTGAGCTCCCTCTTGCCCCGATCGTGTCGGGGAGGCGGGGGGGGGGCAAGAGGGCTTGAGCTCCCTCTTGCCCCGATCGTGTCGGGGAGTCGGGGGGGGCAAGAGGGCTTGAGCTCCCTCTTGCCCCGATCGTGTCGGGGGTGCCAGGGACCACACGGAGTCACCCACCGTACCACCCGATTCGGGTAAGCGCAGGTATCGGTGGGTGGCTTATTTGCGGGGGGGTGCCTTATTTTACATTTTTTTCTAAAAAGGGGGGGCTGTCTTATTTGATGGCCCTGCCTTATCATCGGGGAAACACGGTAGAAAAAAAAAAAAAAATGAACAGTTAAGTCCCAGTTTTTGCCGCTGAGACTCTGCCCTCTCTCACTGTAAAATTAGACTCTACTTAGTCTGTCTTTAAATTTAAAAAATGTGTGTTGTTTTAAAAAACAATTATGTTTTTAGATGTATCTAAATAAAAATAGTAACCAAAAATTTATCTTTTTTTATGTCACCTTAGCATATTTTATGCTACAGAACGAATTATTTTGTTTTACATGTATTCTTATGGGAAAACGCGTTTCACACAACGAACGTTTCACATAACAAACTTGCTCCTGGAACGGATTAAGTTCGTTGTGTGAGGCACCACTGTACAGTGGTGCCTCACACAACGAACTTAATTGGTTCCAGGAGCAAGTTTGTTATGCGAAAAGTTCGTTATGTGAAACGCGTTTTCCCATAACAATACATGTTAAAAAAAATAATTTGTTCTGCAGCATAAAATATGCTAAGATGACATAAAAAAAGATAAATTTGTCAAAATGGTGAAAATGGTGGTCTTGCTGAGGCCAAACTCTTTGACGAGGTCACACTGTTTTACCCCACATTCACTCCTTCTAATTATTTCCCGTTTCATTTCAACAGAAATCACCTTCCTGCTTTTTTTAGAAGCCATGATATATAAAAAATATTGAGTTTATCTTAAAAGGACAACTGTATACAGTGAGAGAGGGCAGTTAAGCGCAGTGACTAACGACTGCCTGCAGTGCCTGCGCGGAAGGATGCAATACATCGGCAGCTCGGGCAACTTCGTTGTGTGAAACGAAGTTCGTTGTGTGAAACGAAGTTCGTTGTGTGAAACGAAGTTCGTTGTGTGAAGTTCGTTGTGTGAAACGAAGTTCGTTGTGTGAATCAAGACATGAAGTTCGTTGTGTGCAGCGTTCGTTGTGCGAGGCGTTCGTTATGCGAGGCACCACTGTATATTGTTTAACGTGACTGTTTTTAGTTTGTGATGTTTTATTAAAATCAGTTAAGGACTTTGGATTAGCAGACCAACAATAGTTTAAGTAAATAGCTATGGCCCTCCTTTACAAAACCACGGTAGCATTTTTAGCGCCAGCTGTGGCGGCAAGAACTCTGCCGCTCATAAGAATTCTTTGAGTGTAGGAGTTCTTACCACTGCGGCCGGTGCTAAAAATGCTAGCACAGCTTTGTAAAGGAGGGGTTTATCCACAAAGATATAAACAGCATACAGAAAGACCAGAGAGGGTTACTAAAGTGGTGCAAATTTTATATTATGAGTAGACAAGGATTTTTCAGTAGAAAGTTATAGAACACAGGGGCACTGACATGCATTTAGAGGGGTACAGGCAAGGAAGTGTTTCAACACACAAAAAATGGAAAATAAGATATGTAATGTCAGTTTTCCAACAGAGGGGTAAGGAATAAGAATGATAATAGAATTCAAGAAAGCTTAATACAGGTATCAGCAATTCTTAGTGGTGAGGAACAGATGCTAGGTTGAAGACCAAGTCAAGTCTATGACCTAGTGGTTATTTGATTCTTCTATTTTTATATTCTGTTTTCAGGCCACTGGCCTTTCCTCCACCTGTAGAACTGTAAAACAAAGGAGTTATAAAGATCTCATCCTTTTATTCTCAAAATATATTTCTGCCTATTTCACTAATGCCATAGTTTTAAAATAACAATGATATTGAACTGCTACAGAATAGCCCCATAAGCCTGAGCAAATTGCCTCACGCTGATGATCTGATTTGCATGAAGACTAGTGTACAAAACAGACTCTGATGTCATCAGCTATGTAACAGCATGTGCCATTGTGATGATTGCTAAACTTTCAGAAAACCTCTTGCTTTTCTATTTCAGCTCCAGTAAGCTCTGAAACTGAGCAGTACCTACAGGTAGCTGTCACTGTACTATGTGTTATGGCTGACCTTGAAGATTTCCATTGGAAAGGGAGAGGATACTTGTTTTTCTTTTTCCTACACATCCTGTGTTTAATGTCTTTATTTCCTTCTTTATCTGTACATATGGTCCTGTCTCTCCGATGCTTCAAGCCCCTTCCTCTCTCTGGCTAGTACAGAAACTCCTTACCATCAGCAAACTGATTGTCACCTCATGAGCTCATGAGGAGGATTAATACACAGTCCTGGACAGCACTGACTATGTCAGAGGGGCTTTGTGTCACACAAGTAAAACAACTTCAGGAGAGCCAGCTGCAGCTCTGCAGATGCCAGCTGCCAGGAAATCAAAACACTTAAGAGAACAGAAACCATCACCACCCCTGTCAACAGCAAACATTACTGCCTGGAGTTTTATAGAAGCAACGGAATGGAAAAGAGGGATAAAGCGTGAGAGATGTCATGGCATACCAGGAGGATCCCGGTGGTATTTTCAACTACTGGAGAGTAGGTCCCCATAGGTCAGAGAAGTCCCCTGTGCCACTGGGCCTTTACTGGAGTAAAGACACAAAGCCAGCCTCAGGTTTGGACAGATGGACATCCCACTTGACCCACCATCCAGCAGGAAATACAGCTCAGTCTTCGTACAGAAGCCCTGTTGGTCTTTTCCTTGCTCAGGAAGAGCAGCACATTCCACTTCGTAGAACTCTGTCCATGTCGGTGAGTCCAATGGCTCTCTTACAGCCCGCACCAAGCCAGAGAGCCTGCTGCAAGTGCAAGAAGAAGGTGCGGTTTGCAGACTCAATGGGGCTGAGCCTGACTAGCGTCAAGCTCTTCACCAGTTCCGAAGAAGAGCCTTGTATATCGCCAACTTTGTTTTCTGGGCTGAAGAGGCTGACTCTGCCAGATCGGACTCTGGATGACCTCCTGATTAGCAACATGTGGGATTCTTCTACCAGCTTCAGGGGCAAGCTATCAGGAATTGGATCAGCTCGAACCTCTTCTCCTATCTTTCTGACACCCGAATACTTTCCAGCGCTCACAGCAGAGGCCAGAAATGAAGAAGACCTTGTGGAGCGGATGAGACGGGATTTACTCTATTAAGAAATTTGCTGTATTAAGTGGCTGCATTTCTCCTAGCGTCAAACTTTTGTAACCAGAGTAAAGTAATTAGTAACACCACTGTGAAGGCTGTGTAGCCTTGAGAGTCATGTTGCAGTTACACATTAGTCTAGGTAAGGGCTCTTTGTTGCAAGTAGTGTTTCCCCTGTGAGGGAAATTCTACAAACAGACTACAAAGTTTTTGCACACTGACCCTAGGAACTATTAAAAGAGATTTTTGCTGTTAACAGCATAAGAGAAATCTATTTAGGTATGTGCTCTGAACACTTGGGACCAAATTTAAGGACTAGAAAATTAAATATGAAATAAAAAAAATTGCAAAAATGTAGGCCTCCCCTGAGAAGGAATCCTTCCTTAACATTTCTGTGTATTAGTAAATTCTGATATACTGTAGAGCAAATTAATTGTGCCAGAGGCCTAAATCTGAGGATGGCCTGACTCTTAGAATCACTTTTGTAGTCCTCAAAAGGTACTGCATTTGTTTAAAGAGTCATGAGACATTCTCACTTCTTTCCAGGCAACACATTATTAGTCTATAGAGACCTTGAAGTAAATATCCTTCCAACATCAGAGGAAAGACCTCCTTTAATCTGATAATCCTCTTATTTTCTAAATTTGGGGGATATTTTTAGAAAACATGTTTTACATATAGAAAAGGGCTTATATAAAATTGTGTGAGAGTATACAAGTAAAAGGAAGGCATACAGAAAGAATATGCCTACTTTTTTGTGAGCTTTTGTGTAGGTATGTTCAGGGGGCATAGTTTCGATAGAACTAGGGAAGAATTGTAATATGCATATGTATTTTATAAAATGTATGAGTACGTACAGACTAGATGTAAATTCATGTATTACTTGGGGTGGTTCAGGGCGTCTATATTGCCTTTAAAAAATAGCTTAAACTAAGTACCTTTTTCACAACTTTGACCATAGGCATCCTGTGATAAAATTAGCTTCTTAAAGGGCAATTTTTATAGTATTTTCATGTTTAAAAAAACATTTTATCCATGCTCCTAAATAAACAGTATGAAAATTTCTCCTTGTGTATGCAAATAGAAGTGGAAAGGTTGATACTGATTTAACCAGCCAGGAACAGCTCCTGGGGCAGTTAATCACTTGTGTGGGGCTGATATTCAGTGGCAGTTAACTAGTTAGTGCCACTAAGGGGTCCTTTTACTAAGGTGCGCTAAAAATTATCGTGCGCTAAATGCTAACATGTCCATTATATCCTATGGATGCGTTAGTATTTGGCGCGCACTAAGACACACTAGCTCGTCTTAGTAAAATATTAAGCATTGACCCAAACAAAAAACAGCTATTTTGTGGACAGTCTGGAGGTAGAATTAGCACTTATGCAGTTAAGTGCCAGTATTCAGCACTTACCCCTCCCCCTTTTACAAAACCACAAAAGCAGCTTTTAGCACAGACCGATGCGTTGAACGCTCTGCACTGCTCCCGACACTCATAGAGTTCCTATGAGCATCAGGAGCAATGTTAAGCGGTTAATCTTATGTGGTTAAGTCACAGGTCGTGTCGAGGTGGAAAACGACATATTCTTTCCTAAGGGACCTTCAGTCACAAGGGGGCACCCGCTCAAACTCAGAGGAGGGAGATTTGGTGGTGACACCAGGAAGTATTTCTTTACAGAAAGGGTGGTGGATCACTGGAACAAACTACCGGTTCAGGTGATCAAGGCCACTAGCGTGCTCGACTTTAAGAATAAATGGGACATCCAGTGGGATCTCTACGTGGGTCGAGCAGCACTCTGACTTAATGGGGTGGGACAGTAGAGTGGGCAGACTTGATGGGCTATAGCCCTTTTCTGCCGTCATCTTTCTATGTTTCTAAGTGCTAAATACTGCACTTTAACCAGTTAAGTTGTAGCTGGCGGTGGTGAACAAAAAAAATGTGACCACCTCCAGCTGAATGTCAACTCTGTAGTTTAGGTGGGGTTGTTCCTGGGGTAGAGTAAGATCTGAATAGATAATGTGAAGCTTGGGATTTTCAAAATAACATGCATTGTTTTGGCCAGAAAGCATAGCCACAGAGAAGAACACGTCTCTGCAGGTACTTTTAACCTATAGCAATTTTCAGTGTGCTTTGTTGAAAATTGGAGCAAAGGCTTTATAGCAATGTAGGCAGTTTGAAAATTATGATCACCTCCAACACATTCCCACTGGAAAAATGTCTGAGCAATAAAGCTAACAATACTGTTATTTGGGGGTGGGGTGGGGGGATTATTCCTTCTTTATTGAAAATATTCATCAGCATAGGGGAAACCTTTGTGCATTGGATTGGGCTCCAGGCTGTTCTTATCTAAGCTAATAGCCTTGAGAGAAACATTCTAGAGAAATTCTGAAATAACTTAGTCAAAATTAATTCCCTCAATTTTATCTGTACATGAAGGCTCTGATTCTGCAAAGCGCGTCTAAAGTTAGGCACAGTTTGAACATCTAAGATAGGCACCTTTGTAGAATCGCACTCAGTGACACTCAGCACTGTTTAGATGTCTAAATTTTTAGGCGTCCTTTAGAGAATCAGGTTTTAGGTGAGAATTAGATGTCCAAACAATGTCCTTAATGTTATATTTTATTATTATGATGTTATTAGAGTGGCAATTTTATGGTGTTTTTCATTATAATTGTGATACTGGGAGTTGGATCTGTTTAATGCTTTTATTTATTTCTCTTCAATCAGAGAGAGTGACTGAGATTCAAACCAGCAACATTAGGGTAAAGGCTATAAGTTTAACCAGTGTGCTACACAGTGAGCTAGCAAGTTGCATAGCAATTGTAAAAGTAGGTCCTATAGGTATTGTAAAGGAGGTCTTCTTGTCAGCATAGTTTGGGTTTCAGCTAGACCTGAGTTCTATGGACGTAACGTAAGCACAGTTTGGACGTCCTTAATGTGATCTACTAAATAGTTATCTGGGTTTTTATTTTTGCTTTATTAAGCTCAAAATATATTTAATAAGGCACCACATAAACAGGGCACATCAAAACAGATATATTGCATGCAAAACCTATTTTTGTGTACAAACAGCAATGCTATTTGCTAATTAGAGGAAAAGATCCATTAACTGAAGCACAACACAGCTTTGTTTCTTGCTAAAAAGCTACCCTTTTTTTCTGACTAAACAGTGCTCCAATCACCTCATTCTTGAAAGCAAAGAAAGCACATGAAAAAAATATATACCGGTAGATTGCATACATAACTTCATTTGCAAAAGCTTAAAAACAGAAAACAAGCCAGATACAGACCTTAGCATGGCTTCTACTTCATTGCAAATGGAGGTGTGCAGCTGCATTGTGAGATCATCAAGGTACACCTGCAAGGTAGAATGCCACAATTAAATTAAAATATGTGCTGGGATTTGAACCCTTGACCTCTGAAAGATGAGCACAGGGATTTTACCTGGTGAGCCACAGCTGCATCCTTTTGGTTGTAGGGGTTCCTACAATGAGAGCTTAGTGATCCTAGCCATGTGAAGGTGAAAATACTTGAGAAGATCATAGCTTAGCAAATCCCTAATCTATCATATCAAATGTGAGGAATAAAGATAGTGGAAGCTGCTGTGGCTAAAAGAGTAAAAGCCCTGTTCCCATCTTCTAGAGGTCATAGGTTCAAATCCCAGCACATATTTTAATTGTGGCATTCTACCTTGCAGGTGCACCTTGATGATCTCACAATGAGGTTAGCTAGCCTGCATATATATTTTTGAAACTTGGAGCTGCCCCCACTTTCTCTTCACCTACTGCTTGGCAGGGGTTTGAGTGCAAGCTGTTAGACATCCTTATGGGGCTTAGTGGTGTCTCGCAGGGTGCTGGCTGCATTTTTTGCCTCCACTTTCCATGTGTCCATTGGTCCGCAAGGGTGGGGGGCATGATCAGGCACTGTGTCTTGTTTGCAGCCTGAAGATTAGAGGCACAGAAGCATTCTTCTCCTTCCAGCTACTATATGTAAGGGTGAGGCAGGCTGCAGCACATTTCCAACACAGGTCACAGTGAGTGAGGCTGTTACAGAGGTGATGTGAGGTGCATCGGGGTGTGTGTGTGTAAATTTGAGAATTTCTGCATGTTCCCCACCTGGAAAATCCTAATTTTGCTGGTTTTAGACTATTTACTATGTTTAAATTGTGATTTTTGGTGCAAAAATCATTGTGGTGGCCATGCCGAAACTGGGATCCTAGTCAAGCAAACCAAAAAGGCAAGCGAGATGTCAAAAGTTCAACCAACAGGACTGTTTATTAATGTAAGACACAATATCAAAGTCCTAAAACTGAAGACTAAGGCCCCGAACAGGATCCCAGTTTTATGAAGATGCCAAAATACATTGTGTATGCTCTCTTGGACTACCAACATGGGTTTTTTGCCAGTGTACTTTTGTCATTTGTTTGTTCTCTGAAGAAGTCACCCAAGGATGCCAAAACTGGGATCCTAGTCGGGACTTTAGTCTTCAGTTTTATGACTTTGATATTGTGTCTTACATTAATAAACTGTCCCGTTGGTTGAGCTTTTGACATCTCGCTTGCCTTTTTGGTTTATTTGACCCATCTTGGATTTTAGCAATCTTTTTTTCAAAAGTTCCTTGCACTCTCAAAATTGTTATTTTTGCCCCAAAACTTTTGTTGGGATGGGGGTCCTTTGCTCTTCTATTCCAAATTCATACCAGGATTACCAAAATTTGTGCTTCTGGAGTGTCTTTGCGCCATATGCTGCGTAGCATGGCCGGGAGAGGCAAGCACGAGAAGCTTAACCTCTCTCCTGACTAGGCAGGTGACAAAATGGGTGGCCTCCTCTTTTTGGGGCTCAACAGCACTGCCATTTCCACTCGAAAGGGTGCAGATTCGCTGCAACCCAAGAAACGCTAGTTTAAGTCATCTGAGGGTGAGTCTACGCTCCAAGGTTTAAAGGCCTCAGATTTCTGAAATTTTGTGCCATGCCTTTTGAAACAGCCGTGCTTTTTCTATGCAGTCCCACTGTGCCTTGGGCTTGTCTCTCAGCGGCTTTGCTCTGTGAGCATGTTCTCCTTGCATACCTTGCCCTTGCTGTAACTGAGGATGGTGATCAGTTTGCTTACACCTTATTTCTGGGGGTGCCTTTCCCGTGACTGAGAACCTGGGCCAGCATGCCAGATCTTCAGCTCTTTCTCTGGCTTTAGAACTGGGAGGTCATTCCCACGGTTCTGTGTGAGCTCAATTTGAACCTGCAGCCGGCTCATCCTGCCTCCACCTCACTCCCTGTCTGGAGTGAGAACTCAATCAGAATGCCAGGAAAATGCTGAACACTATGTTCTGATCTCTGGGTACTGGGTGTCTCAGGAAAGGACTCTTGCAATCGCCAGAGTCTTTTCCTATCTGTTTCTTATGGCACCTCAAGTGGTCTCCCTGGTTACACAGGTGATTAAGCGCACCTCCCTTCCCAGCGAAGCTAGTGTGTTCCAGGCCATGCAGGACCACCATGAGGATGTAGTTCTCAGTTCCTTTGCAACAAGCACTTGTCTGGTGTGGAATATGTTTCTGTCACCCTGTATGCCCTTCTGTGTGTTCTCACTAAGGCGTCGGTGTATTCCCTTTCTGCTGACAGAATCCTCTGGATCAGACAGTGGTCGGTGCTTCCACCTCTAAAGCTACTTCTGCTCAACTTTCCTTTACGGGACAGTTATTTGACTGAAGCCTGGGAGACCTCATGTTTCTGTGGTGGGCTGTTACCCTAAGATCCTGCCTGACAGTAGAACCAGGACATCTGGAAGTTCCAGATGCTGTATTTTCATGGTTCCAGCTGCTCTCGCCCATTTTCCAGTTTCAAGACTCACATGACTCATAGGACTGTGGATAGAGGTGCTCCAGCTTCAGGCATAACCAGTCCTTCACCTCTGCTGACCCGTTACAATGACGCTGAGCCAAGGGAAGCCCTCTTCCTATAGGGGGCAAATTCTCAGCATTCCTGCAGGTTTGGGGGTCAGATCTGGGCATACTTAGGTCTGGCTAACGGCTGGACTTTGCCCGGCCTCTGATGGAGTGATTCGTAGTCTTTCCTGCAGGATGCCCGGACCTGGTGGTCACAATACAAGCCACGATATACATATTGTTGGTTATTCAGGCCATAGAGCTGGTCCCACCTGAAGTCTTGGTCCTGGGCAGATTCTCCATATACTTTCTCATGCCAAAGCAAGGCTTATCCATCCTGGCTTTTGCATGTGTACATGCAGCGCTCAAATTCTCATGCTTTCCCATGGATACTGTGTACTCTGGTATAGCAGCAGTGGCCCCAGAAGGTTGCCTAGCCTCTGAAACTCAAAAGAAGCGTATTTGCATATTCAAATTTCCCCAACACACCTCAAGTTTCTCAGTTTACATATTCTGGAAATTTGTTTCCAATTTCCACTCTGCCCTTTGGCCTAGCATCACCTTCTCCTCAATAATCTTTCCGGTAGATATGTCTAGGAGTCCTGACACCTCACCCTATCAATTGGTATTTGTCTGCTTGCTGACTCAGATGCATGGGTCTGGAATAGTGCTGCCTGAGTCAAGAAATAATATTCGATTTGATTCAGCCTATTGAATTGATTTTTCGATTCGATTTTCCTGCCCAATTGGATGTTTTTTTCAAACATCCTGATGGGTTTATTTTATAGCCTCTTCACCCACCCCACCCCCTTTGCCCTCTTCCTACCCACACTGGCACTGTGGTGTAAACAAAATAAACAAACAAAAATGACTTTTCCTCTCTGTTAAATCCTAGCTCATGCTCGCGGTCTAACACCAGCTCTGACATTGTAATCACAAAACAGAAAATAAAATTATTTTTTCTACCTTTTGTTGTCTGGTCATTATTCAAATCATGTTAGTCCCAGGCTCTGGGACAAACGTCTTCTGATAGCTCGCTTGCCAGGGTCTCCTGCCCATTTGTCATTTTCTTCTTTCTCCATGCTAACCATCCATCTTCCATCTCTGCCCTCCCCTTCTGTTTCCCTTCCCTCCCCCGGAGGTCTAGCATCTTTCCTTTTTTTCATCTCCATCCCCGTAGCTGAAGCGATGGACCCCACCATCCCCAGATTCACCATCTCCTTTTCTCAACTACCCTTTCAACCAGCATCTCTCCCTCTTTCCCCACCACCCCAAGGTCCACCATCTCTCCCTTTCTCTTCCCAACTACCCTCCTATCCAGTATCTCTTTCCCCTCTCTACACCGTGCCTTGAGTCCAACTTCTTTCCCTTTCTGTTCCTTCCCTCCCTAAATCCCATTGTCCATCATCTCCCTCTCCTCTGTTTTTAGACCCATTATTTCTTTCTCCCCTCTCCCTCCTCAGTCCTGCATATGCACATCTCTTTGGCCCCCCCTCCCTCCCTCTGTGTACTTCTACACCAGGGCCCCCACCCAAAGGCCTGTATGTTCCCCCCTTCTTTATAGTGTCCTACGGCTTCCCCCTGCCTCCCAGTCTCATCTTCAGCTAATTAGGGCAGCCTGCAGAGGATCACCGGTGGTGTAGTGATCCTAACAGGCTGCCATCGGCCTCCACAGCTCATTCCCTCTTCTGCAGTCCAGCTTCTCCTGATGTCAGGGGCGGAATTGCAGCAGAGGGAACATGCTGCGAAGGATGACGGCAGCCTGATAGGATCACTACAGCACTGGCTATTCAAATCAGTGAATCTGGCAGCAGTAGTCTGGAGATGGTAGTCTTCTGCCAGAAGAAGCAGAAATTACCGGATCTCTTTTTGGTTTTTTCCAAGGAGCAACTAAATGTGTTAGTGCTGGTTGCACATAGTGAGGTGGCTTGTTAATTCCATCTAGATTTATAGTGTGTTATTGTTCACTTTATTTGTTACAGAGCAGAATAGAAATGTATTGTCAGGGAGGTTTCCCCGTACTCCTGATTTCTTATATCATAGTGAGGATTAACTGCTTTGGTACAAACGGAAGGTGGCAGTACAACCCTACTGGAGAAGAAGGCAGAGTCGAAAGATTTTGATGACATCCTTCTGCAATCAGTTCACGACCAGAGGTAAATAACCTATCTATCTTCAGGACACCTAGGCACATCTACCAGAAAGAATATTATTGAGGTAAGAATCTAATCATCCATTAGATGCTTCTATAAAGGTCTGAGAGAAATTATGTACATTAAGTGCCTCACCTCCAGTATCACGACTTGCGTGTAATTTAGCATTCCTCCATGAGCATGCTATGTTTGTAAGATCTCTCCCATTGTTTTTGTTGATAGAAAACTTTTAATTTTAACACTTGTAATTTCACTTATGAAAAGGGATGAGATTTGATATACTGCCTTTATCCTAGGACAAGCAGGCAGCATATTCTCACAAATGGGTGATGTTATCCACAGAGCCCGATATGGACAGTCTGAGTGAACTGTCACTTTAAAAAGCTTTTGAAGTGCCCACGACTATCTGCACTGCACATGCAAGACTGCCTTCCCACCCGAAAAGGCTCGCGGTACCTCAGTTCTTCATTTTCCATGGAGTGAAATATCTTTTTGATTGAACTCCCTTCAGTCAGCGTTGCCTTACCACTTTGCATATTTTTTTCCTCTTTTCATTTGTTTTAAGACACATGGGAAGAGAAAATTTTCTTTTTCCATTTTAAGTTTTCTTGGCGGTTTTTTGTCAAAAATTGAGTTTAATATCGCCATGTTAATTTTTCCATGTTAAAATCTTTTGACAGGTTTTAAGGAGTGCGGTGGGTAACCAGTCTATTTCTATAGCTGACCCTCATACCTAGTGCCTTCAGTGTTTAGGCCCAGAACATCACATCGAAGCTTGTTCTCGGGGTTCATCTTTAAAGTTGTGCTCTCATAAGGTCCGTCGCACTCAGCAGGTGCAGTTGTTCAGCACTATCATGGATACCACTAAGCCATCGGCATCGCAGGGGAAGCCAGCTAAGAAGCCATCTGCTTTCAAACCAGCGTCATAGATCTCTACAGCATCGAGTCCCTTGGTGCAGACCAAACAATGATGCCACCGCTCCCCAGCTTCGCAGGTTGTCTCTCCTCCACATTGTGCATCTTCTTTGAGGTCACCCACTCTGAGACAACCTGCTGCATTGATGGTACCGGTTGTTGAGTCATCAGTATCAGTGCCTTTGTTTAGGGAGGGATTTGAGTTCTTCCAGAGGGAGCTTGGTGATATATTTAAATTGCACTGCCTGCCAGTGCTTTCATTGATTCCCTCAGTACCTGCCCAGCTTGAGCATAGCATTACAAGGCCCAAGGGTACCGCTACTGCTGTCAGCTGTCCATTGGAACACCATGCTCCTCCAAACTCTGTGAGGAATCATCGCTTGCCATCTCGACAATGTTCAACCTTCAGGCATTGATCTCCATATTGACATTCTCATCGATGCTCCTCGAGGTATTGATCTCCTTCGACGCACTGACAAGCAAGATGTTGTCAATCCCCATCGCGTCTATCTTAAACTTCAAAACATAAAAGGAATACTCATCGATCCTCTTCCTAATCGTCATCAGACCAGTACCGAAAACGTACACATCATTCTTCACAACATTCGAAGTCACCAACTCATGTATGATTCGGACCTACATTCTGACTCAGACTGTTCACCTACTTTATTTGTGCATGAGTCTTCTGGTATCCCTTCAGACCCATCACTGAAGAAAACACCTCCTCGACAGATCTCCTTCAGAAAGACTTTCCTTTACCAAATACAGTGGTACCTTGGATTACGAGCATAATCCGTTCCAGGAGCATGCTCGTAATCAAAATGCTCGATTATCAAAGTGAGTTTCCCCATAGAAAATAATGGAAACTCACTTTGATACGTTCCCCCCTCCCCGATAACCACTAGACGGGGGGGGGGGGGTGTAAGTTTAAGCTGTTCGGGCGGGGGGGGGGGCCGGTTGGAGCGAGGGGGCCTTTGCGAGCAGGGGGGAGCGATGCCGGTTATCGGGGGGGGGGGTGTGTGCTCGCAAATCGAGTCAACACTCGGTTTGCAAGTCAAAAGTTTGCTGAGTGTTTTGCTCGTCTTGCAAAACACTCGCAAACCGGGTTACTCGCAAACCGAGGTTTGACTGTATATTAGATAGCTTGGTAAAGCCTTCCCTGTTAGATTAGAAGCGGGCACTGCCTACAGTGCAGAATACTTGGAGGCTTTGGATTATGATGATCCTCCTAAAGAGCTCTTAAAATTACAATTACATTGCATTCCTAAAGAGGCTCTTTTCCAAAAATTGGGAAACGCCTTTAACCATTACTGTTGCTCCAAGAAAACTTGATTCCTTTTACAGAATCATTGTCCAGGATTTGATAAGTCACAGCTTCAACATCAGTCTTTAGTGGTGTAATCAACCCTTAAAAAATCTTCCAATTCCAAGGTTTATGCATTAGCACCTCCAGGACATGAGGGCCGTACTATGGACAAATTTGGACGCCGCCTATATCAGAATTCCATCTTGGCGAGCAGAATCCTTATTTACAATTTCTACATTTCCTGTTGTCTAAAATAACTGGTGAAACAATTGCCTAATTTTGGCCAGTACATTTCTAAACATCTTGCACAATGTCAGCAACTAGTGAGAACTCTCTCACAAATTAGACAGTGTATTGCAAAATGCTTTTGAAATGTCATATAGAGCATCAGCTATGTCTGTTGCTTTGAGACGCTTGGTTTAGCTAAGAGTTTCTGACATGGATATTAATCTAAGGGACAGATTAGCCAATATTCCGTGCTTAGGAGATAAGCTCTTTGGGATTCCATCGAACCAGCCACACAAAAGTTGACGTTGCATGAGACAAGTTGGAATTCTTTAGTCAAGACAAAGACTAGACCTTCAACTTCAAGACAGCCTGCTAAATCTTATTCATATCAGTGGCAATATTCTATTTAACCATGTTTCTAGACCACCACCTCAGAGAAAGCAGAAGCAACAATGATCTCAGAAACTTCATGCGACAGTTCCTCAAAAGCTAACTTGTCTTTTTGACGCACTTCTCAAGGGCATAGCAGCTGCTCCCCTATCTCAGCCTCTTCCTCAACCAATCGGAGGTCTCGACGATTAGCTCATAAAAGATGCCTCCCCTCAAGGACTTCACTCAGCAAAGTAGTCAATCATCCTGTTCCTTCAACGTTTGGGGTTTGAAGTCAACTTTCCGAAATCTCAACTTCAATGTCCACTCCTGCCACATGCGCCGCTGATGACAGCTGTGCCTTCATGCTTGGAGGGGCTCTTCTTGCCCCCCTGCTGATTAACATAAGCCACTGCTGTGGCATTGTTCAAGAAAACACGGAGGGCTCAATGACGGAGTTGATCCTCGAAGCAAAGAGCCAGCCAAATCATCTGAAGCTCTAGGCAATTGATCAACCACTTGGGCTCCGAGGGTGCCCATTGGCCCTGAACAGGGATGGTCATACACACTGCTCCCCTGCCTTTGAGACTCACATCTGTAGACAGAATCATCCAATCCGAGATACAGAGGGGAAGGCCCCTGGAATACGAGAGGGTTGCAACCACCATGCAAGACTGTTCAGTGCCACAGTCATCCAGGGCAGGGCTGCATGTAACAGATCTCGCTAGGGATTCAGTGTGAAAGCAGAGCATCCTGTAACAGACATAGACAAGCTGTGGCCCAAGGGATCACATCGATCGTTGCCACCATGGTCCCCAGAACCTGAAAGTACTGCCATGCTGTTAGAACTAAAGTGGCTAGAAGGTCCCTGACAACCTGTCAAAGCTTCTCCTAACGGGAGACAGGCAGGAACACTTTGTTCTGTCCTGTGTGAAACTGAACTCTCAGGTATTCCAGATCCTGCGTCAGCTTAAGGTGAATCTTCCTGAAGTTAATAACCCAGCCCAGGTGCTGCAACTGCACCACCTGTTGAACAGTCTGACACCTCTCAGATAGCGAGGGAGCTCTGATCAACCAGTTATCCAGATACGGATGAACCAGGACACCCAGGGTGTAAAGATGGGCCGCCACCACAGCCATCACTTTGGTGAAGGTCCTGGGTGCTGTCACCAATCCAAAGAGCATCGCCACAAATTGGAAAGTTGCCCCAAGATGTGGAACCGCAGAGATGAGAAAATCCAAGTCATGAAGCACCACAGAGTCAGAATTAAGGCACAGCTTGGAATGGCATGCTGAGCCAGGAAAGAAGAGGTCGATGCCGCCTTGACACCAGCAGTGGCCAAATCAGATGCTTACGGACAAAATCCACACGTCTGTCCTAAACATCCTTTAGGACTACTCCCCCATCACGGGGAAGAGATGTGTACTTGGTAACCTGCACCACCGAGGAATCCACCTTCGGGGATGCAAAGCGCTTGTTAAAGGTATCCGCCATGGGATAAAGCTGTGCCATGGCATGAGCACATTTCAAGGGACGTTCAGGAGTTTCCTAAATATCTGTAAGAATCCAAACAAGGTCAGGGTGGTCAGGAAAGGAGGCAGATTATGGACTCTGGTCACTCAAGAGGGAACCATTCTGCAGTGACAGGCTGCTCAGCCTGCAGCTTAAATTCCTGTAGAGATTCAGAGATCAAAACAACAAGGTGTGTGTGCATATAAAAATCGGCACACAGTGGGATCCTCCCCAAATCAGGGGCTCTGCACTGATCCTGGATCCTGGAGAGATCTGCCAAAATTCACAACTGCGACCACCGCAGTGTCTCTGACAAAAGCAAAGATTATGGAAAGTGTGTCCGGTGCAACTTTGGGAACAGCTGGATTACCTGCCAGCACCTCAAAGCAAGGCAAGAGAAAAAAACCCTGGTCCACCAGAACATGTGTCCCTGGAGTCGGCAGAAGGGAAACAGGCAGAAACTTTTTTAACTAAGTATGCATGATAAAGCATATTCACATATTCCAGGGAGAACCCATTCTCCGCGGCGGAATATGCACATCAATTTTAGACTGTTTGGAGGATTTACAAGGTTTATCGCCAGAGACATGTTTGCATTTCACTGAAACTTCACCAGCGCACTCCGCAAGGCAGGAGCCGGGGCAGAAGGCACTAGAAGACCTTCCTTGGAAGTCAAAGGCACCAAATCCAGGCAAGCCTCGCACCTCTCGTGGGCTGCAGCACACATGGAACACAGCTGTGCATCCGACAGCCATCCACCGCAAATGAGGAATGAATCTATCCCATCCTGCCCTGGCGAGGCCATCTATGCTGTTTTCTTGCAAAAACAAAGCTTGGAAGTATAAAAAATATGTTTAAATTCAAATCGGAAAAATCCAAGATGGCTGTTGCGGGTGTCAAGTTTGACTAAAAATAGCCCAGGAAAACCACAGGAACCCTAAAATAAAACCAGCTTTTTGGGGATTTTAGAGGTGGAGAGGGTTAGGGCATGCAGGGAAACCACCCAAAATTGTTGATTCAGGCTGCAGCAGTTTGTACTCACTGTGATATGTGCTGAATGGAAAGCACTGCAGACAGAACTGAAACACCTCACAGAGAGATCCTTTGCCTCAAAGAACTGGAAATCTGGATTTCAAATCTTCAGACTGCCCCATCGGCCTGGCCTCCACAGCCAGAGACCTCTGCCACCCTCGGACATGTCGCACAGACGCCTGGAAGGGGAACAGAGTCTGGCTCTGATCCCAGTCGTGCCTCCACGGAACTGCTCAGCCTGCGCTCTACCCACTAGCAAACGAACCTGGGGTGAGCAAGCTCCCAAGGGAACAGTCCCTGGGCCCCAATCTGATGTGCAGGCTCTCCAAAGGGCTTACTAACAAGCAGGAAACCCCCTAGAAGCAGACTTTTTTTCCAACATTCTGCAATCTCTCGCAATCAAGGATGTCCCTGCAGTAACCTCCAACAGCACGAGGGCAAAAACCGCAGACACAGAATACTGAAATTACGCGAAATGAAACATAAGCAGAAAAGATAAGCTCCTACAGCCTGGCTTGTAGGAAGGAAGACTGAGAAACTTGCACAATGATGAGGTATGAGGAGGAGAGGTTTAGGTCTCTAAAATTTGAGGCTTCTTACAAAGTCCTGGCGGAAATAACCCACTGGTCTCAGAATAAAGTGGGATTGTACAAGAATTTCACATTTATACTTTCTAAGCTCAATGTTTCCATTTTATTTTCAAACATTATAGTTTCTGTTTTATATAAAGCATCAGAAAATATCAAAATGTTTAAAAGAGCATGGACCTTTATTTTTATACTTTTCACATTCTAAGTCCTCTTCCTTAAGTATTGTTAACAGAAATGAAAAGTTTACTAGAAAAGCACAGTACATACAGAAATATAGTCTAGAATTTATTTTTAAAGTAAACTATTACTTAGAATCTACTAACATTCTTTACAAAAAAAAGCTCTATGAAAGATAATATCAATTTTAGACAATATATAACTAACTATTTTTATAGTTTAAGGTATATATTACAATTTTGAAACAGCAAGGAAAAAATGTAAGCTGCAAGATGCCAATGACCAAGCACATTTTCAAAATTTAACAGCCTCAAGAAGACATAAAACAAAATATAAATTGACGTTTAGATGTAAATCTGTTGACGACGTTGCTCTTCTGCTGTGAGCAATTATGAAGATCTTAAGGAATCTTGCAGCTAAAGACTTGTTTGTGTTCTTCTGTCACTTTTCTTGATGTTCAATAACAAGTTTCTGGGTAGAGTACAGATGACCAATAGTAACCTGCAAACAATGCAAAACATAGGTTTCAGGATCAAAAAAAGTCCTAAGTCCTTGTTATGAGAACATGAAACTACATGGAAATTTTTATTTATTATTTTTTTTTTAATATTTTTATTAAAGGATCAATGCACAGAAGAAAATACAGAAGGCAACAACAAAAAAAAAGAGAACAGCAAAATACAATGTCTCAAATAAGAGACAACAAAAACAAGCACAGTCAGCTATAGATGCATCTATGCAAAATCCAATTTTGAATAAAGAAATAGACTAGCCCCCCCCTCCCTCCCACCCGTGCGTCTCAGGACTCCATCCTGCTGTAAAATGAACTCCAGCAATCCAGGTAAGCTACAGATTTCCAACTGGATGCCCCCTTTCTGTGCTGTCTCTCCCAGCTTGCCATCTGGGACATGTTAGCTCACCACTGTTGGACTGTAGGTCGTGTAGCTCCCACCCAATGGCGAAGGATGAGTTTTTTAGTTATTCCCAAAGCCACTAAGATAAAACGCCACTGAGGCTCTGAAATACCAGCCTCCACCAGGGGACTCATGACACCCAACAGCAACGTCTTATAAGACCATTCTAAGGACTGCCCAATAATACTCTCCAGCTCCTGAAGCACGGGTACCCCACAAGGGCACATTCCAAAAAATGGTACACCAACGTATCCTGAAGAGCTAGCCTTTTACTTTTCTTGATATGTGGCTTTATTGTTCTGTTTTTTAATACATGGAGAACTATTCAATAAAAACATTGAAACAAATAAAAAAAAGAAATACTTTGCTTCTGCTATGGAAAACTTTATTTATTTATTTAGATTTTTATCCCATCCTCCCAGTAGCTCAGAACGGTCTACAAGTGAACATACACAATGGAGTGTAATTAGACATATAAGATATACAATAGGTTTAAATGTTTGGACATACAAGACTGTGCAGTATACAGCAAATTAAGAGAAGAGTTTAAGTATAAGTAGTTTAGTTTAAGTACAAGTTATTTGAGTTTAGATACAATTTATCAGAGTACAGACTAAGAGAGGACTATACTGAATTTTATCATACTTAATCATACTGGTTAGAAAGAATGAAATGTGATTATAGATGGAACCGATACCCACACTAGATCTTAGCTTACCAGCCGGAAAGAAAACATTGCTAGGAGGTCCAAAAGATATCTCAGTTAATTCAGATCTGCCTGCACCCTTTAAGGTTTCTTGCACTGTACAAAAGCTTATGAGTTCTTCAACAAATTTACTTACTTCAAATAAGTAACCATAACGCTAAGGTCACTGCTGTTTGGGTCCTATGAAGTTACTGAAGCGGTACAAAGCACAAAATCTAGAAGGTAAAATACTGCTACATGTAAATCAATACTGCTATATGTAAATCAATTTTAACAGTAACAGCAAGCAGATTAATTTAAACATTGGTGCCAGTGTTTAAAGTAATATATATCATCCCAGGTGGATGGACTCCATCTTCTCAGTGGTCTCAAGCAGTTGAGTCATTAGCAAATAACATCCAAATTCCTTCAGAGTAGAGAATGAAACGGGGATGAGGACCTGTGGTTAACCACAGGGTGTGGACAGGGACATAGAAAGGGCCAGGTGAGAAATTAGGGAATAGTCACCACAGATAACTGATACCTGTGCAAAAGGGCTTGATAAACAGTGCAGTAGGGAGATGATCAACTGTATGTGTCACTAAATAGAAAGGTTTTAAAGTTGCTCTTAAATTTACGTAGTGATGATTCTAAATGTAATTCTGAAGATAGGAAATTCCAAACGGATGGGACAGTAACTGAAAAAATAGTGTTGTCTTCTAGTGTTTATTTAATTAATTCGTTTTCTATCCATTGTCCCCAAAGAGCTCAGAACGACTTACAGGTTAAACATGCATATTATATAGTTTACAGGTTACAATTTGACATAATTACAGAACCAGTATATAATACAAGGTTGTATCCTAACTTGATAGGGGTTTAGTACAAACAAATATAGTTTCCAGGTTACAATTTGCCATATATTTAACCTTAACAGTACAAGTTTTTTCCTAATGTGCCCCATATTGGGATCTAGTACCAATATACATTTCTCTGAAATCCCTTGGTAATGGCTATTACTCCTCCTTTTTTGTGGGTACAGGAGCCTGCTAAAACTTGATAGCCTAAGGGACATATATCTATTGTATTGTAGCTATCATTGTCTTTAAGACAGCTATTAGTAATCCGGTATATGTCCCAGTTTTTATCTGTGAGGTCTTTTAGTATGTGCCTTTGTTATTTGCTGATCTGGTATTTATGAGGATGATAGATACATTTTTTTGTTGTGGGAGTGTATGAGAAAAAAGGGCTTCCTCTTAGGTTGTGAGGGCTACGTTGTGAGGGTTTTTTCTGTGGGGAATTTTTTGTGTTAGGGTTGATTATGACTGGGTTAGGAAAGCACATGATGGATAATTCACAATAATTTAGTTAACACCTGCGACCTTTCTACTGGAAACGTCGCCATTGAATACCTTCACGTCAAACTCAATTTGAACCCCAAAATCGATTTTTTATTGCTTTATGCCCCCCCCATAGGACAGAATAACTTAACTTTGCTTCAAAACTTAATATTTAATTTTTGTTCCGCAACAACTTACCCTCTGATTTTAGGAGATTTTAACATCCATTTCGAGGATTCCTCCAATACAATTACAATTGAAATATTAAATTTCCTTAAAACATTAAATCTGCAAACATTAATCCAGGACTCAACTCATTCTGCTAATCAACGCTAGATATGATTCTCACATCCAAATCCCAATTTTTTACTTACTCAGTCCCATCCATTTCACCTGTGCCCTGGTCTGATCACTATTTTATATCGCTCAACCTTAATTTTCAAAAATTTACACCATCTCAAACACGTCCAGAATTTAAAAAGGTCTCATTCCGGGATTATTCTAATTTAGAACTATCTGATATTTTGCCTACTTTCAATCCTTCCATCCCAATTCCCAACTCCACTTCAAGTGATGAACAATTAATAACTTGGAACTCTTCTTTACAATCTCTTATAGATAACAAAGTACCAGTAATTTCCAAAACACTTCCCCTCCTCAAATTCTCTAACCCCTGGTATATGGAAGAACTCTCCCTCCTGAAAAAACAACTACGATCATTAGAAAGAAAATGGCGGCACACCAAATCTTACATAAATTTACAACACTACAAAGATCAGGCTACCCTATATAAAAAAAAAATTAACAAAGCCAAAAGCAATTACTATTCAAATAAAATTACTAAAGCAAAAAATCCTTCCATCTTATATTCCATTCTAAAATCCATTACTCCTTTGACCCAAAGAGATAAAACTAAACAAAAGTGCAATCTCACGGCCCAAGAACTGGCTAATTACTTCTGCAAAAAAATTAATACCATTCGAAATACTTTTTTTCCTAATACAGCAGATAATTCCATGAACAACTGCAAAATTGAATCCATATCTACAGCCAAGTGCTCTAATTTAAGAATCCCCTCCATAAAAGATATAGAATCCCTCTTCCAGAAAATTAATTTAAAAGGCTCACGTTCTGAAATCATTCCTCCGTTCTATCTTAAAAAATTCTTCTCCTGCTTTGGTCCTTTTATTCACGCTTTCGTTCAAAAAAGTTTACTTACCGCATCAGTTCCTCTTCTCTGGAAAACTGCCATTATTACCCCAATACTAAAAGATCACAAAATTAGCCCAGATGAAGTGTCGAACTATCGTCCCATCGCTAGCATATCTTTCCTTGCCAAAATAACTGAAAGACTGGTATTTAACCAACTTTCAGATTTTATTGAATCTACAAATGCACTTCACCCGAACCAAACGGGCTTTTGGAAATTCCACAATACAGAATACTCAATGATAGGATTGATAAACAACATCCACTACTATCTAGATCATCACAAACCAGTAGTTCTTTTTTCACTAGACCTATCTGCGGCCTTCGATACAATTGATCATGATTTATTATTCAAACGTCTGGAATCCTTAGGTATCGACGACCAAGTTTTAAACTGGTTTGTTTCATTTCTTTCTAACCGCTCTTCAATTGTTAGATTTAATGACGAAAATTCTAAAGTCTACTCCTTAATCTATGGTATCCCCCAAGGTTCTATTCTGTCACCTCTTTTGTTCCTTTCCTTTTTCCTTTCCATTTTCCTTTCCCCACTACTAAGCATATGTCAATCAATAGGCTTTACATCTTTTGCTTACGCGGACGATATCCAGCTCCTTCATCCTGTAGACCCAGAAAACATTGAAGAAATTAGGGCAATCAACAATAAACTCGAAATTATAAAAAATTGGCTCAACTCCAATAAACTAGCTCTAAACATTCAAAAAACCAAAGCGATGCTTTTTACCTGGAAGAAGGACACAATCCTGAGTACCCCTTTTGCCCTTAATGCCATTCTATTAGAGTTAGTGTCTTCCTTAAAAATCTTAGGTGTCATCGTCGACGACAAACTATCGTTCCGCGACCATATTAGTAATATAGTTAAAACATGCTTTTTCAAATTACGGTTGATATGCTCGATCTCTAAATTCCTCGAGCCCAAATCCATCAACATATTAATTCATTCTCTGGTCATAGCCAAAATTGATTATTGCAACTCTCTTTTACTCAACATCTCACAAAAAGAAAAAAGAAGGCTTCAAATAATACAAAATACGGCTGTTAAACTTATCCATAATGCTAAAAAATATGATCACGTCACGCCCTTTATGATTGACTCCCACTGGCTCCCAATTAGCCATCACATCACTTTCAAAATATTACTTTTAGTATATAAATCCTTAATTTTTAACGAACCTCAATTTATCACCAGAATGCTTATCCCTTATAACACCTCTCAGTCTTTTCGTTCGACATCTCAAAATCTCCTATCTGTTCCATCCCTGAAAATTATAGGCATTAGAAGACACGATATGTTTTCGGTCATGGCCCCTCAACTGTGGAACTCATTACCACAGTACATTAGAGAAGAAAAAGATCTTCCCTTATTTAAAAAATTTTTTAAAACTTACCTTTTTAAAGACGCATTCAACCTTTCATCTTTCGACCTATGACCAAATGTTTTTAGGTCCCAAATTTTTTACCCCCCCTCTCGTTTTTCCCCTTTCTGTTTTTTTTCTCTCTTACAGAGAATTGTAACTTTTCCCCCCTACCCGCCACGACTCATGTCTGTTTTAGATTTGTAAGTCCAAAGTTATTTTGTATGTATCTTCTTGTTTTTATGAAGCTGTACATCGCTTAGTAAACTGAATAAGCAATTCATCAAATATTAATAAAAACTTGATAAGATTATTATAAGTTTAAGGTACAGCATTTGGGTTGTTGAATTTTTAATTCTGTTACCTTTATTTTGTAGGTTGGACTTGGCCGGGCAACAGTTGGAGGGGTGTTGAAGGTGATTGGTGGGTGGGTCTATATATGTAATGTAAGCCTAGGGGTGGGTGGAATGGGGCCTGAGTTCATAGTGTGGCTGTGGAGACTATCTCTAGAGATCACCTAGAAGTTGGCCTACACTTTAACAAGGGGCATTTTTTTAGAAGTAAATGTCCCTGGTAAAGTCAAAAGTAGCAAGAGATGAGAGTTGCTTTCCAGGTGGAAATAGCTGGGTTTATATGAGAGCAGAATAGCTGTAGAATGATTTGGGTTAACAAGCTTTAGGCTGTTTGTTTCCTAAGGAGGGGGAGAGATAAAGAGTCACCCATCCTGGACTCTGGAAAGATAAAAGGATATGCAGAGTGTGAGAGATTCAGATCAACCAGTAGATTTTGCTGGGAAGATTGTAGAATATGAAAAGGTACATAAGGAATAAGCAAGCAGTCAAGATATAGAGGGGTGTGGAAGTGACGGATTTTGAATACCAGAATTTTATATGTGAACTGATGGGTGATGGGCAGCCAATGAGCAGATATAAGTAGGGTGTAACATGATTATATTTTTGGCTGCAGAGATCAGTTTAACTGCTGTGTTTTGTATAAGCTGTAGGCATTGTAAATCTTTACATCTCAAACCATGAAAAAAGGAATTACAGTAGTCTACCGTATTTTCGCGGATATAACGCGCGCGTTATACGTGATTTTACGTACCGCGCATACCCCTCGCGCGTTATATGCCTGAGCGCGGTATACAAAAGTTTTTAAACATAGTTCCCACCCCGCCCGACGCCCGATTCACCCCCCCCAGCAGGACCGCTCGCACCCCCACCCCGAACGACCGCTCGCACGCGCTCCCACCCGCACCCGCATCCACGATCGGAGCAAGAGGGAGCCCAAGCCCTCTTGCCCGGCCGACTCCCCGACGTCCGATACATCCCCCCCCCGGCAGGACCACTCGCACCCTCACCCCGAAGGACCGCCGACTCCCCAACAATATCGGGCCAGGAGGGAGCCCAAACCCTGGACTCTGGAACCCCCTAACCCCACCCCGCACTACATTACGGGCAGGAGGGATCCCAGGCCCTCCTGCCCTCGACGCAAACCCCCTCCCCCCAACGACCGCCCCCCCCCAAGAACCTCCGCCCGTCCCCCAGCCGACCCGCGACCCCCCTGGCCGACCCCCACGACACCCCCACCCGCCTTCCCCGTACTTTGTGTAGTTGGGCCAGAAGGGAGCCCAAACCCTCCTGGCCACGGCGACCCCCTAACCCCACCCCGCACTACATTACGGGCAGGAGGGATCCCAGGCCCTCCTGCCCTCGACGCAAACCCCCCTCCCTCCAACGACCGCCCCCCCCCAAGAACCTCCGACCGACCCGCGACCCCCCTGGCCGACCCCCCCACCCCCCTTCCCCGTACCTTTGGAAGTTGGCCGGACAGACGGGAGCCAAACCCGCCTGTCCGGCAGGCAGCCAACGAAGGAATGAGGCCGGATTGGCCCATCCGTCCTAAAGCTCCGCCTACTGGTGGGGCCTAAGGCGCGTGGGCCAATCAGAATAGGCCCTGGAGCCTTAGGTCCCACCTGGGGGCGCGGCCTGAGGCACATGGTCGGGTTTGGCCCATGTGCCTCAGGCCGCGCCCCCAGGTGGGACCTAAGGCTCCAGGGCCTATTCTGATTGGCCCACGCGCCTTAGGCCCCACCAGTAGGCGGAGCTTTAGGACGGATGGGCCAATCCGGCCTCATTCCTTCGTTGGCTGCCTGCCGGACAGGCGGGTATGGCTCCCGTCTGTCCGGCCAACTTCCAAAGGTACGGGGAAGGGGGGTGGGGGGGGCCGGCCAGGGGGGTCGCGGGTCGGTCGGGGGGTCTTGGGGGGGGCGGTCGTTGGAGGGGGGGGGGTGTGCGTCGAGGGCAGGAGGGCCTGGGATCCCTCCTGCCCGTAATGTAGTGCGGGGTGGGGTTAGGGGATCGCCGTGGCCAGGAGGGTTTGGGCTCCCTTCTGGCCCAACTACACAAAGTACGGGGAAGGCGGGTGGGGGTGTCGTGGGGGTCGGCCAGGGGGGTCGCGGGTCGGCTGGGGGACGGGCGGAGGTTCTTGGGGGGGGCGGTCGTTGGGGGGAGGGGGTTTGCGTCGAGGGCAGGAGGGCCTGGGATCCCTCCTGCCCGTAATGTAGTGCGGGGTGGGGTTAGGGGGTCGCCGTGGCCAGGAGGGTTTGGGCTCCCTCCTGGCCCGATATTGTCGGGGAGTCGGCGGTCCTTCGGGGTGGGGGTGCGAGTGGTCCTGCCGAGGGGGGAGAAGAATCGGACGTCGAGGGGGGGCATCAGGCTTTCAGGATGGGGACAGGACTTCAAGGGGGGACAGGCAGACCTTCAAGGGGGGACAGGACTTCAAGGGGGACAGGCACGGAGAGGCGGGGCAGTGCACCGAAAGTCAGGGCGGGTGAACGGTGAGTCGGGGCAACCAGAGGAGAGTCGGGGAGGGCGAAAGGAGAATCGGGGTGGCCAGAGGAGAGTCGGGGAGAGCGAAAGGAGAGTCGGGGTGGCCAGAGGAGAGTCGGGCAGCATGCGCGTTATATGCCTGAGCGCGGTATAGAAAAGTTTTTGTACATATCATCGTGATTTCTGCGGCTATACCCCTGTGCGCGTTTTACAATGGTGCGCGTTATATCCGCGAAAATACGGTAATTGTGTAATAAGTACGTTAATTAAGATGTTAAGGGCTAAAGCATCTAGAAGAGGGTTAATAGAACAAATCATTCAGTTTTATGAAACTACATTGAATTACAGAGGAGATCTGCTTTTGAAAGTTTAGTTTATTATGACCTCAAGGATTTTAAAAGTGAAGGTTATAGGAATAGGTACTGAATCAAGAATAACAGGTGTGGCCAGGCTTTGATTATCTGTGGCAGTGAACAGGAGAGCCTTTTATTTCAGAGGGTTCAGATATAGTTTGTTTTCATGCAATCAGGTAGTGATTTCAAGTAGTGATTGATTTATGTTAACAATTTCAGTTGTGCTATTGGGTTGATTGGGTGAAGTAGCTGAATATTTTTGATGCCTCATACCTTAACCCCCTCTCCTTTTGTTTTTTCCCTTTCTTGTCTTCTTTTCTATACAAAATTGTAGTTCTACCTCCTCTCCCTTTATTTTCTAACCTACCCTATGTCTTGTTTGTAGGTCTTTACTGTCTCATTTGTTATTTGGTGTTAGTCCAGGGGTCTCAAAGTCCCTCCTTGAGGGCCACAATCAGTCGGGTTTTCAGGATTTCCCCAATGAATATGCATGAGATCTATGTGCATGCACTGCTTTCAATGCATATTCATTGGGGAAATCCTGAAAACCCAACTGGATTGTGGCCCTTAAGGAGGGACTTTGAGATCCCTGTGTTAGTCCCTCCACCCATTTTTTTAATATTTTATTTTATTGTACAATGCTTCGAATTTTATGATTAGCATTTCATCAAATTTTAATAAAACGATGAAACTATAAACAAAAGCTGTGCAACCAAGAGACTGCTCAAAGTCTTAAGAGAGAGGCAAAGAAGATATTGAAGCATAGAGGAGCAAGCACTGAACCCTTGAAACCAGCTGGGTGGGGAATAGGTGTCTGAGAAAGAATCTTGAAATTGAATCTGACATGCACTAAGTCAAATTTGAGGTAAACCAGTCATGAGCAGAATTGGAGATACCAGTTTGATGGAGTCTGTTTAAGAGGAGGGGGTGACCAATAGTGTTAAAAGCTGCAGTAGGATCAAGAGAAAGAATAGAACTGTGATGGTCCAGATGGTATAAGATGAAAGTAACAAGATCTAATAAAGATAGTTCAGTAGAATAGTGCTGTCTGAAACTAGATTGATTAGGGTAGAGTATGTTTGTTTTGCTGATAAAATCTGATAGAAGAGAGAAAACAATGTTTGGCAATTTTGCCTCATAGAACATCTACCCAGCTCTTTGTGGTTTCTGTTACTAAGAGAATCATCTCCACTTGGCTGGAAGACTATAATTTTTTTGCATATAATCAAGCTGGGCTATGCTACAGGGTCACATAATAGCCTACAATGTCTAAGCTATAGTTGCCTCAGTAGCTCATTTCCACTCTACATCTATTAAGGGCATTGCAAAGCAGCTACTTGGTCCTCAATTTATACCTTTACCACTCACTACTGTCTGGACAAGCAGTTCTGCAGAATCTTTTTACTGTACATCCTGAAAGCCAACTTTCCCTCCAACCCTCTGGGACAGTGTCTCGCAAACTTTTCTGGCTGGCGGCACATTTAAACCAGTGCTCCGGCTGGAAGGCACCCGAAGTTGATGAGATGCGCGTGACGCCATCGTGTCGATGTCTGCGCATGTGCAGAGGCCCATCTGGCCGTGACCCCACCATTACAAGGATCTGGGAGGTGCAGGGAGAAGAGGAGAGATGCCAGCCAGGAGGAGAGTCAGCTGCGCCAGCTGACTTCCTAAAGGATGTGCCTCTCGCCACGGCACACCAGAAATCTCAGGAGGCACACTGGTGTGCTGTGGCACACAGTTTACGATACACTGCTGTAGGGTTTCACCAGGCTCATGTTATAAAACCATTATTCTCCAGATCCATAATCCTGCAGCTTGGGAGTCCCACATGTGAGAATATAATGCCTGTTTGTCCTTAGAGAAAGCAGATACACCTGTAGCAGGTGTTCTCCAAGGACTGCAGGCATATATTCTCACAATCCGCCCACTTCTCCTAGTTGGCTTCATAGCTTTGTTACTGAATTGCAGGTCCCGCAAGCCGATGTCACGGTATGAGCACTAACTTAAAAAGTAAGTGTCCATACCAGGGTCCATGGATAATGTCACCTACATGTGAGCATATATGCCTCCTTGGAGAACACTTGCTACAGGGTAAGTATTTTTGCTCTCATGGGGATTATCAACATTAAAAAATTCAGCATTTTCTTACACAAGTATACATAAACGCTAAAAACTGGCCACAAGGTTCCAAAAAACACACTTTAGCATAGCTTGGAACTTTTTACTACAACTTAACATATACTACATTCTAAGAAGCCCATAGGTATAAAATGTGCTTAGAATTTACGCTTGAATTCTCAAGCAGCGCCCATGTCAGCCACAATCGCGTGTCAATCATGCGATAGCGCTGGTTAGAGAATCACACCTACATAGGTGTGATTCATGCAAAGACAGGTGCCAGAAATGTAGGCCCGGAAAACCCTGGTCTACATTTCCAGCACCTATCTTTGCTGGGGGATCCCAAAAATAGTCCACAGCTTTGATCTCTAATATTGTGGACTAAATATCTAATAACTGTTTTTCCTGATTTTATGATTTATTATTATGCTATATTGATCTACTCAAGCTGTATGTATTTCACTTGATTGAAATTTGAAAATTGCAAAAAATGTTTTTTAAAAAAAACATAGTCCACAGCTTGCCATCAGCTAATCACAACAGGGGAATCCCCATTCAGCTGAGCCGGCAGGACTCCCCGAAACCACAGCTTTTGGGAGTCCTGCCCGCTAAGTTGATTTGGGATTCCTCTGCTGCAATTTCCTGAACCAGCAGGGAAATCCCCAATTCCTCTTTCCCATCCACCCATGGATCCCCTCTAAGCACTCTCCAAAGAGAGCCCCCTTCCTACCGAGCCTGACATTCCATACAACCCTTCACATGCCCCTTTTACCTTTGGATGGAAAACTGGCAGGAAGGATGCCCACTCCCTCCTGCCATCAGGCCCACCTCTTCAAAATGGCGGGTCTTCCCCTTCTTGATGCACTGGGAGGGGCCTAAGACTCTGATTGGCCCAGGTGCCTAAGGCTCCTCCCATAGGCACATAAGCCAAAACAAGTTTCATGGATATGGTCCGCAGCACACAAACTAACTCAGAAATAATGTTATATGTACACCATTCTTTGAGCTATTGATAATATAATACAAAATATTCCATAGGCAATAAGCAAACATTATGGTCGCTAATCTCGTTTAGTACTCCCAAAGTGCCTCTTGTTTACCCCTTGATATATCCCCAATGTCTCCTACACAGTGAGTACACTCATTCACTCTACAATCATACCAGCCATATCCATCATACCCCTTCTCTTCCAACTCCTTCCCCCCACCCCTATTTCTAGAACACAAATCATGAGAGGAACTCCCATCAGGAGAAGACATGGGGAACGATTTTTGAAACATGTACCACAATTCAACATATTGTTTCACTGGCCTCCTGCATTTTATGCTCCCGTCTCTGAACAGGTGTCACCTCCTCCACTATCCAACACTGGAGCAGCATTAAAAGTTTTGGTATGTTCCAGTGCAGCAGCATATGTAAGTACCGATATATGTTAATGCCTAATGAATATTTCAGGGTATTTTGCTTTGGCTTGGTAGTTTTGTGTTTTCATTCACAACCAAGAAAATAGCCAGCTCTGACCTTTATCAGAGACAGTCTGTTACCCCATTTTTTTTTTTCAAAATAATACTCTATGCTAAAAAAATAGATACAGTATATATATATGCCATGTTTCCCCAAAAATAAGACCTACCCTGAAAATCGCCCTAGCATGATTTTCGTGGTAGGTCTTAATATAAGTCCTACCCCCAAAAATAAGCCCTAGTCGCCAGCAGCAGCAATGTTTCCCCCCCCTCCCGGCAGACCCATCTCTCCCATCCAAACAAACAGCATCGGCAGCAATCTACACAGGCTACTTTGTGGCCTTCTATCTCCTGGACGTTCCTCTGCCGCATCAATGATGATGTCATCAGCAACGCGGCAGATGAACGCCCGGGAGCTAGAAGGCCACGAAGCAGCCTGTGTAGATTGCTACCAACGCTGTTATAAGGTATTCTTGTCTCGCGGTTCGGATGGGAGGGAGAGATGGGTCAGCAGCGGCAGGGGGATAGAAAGATGCTACATGGGGGAATGGGTGGAAGGGAGGGATAGAAGTTGCAAGGGTTTTGCTGCATGAGGGAGGGAGGGATAAAAGCTGCAAGGGTTCTGCTGCACAAGGGGATGGATGAGAGGGGAGGAAAGATGCTGCACATGTGGAGGAGAGAAAGAAATAGGAAGATTTGGTTTGGAGGAGAGGAAGGGAGAGATGATCATTACATGAAAAAAATAAGACATCCCCAAAAATAAGACCTAGTGCCTTTTTTGGGCCCCAAATTAATATGAGTGTCTTATTTTGGGGGATACACGGTATGTATATATATATATTCTGATAGTTAAAGCGTGGGTTCAGTACTCATGATATATATATATGTCATGAGTACTGAATCCATGTTTTAACTATCAGAATATGACAGATATGATTTTTATTTAGGAAACTCCTTTATTCAGAGTACTGATTGCAACAATCTACCTGGCAGAGAGCAATAGAAAAATACTCAATGGTTAAAAAATAAGACTGGTAGTTAAAAGCAAAGCTACAGATATGAAGGATTTTTAAAAAAATATATATATATACAATTATAGGAAAACAGAAAAGAACAATTTTGAATATTGTGGAAGATGTAAAAGGTTAGGGACAAATAAGGTCAAAGAATAGAAATAAGCGGATGGCTGTTTAAAATAGTGAATAATGCAAGTATATTAGAGGAGCCTAGGTTATACAAAGGGACTTAACAAGAGATGAAAGTTGACAGATGACTAATACAGAGGTGCCAGACCATGGATAAATCTGAGGTAGAGCATATACATATTTCACAGAGATGATACAACTTGACAGGATGCTAGTACAACAAAGCAAGGCAAGACAGTGTACAAAATGAATAGCAGTTGATAAATTAAGGGAGTCCTATAGATTAAAGGGTAATTTTATAATGATGCATATATGTATAAGGTACATGTATACTTTTCATTCTACAAATTGCCAGATTTTCAAAGTGAAAGGGAACACATTCTTATACTTTGAAAATTACTTCTGGAAAACTATACACTCATATTTACACCTCTGTTGTGATGCATATATTTCAATACATAAAAAGCATGTTCTTAACTGCTAAGACCTTCCCAACCTTGCCATCAGGAATGCACCCTATACAGCAGTAATATTACATGCACAGCTTTACCCAAATATAGGGTGAGCAAGCTCAGTTCCCAAGGAAATGTCTTTGAAAATTATCCTCCCTCTGTGCCGTGAAGGATAAAAGAGATTGTAAGGTAAAATCCAGCAAACTATGAAGCTCTACTCTAACAATATGAACTTTTATTCATTCAGAATACACTTTTCTCCCAGGACAAGCAGGCAGCCTATCCTCACATATGGGTGACGTCATCAGCGGAGCCCGGATGCGGAAGCTTGCAAGCAGACTTGCTTGAAGAAACTCAAAGTTTCGAGTTGACTGCACTGCGTATGAGCAAGTGCCCTCCTGCCCAGCGCAGAGCGCGTCTCATCAGTTCTCAGTTTTCCACGGAGCCGAGAAGTCCGTCTTTGACTCTCTGAATTTAACTTCGTTACTTCGTGCCTTCTCTGAACCGCGGTCTGTATTTTTTTCTTCACGAATCGTTGTTCTTCCTTTATTTCTAGTTTTAAAAAAAAAATAAAAAAATTTTTTTTCAATCTTCCGTCCGTTTGCCGGGGCAAGCCGCTAAGCCGCAGTCCAAGGCTATTTTTCCTCCTATGTCAAGGGCTTCAAGAAGTGTAGCCAGCGTGCAATTTCCCTTACGGACCCACACCGTCGGTGCCTCAAGTGCCTTGGGCTGGAACATCACCCGAAGTTGTGCGAGCGCTGTGCTACTCTTCAACCTCGAGCCCTTAAACATCGTCACCTTTTGGTGGAGAAGCTGTTCGGGATGGATTCTTTCTCCGATCCCTCGACATCAAAGGCGCCCTCGGCCTCATCTTCGACTGAGACTCCTCCTGCTTCTACTGCTTCCACCTCGAGCCTCATCAGACCTTCGTCGTTTGCAGCGGCTCTCTCTTCGACGACACCTGCTGTATCTTCCCCTGTTTCCTCAGGTCAGATAGCTCAGCAGAAAGTTCCAGCGGTGGTGCTTAAAGTCCCTAAGACTTCCAAGTCGAAGCACATTTACACTGCCTCGGTGGAGCCTCCAGCCAAAGCAGGTGGTCCAGTTTCATACGCTTATCCACCCTTGCCGGCTTCTTTCCAGACCATGTTGGAGAAGCAATTCATTCAGTTTCTTACTAATATGGGACCGAAGCTTCTTCCTCTCATCCAGCCTGGGCATTCAGCAGACTCCCGCGAGGTCGAGCCGCTTCCTTTGCCTCAGTCTGAACTTACACACTCTTTGCAGGGAGCAGAGTCTCTGCGAGTGTCTGGTCTGGTATCCAAGCATGTGAAGCAAGGAGCAGAATCTTTGCAAGAGCTCGGCAGGAATCCTCAACCTCTATACAAGGAGCAGAGTCTTTGGGAGTGCATCAAGGTTCCTCCATCAAGCCTCTGGAGCTTTGCTCTACAGCCTCCAGTCCTATCCATTCTTTGGTGGCATCGGCTGCTTCTGTCTCCGAGGCGAAGTCTCCTCGATCTTTGAGATCTGCTTCCAAGCATCATTCTTACCGACGATCGAGGCCTTCATTGAGGCATACTTCCAGGTATAGTTCTTCTTCTAAAGAACGTCCCTCTTCAACTAAGCCTCGCTCTACTCCTACTTTGACTAGACTGCTGACTCCTCGCTCGAGGTCTCCACTTCCGAAACTCGAGGATGCAGTGGTTTCAATTGCTTCGTCCAAGTCTCCATATTCTTTTGATGCCTTTTTTCCTGCCGAAGCTTCATCTTCGACCCAGGCTGCCTCGACGTCCTCAAATCCTTCTCGAGGCAAAGCATTGGCGGATCAGCTATCTTTCTCATCTTTTCTTCGTCAGATGGCTGTTGACTTGGATCTTCAATTAGATGCTGGTTCCAAATACTCTAAGGAGTACCTCGAAGCCATGCATCTCCCTCAACCTCTGGCAGAGTCTCTTAAGCTTCCTCTTCATAAGCTTTTGTCTCAGACTTTTGGTCGATGCCTGGAGACCCCTTATACCATACCAGCTGTTCCAGGCAAATTGGACTCTAGGTATAAAACTGTACATCGCAAAGGGTTTGACAACTCACAGTTATCTCATCAATCCCTGCTAGTCGAGTCCTTCTTGAAGAAATCCCATCCTTCCAAGGTTTATGCCACTATGGACAAATTCGGACGTCGCATCTATCAAAATGCCATGATGTCCTCTAAAGTCCTCAATTATAATTTTCATTTTATTACTTATTTTGAGTTCCTCATTTCTCTATTACCAAAATTCTTGACTTATTTGGATACTAAAAAGCACTTTGAATTTCAAGAAGTCCTTCCTTCTTTATCACAACTCCGATTACATCTCCTCCAGTCATCTTACGATGCCTTCGAGTTATCTGCCCGGGCAGCTGCTTGCTCTGTAGCCATGCGTCGCCTTGCATGGCTTCGTACCATTGACATGGACCCTAATCTTCAGGATCGCTTAGCTAATATTTCTTGTACGGGGAATGACCTCGTTGATGAATCTTATTGAGGCAGCCACCAAGAAATTGTCTGAACATGAAAAATCCTTTTCTTCTATTGTCAGACCTAAGCCAAAGCCAGCTCCTGCCAAACCTACACACCCTACTCCTATTTATTAATGGCGTTTTGCTCCGTGGACAGCTCCTTATAATTGCCCTGCTCTTAAAAAACAGCAGCCTCAGAAGCAACAAAAACCTCAACCTTCTGCTGCACCTAAGGCTACTCAGCCTTTTTGACTGTTTAAAACAGAGCATAACCTCTACCGTTCTGACTCTGACTTCTCTTCCACCTATAGGAGGTCGTCTCCATCATTTTTACCATCGATGGATGACTATTACATCCGACCTCTGGGTGCTCACCATCATCAGGGAAGGATACTCTCTTCATTTCACTCAGGTTCCACCAGAGCTTCCTCCAAGAGAGTATCTTTCCAATCCTTCCCAGACCGCCCTTCTTCTTCAGGAAGTTCAAGCTCTGCTTTGTCTCCATGCCATTGAACCAGTTCCTTTGGAACAGCAGAACAGGGGGTTTTACTCCCGTTACTTCCTTGTTCTGAAGAAGATGGCGATCTGCGGCCCATTCTGGATCTCAGGGCTCTCAACAAATTTTTGGTCAAAGAAAAATTTTGAATGTTGTCCCTGGCATCCCTTTAACCCCTTCTTTCTGCTCTCTGGATCTCAAGGAGGTCTACACTCATATCTCCATTCATCCGGCCTCCCGTCAATATCTCAGATTTCGGGTGGGGAATCTGCATTATCAATACAGAGTGCTGCCCTTTGGCCTGGCTTCATCTTCCAGAGTGTTCACCAAGTGCCTGGTAGTGGTAGCAGCAGCTCTACGGAACCATGGTCTTCAGGTATTTCCCTACCTCAACGACTGGCTCATCAAAGATTCAACATCTCAAGGGGTTATTGTAGCGACCCAATGGACTACCTGGTTCTTACAAAGTTTGGGATTCGAAATCAACTTTCCCAAATCCCAACTTCAGCCCTCACAGAATCTACAATTCATTAGAGTTGTTCTGAAAACTGTCCAACTCGGAGCATTCCTCCCACAACAATGTCTGGAAGCTCTTCTTCAACTCTGTCGTACAGTGTCTTCCCGGTCTTCCATCTCAGCGAGACATATGATGGTACTCCTAGGTCACATGGCTTCCACAGTACACGTGACTCCTTTTGCCAGACTTCACCTCAGAATTCCTCAGTGGACCCTGGCATCTCAATGGACGCAGGTTTGCGAGCCACTTTCTCAACACATAACAGTCACTCCTTCATTGAAGCAGTCTCTCCGTTGGTGGACGCTCTCTACCAATCTCTGCAGAGGCTTGCTTTTTCAAACGCCCCCTCCCCCAAACAGAATATCCTCATGACAGATTCTTCGACCTACGCTTGGGGCGCTCATCTCGATGGTCTCTGTACTCAAGGCCACTGGACCAGTACGGATCATCAGTGTCATATCAATCTGTTGTAACTCAGAGCGATCCTCAAGGCTCTCAATGCTTTTCAACATCTTCACGACCAGGTAGTCCTCATTCGGACGGACAACCAAGTCGCCATGTATTATGTCAACAAACAGGGAGGGACAGGATCTGCCTCCCTTTGTAAAGAAGCTCTGAAGGTTTGGGACTGGGCAATCCGCCACAACACCTTCATCAAAGCTGTCTACATCCAAGGGGCGAAGAATTGCTTGGCGGACAACTTGAGTTGTCTTCTGCAACCTCACGAATGGACACTCCATTCCTCGCCTCTTCATCACATTTTTTCACAGTGGGGAACACCTCAGATAGACCTCTTTGCAGCTCCCCACAACAACAAACTGCCTCAGTTCTGCTCCAGGATATACTCTCCTCATCGCCTCGAGACAGATGCTTTTCTTCTGGAATGGACGAATCTCTCCCTATATGCATTCCCTCCATTCCCTCTCATTGTCAAGACTCTGGTCAAGTTGAAGAACGATCATGCCACCATGATTCTGATTGCTCCTCGGTGGCCGAGACAACCTTGGTACTTCCTTCTACTTTAACTCAGCAGCAGGGAGCCATACCTTCTACCAGTTTTTCCTTCTCTGCTTACACAGAGTCAGGGATCTCTGCTTCATCCCAACCTGCAGTCTCTACACTTGACAGCTTGGTACCTCTCAACATGACCCTTCTTCAGTTTTCTCAGTCTGTAAGAGATGTTTTAGAGGCTTCTTGGAAGCCTACCACTAGACAATACTATCACCAAAAATGGACTAGATTTTCTACATGGTATTTTTCTCATGATAAGGAGCCTCAGCATTCCTCCTTATCTTCTGTTTTGGATTACCTTTTGCACTTATCTACTTCTGGCCTCAAGTCTACATCAATCTGAGTCCATCTCAGTGCAATTGCGGCTTTCCATCAGCCTATTGAAGGGAAACCCCTCTCTGCTCATCCAGTGGTTTCCAGATTCATGAAAGGACTTTTCAATGTCAAACCTCCTCTCAAACCGCCTCCTGTGATTTGGGACCTCAATGTTGTCCTTGCTCAACTGATAAAGCCTCCGTTTGAACCAATTGACAAGGCTCATCTGAAGTATCTCACTTGGAAAGTGGTGTTTCTCATTGTCCTCACTTCTGCTCGACGAGTCAGTGAGATGCAAGCCTTAGTTGCTGATCCATCCTTCACGGTGTTTCATCATGATAAGGTGGTCCTACATACTCATCCAAAATTCCTCCCTAAAGTGGTATCGGAATTTCACTTCAATCAATCTATTGTTCTTCCAGTGTTCTTTCCGAAGGCTCATTCTCATCCTGGAGAAGTAGTTCTTCACACTCTGGACTGTAAACGTGCTTTGGCCTTCTATTTGGAACGCACCAAACCACACAGAACTGCTCAACTTTTTGTCTCCTTTGATCCAAATAAGTTGGGACATCCTATGTCTAAGCATACCATCTCCAACTGGATGGCTGCTTGTATCTCATTCTGCTATGCCCAAGCTGGATTACCCCTACACAGGAGAGTCACAGCCCATAAAGTTAGAGCAATGGCAGCTTCAGTAGCTTTCCTCAGATCTACACCCATTGAGGAAATTTGCAAGGCTGCTACTTGGTCCTTGGTTCATACTTTTACTTCTCACTATTGTCTGAATACTTTCTCCAGACGGGATGGACAGTTTGGCCACAGTATTACAAAATTGCCAACACTCCCACCATCCCATTTTGGTTAGCTTGGAGGTCACCCATAAGTGAGAATAGGCTGCCTGCTTGTCCTGGGATAAAAAACAGTTACTTACCGTAACAGGTGTTATCCAGGGACAGCAGGCAGATATTCTCACAACCCACCCACCTCCCCTAGTTGGCTTCACTGCTAGCTATCTAAACGGAGGAGACGCTGGGCGGGAGGGCACTCACGCGGTCGACTCGAAACTTTGAGTTTCTTCAAGCAAGTCTGCTTGCAAGCTTCCGCATCCGGGCTCCGCTGATGACCTCACCTATATGTGAGAATAACTGCCTGCTGTCCCTGGATAGCACCTGTTACGGTAAGTAACTGTGCTATTTGAAACCTCAATTTTTTTTGATTTGATTCGATTTTCTGCCCAATTTTTTCAGACATCCTGGTGGGTTTATTTTATAGCCTCTTCACCCCCTTTGCCCTCTCCCATCTACACTGGCACTGTGGTGTAAACAAAGTAAACAAAAAAGACCTTTCCTCTCTCTGTTAAATTCACATTCTCTCTGCTCACATTCACGGTTCAAATCTGACATTGTAATCTCAAAACAGAAAATAAATTATTTTTTCTACCTTTTATTGTCTGGTCATTATTGAAATCATGTTGGTCCCAGGCTCTGGTTGTCTTCTGATAACTCGCTTGCCAGAGTCTCCTGCCCTTTTGTCGTTTCCTACTTTCTCCTTTACTAACCATCCATTTTCCATCTCTGTCCTCCCCTTCCCTCCCCTGGAGGGCTGGCATCTTTCCTTTATTCATCTCCATCCCTGCAGCTGTAGCAATGGACACCCCATCCCCAGATCCCCCATCTCTCCTTTTCTCAACTACCCTTTTATCCAGCATCTCTCCCTCCTTCCCCACCACCCCAGGGTCCACGAGCTCTCTCTTTCTCTTCCCAACTACCCTCCTATCTAGTATCTCTATCCCCCACCCCCTCTCCACACCATCCTTTGTGTCCAACTTCTCTCCCTTTCTGTTCCTTCCCTCCCTAAATCCCATTGTCTACCATCTTTCTCCCAGTTGGATCCTTCATCATTTTCAAGGAAGCACGAGATCCAGATTTTTACCCAGTACTCTGCTCTTTGTTCCCGTCCTGTTCTCACTAGTTTTTCTTGCTGTCTCTTTTTAACATTTCCTCTTCAACCAACCAAACTCCAGCAGTTTCTCTGACTAGCTCCGCATAGGTCAATCTCTCTCCCTCCAGCCTGTCCCACTCATCTGGGCCCACTCACACGGCCAAAACTCTATTCTCCCATCCCCCCCGGGATCCTTTACTTGCTCACTGTACTTTCACTCTTGGGATCACGCGGGCAGCATGAGTGAAGCAAACACGAGGCCTTCAGCGGCCCCGGAAGCCTATCACTCAGCTACAGTTTCCTGTCTCTGCATAGGCGAGAATTCTCCTAAAGATGCACAACATGGAAAGTCTTTCATCCATTCCGACCTCATGACAGTTGGTGGAACACTGATCTCTCCACTAGCCGCTGTTCCGCCCTACCCAAACCTGCTCCTTGTTCTGTACAGCACACAAATTTTGACTTCCACAGCGCATAAACCGTACCAGGAAACCAAACCCCACCCTAACACTCGAAAGGCAGCCTTCTCCATGGTCAGATTCTGTAACAGAGGAAAAGCTTCCGGGGCTCGCGAATGCAGCGTGTTTGTACACGTGCAGTGCTATTGGGGAGCTAGCAGGATAAATAAGTACTGGATCCCACAGGGGGTGGGGGTGGAATAGAGCTCCGAACAGGTGCGTGGGTCTTGCATTGAAGATGACTGGCATAGCCTCATGCACTTCCTGACTGACCCCACCAAATCGGCAAGGCCAATTTTTTTTTTTTTACGAATCATTTTTAATTGATTCACCCAAAGTGAATCGGTGAATTGATTTGAATTGCGAATCAGGCAGCACTACTCAGTACTACCTGGATGACACACTGCATTTCAAGGATGGTAGGCTGGTGAGGAGGTTAAAGAGGGATGGTAAAGAAATGACAGACTGCTGCAGTGAGGAAGTAACGTGACAATGGAACTTATAATAGTTCTGCAGTTTTTTGGTCTTGATTTACTTGTAACTATGTGGCAGAATAGCTAATACAAAATTATATAGTTAGCTCTAACTAGAACCCATTTTCTTGTGGTCCACTTTATGCAAATGGAATATCAATTACAGCTTGTCGTAACTGACTTATTCTTTACTTTTATTAAGCAATAATTAATAAAAAATGAAAAGTGACAGATATACAAAGGATATCTGAACAATAAGGATAATCTGCACATAAGGGACTATATAATGCTAACGTACTTTGAATGGAGGACCCGGGGGGGGGGTTGTTGGGGTTTGTTTGGGGGTGGGGGGGTTTGGTTGGGGAGTTTCAGATCTGTGGGGGTCGGTTTGCCTTCCTAAAATGTTGAGCTGTCTTGTACTTTATATCACTCTCTGTTGCGCTCTTTGTTTGCTCAATAAAATATATTTGACATAATGCTAACGTACTAAGCAGAAAATTAAAAATGAAATTGGTAAGGAATAAGATGAAATAAAGACTCATGTCCAAGGACTTGGTTCCATGGTTTTATTGTCCCTTCTTAAAATCATACTGTTTGGGAGCTTTTTGGGTAGCAGGAATTCTGTGTTTAACTATATAAAAAGGTGGCACAATTTGATAAACAATTTTGAATGGCATTTTATGTAGGTGATATAGATATTTGATGAAATCTCATTAACATACTGGACATGAATCTTTACCTGCCAGAGAAGTCAAAAAAGTTCAATTTTCACTTAGAGAAATATGGTTTCTCCAAATACAGGAAAATGTGTGTGTATATATTGAAAAATGTTTTTATAAATGGTACCCTAATAGGGTTATGATCCTCCAGGATGAAAGTTTGAGTCTTCAAAAAGTAAAGATCAACCTTCAGGACAATGTTGCAAGCAATCTTACAGAAAAGTCCTAGGTAAACAAGTTGAAAATTGCACCTTACAGTGTGACACAATGGCACCCGCCCCCTTTTTACATTTGCAGACAATACAATAAAACAACAACTCTTCGAATGCAATACGAGTGTCATTCTAGATAAGTGGGTTATCTCCCCATAGCAGCGACCCATATGCAGAAGGAATCCACTCTGGATTTTTTTCTGTGTCCCTCCTACTTCACTGTGAGCTGTACTACCACCTGCAGATTTCCCTTCACATGAGCTGGAAGGAGTGTTTCTGTTCTACTCTCTCTCTCTTATTTGGTATTTTTCTCCTTGTTCGGTGTTTTCAGTGCTCGGTGCTTTCACCTTTAGTTCTGCCTGTGTAGAGAAGAAACAGACTATGGTCTGCAGCAGATAGGTTGATCCCTTGTGGTACCTGTTGGCCAGCATGTACTAGTATCTTTGGAGCATGGGGCCATCCCTGCATTTAATCATTACCTACTGTTTAGCAGGGGTTTGAGCACAGGCTGTTAGGCATCCTTAGGAGGCTCAGCGGTGTCTCACAGGGTGCCAACTGCACTTTTCTCTTCCCCCCTTCTATAAGCACATCCGTCGGTCCATGGGGGAGGGTGTTCGGTCAGGCTCCGTGTCTGACTGATAACCCGAATATCAGCATCAAAGAGGCATTTCCAGATTGAGGCAGTGATTCTTCTCCTTTTCAGCTACTGTAAAAGGTTGAGGTAGGCTGTAGCATGTGTCTAGCACAGGTCACAGTGAATAAGGCTGTTACAGCCTATAAGGTGAATCGGGAGAGGTCTGAACACAGGTTTTTGGGAGTTTCTGAATGTTTTCCTGTGACCCCCCCCCAAATTTCTAATTTTGCTGTTTTTTTTTTAATTTAGTACCGTATTTCCCCATATATAGGCCGCGGCCTATATATGAGTTTTGCAATCCGGCCCAGTGGGTGCAGCTTGCATAACTGGGGAGGCCTATACAAGTTTAAAAAATCATCTCCCCCCACCTTACCTCCTTCACTGGATGGCCTGGATCGCTGCCACCTCGAATCGTGGGCAGTGGTGCAGGGCAGAAGAGATCTTTTCGATTAACATCCCAGCTCCGCACTGCTTCCTTCTTGCCGATGTCGTCAGTTCAGTTCTCGCGGCACTCGTGAGCCTCACAAGTCCCGTGAGAACTGACAGCAAAGGCACGCAGGAAGCAGCGCGAGGCCTGGATGGAGATCGAAAAGATCTCTTTTGCCCTGCACTGTTGGCCACTATTCGAGGCGGCAGTGATTCAGGCCATCCAGCGAGGGGGGAAAGGTGGGGAATGATTTTTTTAAAACTGTATAGGCTGCCCCAGTTACTGGTAGATAAGCCGTGGCTAATACAATGGGGCAGCTTATCTACTTGTATAGGTATTTTTTGTGGCCTCTACATGGGGGCAGCCTATATGTGGGGAAATACTGTAAGTGTGTTTTATTAGGCACAAATTTCTTGGAGGCAGCCATCTTAGATTTTAGCAATCTTTTTTTCCCAAAAGTTCCCTGCATTTCCAAAACTGCAATTTTTACCTGAAAACTGGTTGGGTTGGAGTCCTTGGGCTAACCCAAATTCATGCCAGGATTGTACAATATTTGTACCTCAGGAATGTCATTGCACCACATGCTGCATGACGCAGACTGGCAAGGCTGGATCGACCAGCTTAGCCTTTCCTCTGATTTAAACAGGTGACCAAAAGGGTGACTAGCCGGTTAGGGTGGCTTTTTCTGTTTTCAGAGCCTTGAAATCCTGACCGTTCCACACCACAAGATGTGGATGCCCCGCAGCCCAAAAAATGAAAGCAAAAGCCACCAAAGGATGACTCTACGCTCCAAGGTTCAAAGGACTTCTCAACCTTTATGAAATTTTTGTGGAAAGCCTTTCATGAGAGCTGGGCTCCTGTGCAGTCCAGATGCGCCTCAGACTTGACTCCTTGCGGCATTACTTCGCAAGGTACCTCTTCTTCATAGTCTGCCACTGTTCAGGACTTGGGAGACCTATCTCCAGGAGATACTAATGATGATGACCATTTTGCATATCCCTTACTTTCAGGGAATGCTCTTCCCATGGTTGGGGACCTGGGAATATATGCCAGCTCTGTGGATCTTGTTTTGGCATTAGAACCTGTGGACAATCCCGTGGTTCTGCATTTTAAGTCTGCTGCCTTACCGTCTCTTATTTTGGAATCGCTGCACGAGTTGAATTTAGTCACTCAGCCAGCTCCTTCTACTTCCTCCTCTCTTATGTGTGGAGAGAAAGTTCAATCCTCAGCCTTTCTATGGCATCCTGATATTAACAACCTGATCTCAGAGCAGTAGGATTCTCTGGAGGGGGCTCTCAAAGTAGCAAGAGCCATGTCCCGTCTATATCCTATAACACAGAAGTGTCAGCAACTCTTTAGTCAGCCTAAAGTGGAGTCCTTGGTTGCTCATGATACTGAGCCCACCTCCCTTCCGAGCGAAGGTGGCGTGATGCTTAAGGTCATGCAGGATTACCGACTGGATGTTCTCAGGAGACTTTTTGAGGCAGTGGCTTTGGGAGTCAAAGCTGCCTCGGCAGCGTCCTTTGTCATGCAAGCTTGTCTTTCCAGACTGTGCACATTGGAGGAGTGAGTGTCAAGCCTCTCCTCAGCTTTTTTTTTTTTAAATCTTTATTAAATTTTCAAGGCTAATACAAAGTGCAAAAACTTATACATTAATAATCAGAATCAGCACTTACAATCCATCAGTAACAATACAAAATAAATTACCCCCCTCCTTTCCAGTACATTCAATCAAGGAATAAAACAAAGGCGATAACAACCCCCCTCCCCTTCTCCCCTGGATGTGTGTATAAATCTAAAGGAAATTATAGGTAAAAAGACAACTATACCGAAGTAACAAAAGTCGTTAATGGACCCCAAACTATCCTCAGCTTCTTTTGTTTGGTGTGGACTATGTGGAAGATACCCTGTATGACATTCTTTGTGTCCTGAGTAAAGCATCAGCTTATTACATGTCTGCTCATAGAATGCTCTGGATCAGACAATGGGCTGGAGATTCCACCTTTAAAGATACTCTTGTTAGACTCCCTTTTAAGGGGCAGTTATTATTCTGGGTGATCTCATGAATTCTATGGTGGACCATTGCCCCAAGCCACTGCCTGATAGTAGACCTAGAACCTCTAGAGGCTCAGGGTGCTCTACTTTCCTGGCTCCAGGCGCTCTCAACAATTTTCCAGTTCCACGTCATAGAGATTCTCCTAGGGCTACAGGCAGAGGTTCTTTGGATCCAGATGTAACCAGTCCTTCGCTTCCCGGGCTGCTCCATCTGTCAAGAAGTCACAATGACACCAGGCCAGGGGGTGCCCCCCAGCATATAGGGGGCAAGCTTTCAGAGTTCCTGCAGGCCTGGGTTCAGATTTCATCTAATCGGTGGGTTATGGACTTATTGACATCATTTGGTCTTGATACAAGCTAGAATTTGCCTGGCTTCTGATGTATTAATTTGTGGACTCTCCTGTAGGGCACCTGGAGAAGGCAGCCAGGGTTCTGGCCACTGTGAGAAGGTTGCTTGATATTCAGGCCATAGAGCCAGTGCTGCCCAAACACTCGGGCTCAGGCATATACTCCATATACTTTATCATGCCAAAGAAAGGCTCCGACAATTGGAGACCCATCCTGGACCTCATGTGCATGCAATGCTCCAAGTTCCACTCTTTTGCATGGAGACTGTTGTCATTGTGACTGTTGTCATTCTGACTTCTTGACAGATGAAGCAGCCCAGGAAGCGAAAGGCTGGTGAGAACCTCTGCCTGTAGCCCTAGGAGAATCTCTGTGATGTGGAACTGGAATTCTGTTGAGAGCGCCTAGAGCCAGGAAAGTGGTGGAAGCCCTGGGAGAGTTCCTAGCCTCTCTAGATCTGACAGAGGCCTACTTGCATATTCCTATTTTCCCAGACCACAGGAAGTTTCTCAGGTTTCATGTCCTGGAAAATCATTATCAATTTTTAGCTCTACCCTTTGGCCTAGCGACATCTCCTAGCTCCTTCACCAAAGTAGCAGCTCCTGGCTGGTATAATAAGAATAATAATTTTATTCTTATATACCGCCATACCGAAAGATTCTAGGCGGTTCACAACAAGGTGAGATAATACATGGGAGACAGATAAAATACAAATTAGAATAATGGACTCAAAACCAGATAACGACAGAAAGCATTTAAAATGTAGAAAATATCGGCATGGCAGGGAAAGAAGTAATACATTGAACAGATAAAATACATCAAGTTGAATATAAGGAACATGATTGAAAAATGAAGCAGACTGCATTAAGATACCAGCCTATCAAAGAGCTGAGTCTTTAACAATTTTCTAAAATCAAGATAGGAAGAGACCTCTAACATAATTTTTCCAAGCCATACATTCAATTTAGCGGCTTGAAATGAGAGGGTTCTCTCAAGGAACTTCTTACAATGACAGGATTTTATGGAGGGATATGAAAACAAGTGCACTCTACGTGTGGTCTTTTTGGCGTGACTCAAAGAAAAAATCATCTCGGAATAAAATGAGATTGTACAAGAATAAATCTTGTGGTGCAAGTGACATTACCTGAGTTGAATCACAGGAGTAGGAAGACAGCAAGAGAGAACAGCTTTAGCAGTGAAGGTAAGCCTGAGAGATGGAGCAGCAACAAATCAGTATACAGGAAAGTACACAGATAATTCACTTAAAAATAAGATTGAAATGCCCCTTTATCATTATAATTTTTATTTGGGGGGAGATATTATTGCTTAAAATTCTGAAAAAGTCCTCCCATTTGGTCTTATGCATCTCTCAACTGTGTTTTTGTGTGCCCTGAAATAAAATGTTAACTTAGTTTCAAATAGTGTAAATATGCTAGAAATAAAATATATTAAAATACAAAAGGAGATATAGAAATAATATCAAAAAGGAAGCAAAAGAGCCAAAAAAGCCAGGTAAGCTGAAATTATCATGAATTCAGCTAACATGCTACTAGAACATCAGTTCTGAATTTTTTTTATCCATACTCTGATACAATTCAGATTAACATAACCAGTAGATGGCAATACAGCACTATAGAAATACATTTGCCAAACAGTCTGTATGGTTATGACATTTGTTTAAGTATCTATGTAACTGATTTACATTTTTGGATAACATTCAAAGCAATACATCTATACATATGTTTATCTAAACAAATACAGTGTGAATATAAGAAGACAGAAGACCACATAATCCTTATTACACACATCCATTAATACTGTATCCTCTGTTGTGTAAAAAGAACACCTTTTGACTGCATAAACCTACTACATATTATGGGGCAAATAATAAAAATAAAAAACGTTTAAAAAGTGGCCTAAATCAGTACTTGGATGATCAAAAAGACAGATCGTCCAAATACCGATAATCAAAGCTGGTTTTAGACATATCTAAAACCAGCTTAGGCCTTTACCCTGCCTCTAAATGCCTAGAGTGAAAAGAGGCGTTTTTAGAGGAGGGGAAAGTGCGGGAGGTGGGCTTACTTAAGACTTAGTTGTACAAGTATAACCAAAAGTCTAGGGAGATGGCCCAGTCGGAACTTATACATTTTGACTTAGACCAAGTCAAAACAGATATAAGTTCCAAATAGGGGCTGCTGAGCTGATCGTGGCAACCTGCCCACCTCCCACCACAACCGGCATCCCCTCCTCGACTACCGGCAGGAGGAATCCCAAGCCCTCCTGCTGGCACCCCAAACCTCCCGTGACAATACCATCAGGAGGAATCCCAAGCCCTCCTGCCAAGGCGCAGGCCCCCCTCCCCGACAATGCGGGCAGGAGGGAGCCCAAGCCCTCCTGCTGGAAGGCAAACCCCCCACCTCCCTCAAATACGGGGCCAACATTAAGGTAAGTTGGGGGGTATCAGGGGTTCAGGGGGCCTTTCGGAAAGGGCGATCGGGGGTTTGGGGGATGCCGTGGGCAGGAGGGCCAAGGATTCCTCCTGACCGAATTTGAGGGGGGCTTCCTCCTGCCCCATATTGTCGGGGGGGGGGGGGGCAATACCTTGGCAGGCCTGCCAGTATTGTCGCGGGAGGGTTGAAGTGCCAGCAGGAAGGCTTGGGATACCTTCTGCCAGTATTCGAGGGGGGATTGCGCCTTCAGCAGGAGAGATTGGGCATCTCTCCTGCCGGTATTAGTTTTTTTGGGGAAGCTGGCAGGAGAGATTGGGCATCTCTCCTGCTGCGGTTCACGGCAGTTTGGGGGGGGGGATCGCGATCACGGCAGGAGAAATTAGGCATCTCTCCTGTCGTGATCGTTGTGGGGGGGGGATTCTGTAACTGGTGTTTTTGACAGATGCTGGTTACAGAATTCAGCTTTTAGGTGTAGGACTGGCCCCTCCTTAGCCTAAGAGATCTGGGTTTGGGCGTTTGGGACTTGGGTGATTTTTTGGTTGGAAATGTGTTTTAATTTTAGACGTTGCAGTGGTCTGGGCGATTAAACTGCTGAACGTAGAGCTAGGTCAGTCTAAAAAAAACCCTCATTTTGGACTTTTTTTTTGAGAATGGACATTTTCCCTGCTGCTACTTTCAGTGTTTAGGGGATTAGGCCAAAAGGGGACTTAGACTTCTTCTTGATTATGTCCCTCCAAGTGTCTAAATGAACTGTTCACTACCCACCCACCCTTTTTACAAAATCACACAAGAGGTTTTTAGAGTTGGTTCACTGAATGATTTGTGCTGCTCTGACGCTCATAACTTTATGACCTTTGGAGCAGCGCAGAGCATTCAACGTGCTGGTTGGCACTAAAAATCTCTTGTGTGGTTTTGTAAAGGGGGGGGAGTAAATCTTAAACCATTACTTATAGTGATATTAATAAACCTCATCCACACCTTTCTGCCACTACTGAACACATCATTGACCTTGGGTGAACCTCTTCATAAAGATGGTTAATAAATCTCAATAAACAAATGAATGCACTTTATATGCATTTATGAGTTGGGGATAGAGAAATGAACAAATCTTAATAAGCCAAATGTAGTGGAAAAGAATTATTAAAGACTATTGTGCTACTAAACTGAAGCATAACTAAAGATATAAGGCTCCTTTTACAATTAGTGTGCACTAAATGCTAAGAAGCCTTTTTTTATTCCTATGGGATTTTTAGCAATTCACATGTGCTAAATCCATTAGTACAGCTTAGTAAATTGGTAAGGATCTATATGGAGCAGAAAGTGTGAGAAAAAAGTAAGGAAGTCTATTCAAATAAAAAGTTCATTTAAGTGTATACTGCAACAGCATAAATTAAAAAGTAAAGACCCAAAGCGAAAACTAAAGAAAAAAAAAATTCTGGAGTGACAGACACTATCCATTAGTGTATACCATGAATTAAAGCACATGAACTTACAAATAACTACAGTGCCTAGAATTCTCTAGGCACAATATGATGCATGAATCAATCTACTAGGAATGACAGGTCTATTTGTCTAATATTCAATTTACGCTCACTGACGATTTCACATGCAAAACCAATTAAAGTGCGCAGTAGTGCAAGAGTGGCACCAGAATTAGATATAAATCTCTAATGGTGTCAGAGCTCATGTAGATATCAAGTAAACATTATTCTCTGAGGATAAGCAAGTATAATATTCTCACTTGTGGATGACATATCCACAGAATCTGGCATGGACAGTCAACAAGTGTACTGTCACTTTAAATTTTAAAGACTATCCGTATCATGCGTATGCTGGTGCCTTCTCAACCGACGTCATCTTGTAGGACCTGCAATTAGTTTTTCCCAGAGCTGAGAAGCTGCATTTCAGAGTTCTCTTCAGTGCAGCAAACTTTGCCTTTTCTGGGTGCCTTTCCTTTATTTTTTTCCTTCAGTTTTTGTCGTTATTTGTTATTTTCTTTCAGTTCCTTCCCTTCTAGTCAAGGTTTTGAATTTGTTTTTTTTATTTTTTAATTTTCATTTTATTTCCATTCTTGGAGCATCGAGTCATTTTCAATTTGAGTTTTACTTGAGCTCCCTGAGCCATTAAGTCCTTTGACTTTGCATTGTCAGTTTTCCCCTCAATGTCCAAAGTGCATAGAAGCTTTATAAGGTGCACTTGGTGCAACAAGACCATCCCATGTGCTGACCAACACAAATGCTTGATCCTAAGCATTGGGACATTATTTGCACCCTCTGCTCTCACATTCAGAAGAGAAACATAGAAACATGATGGCAGATAAAGGCCAAATGACCCATCCAGTCTGCCCATCCGTAGTAACCATTATCTTTCCCTCTCTCACACAGGTGTCAAAGTCGGTCCTCGAGGGCCAGAATCCAGTCGGGTTTTCAGGATTTCCCCAATGAATCTGCATGAGATCTATTTGCATGCACTGCTTTCAATGCATATTCATTGGGGAAATCCAGAAAACCCGACTGGATTCCGGCCCTCGAGGAGGGACTTTGACACCCCTGCAAGAGATCCCACATGCCTATCCCAGGCTTTCTTGAAATCAGACACAGTTTCTGTCTCCACCACCTCTACTGGGAAACTGTTCCACACATCTACCATTCTTTCTGTAAAAAAGTATTTCCATAGATTAATCCTGAGCCTATCACCTCTTAACTTCATCCTATGTCCTCTCATTCTAGAGCTTCCTTTCAAATGAAAGAGTCTCAACTCATGCACATTTACCAAATTTTTTGCTCCATAAGACGCACCCTAAATTTAGAGGAGGAAAACAAGAAAAAAACCCCATTTTGAACCAAATTCTCCCTGCTAGGATCTGCACCCAACCCCACACTCATTGCCAGGCTCTGCACCCTGTACCCCCTCCCTGCCAGGCTCTGCACCCTGTTCCCCCTCTGGTGGTCTAGTGGTAGACTGAGACAGGGCACAGATGTCAAGGCAGATGACTTTTTAAAAAGAAAAATAGACAAATATAGGGCAAAATATAGACAGCAGATATAAATTCTCCAAACTGACATATTTTGATCACTAAATTGAAAATAAAATCATTTTCCTACCTTTGTAGTCTGGTGATTCTTTCTTTCTTTCCTCAGGCCCAACAATTGTCCCTTCCTTCCTCCCTCCTATGTTCCCCTCACTGCCTTTGTCATCTCCCTCCCTCTCCCAACTCAGGCCCAACAATTGTCCCTTCCTCCCTCCCTATGTTCCCCTCACTGCCTTCCAGCCTGTTCTCTTCCACACACCACCACCCCCCCACAAGCCTGCCCACCCGCCTGCTGGTTTTAATTGCCTCCCGCTGCTGCCACTGTGAGAGCAGCAGCAGCGGGGGGGGGGGGGGACTCCTGTCTGTAGCATCGAGAGCGAGGGATGAGCAGGGACCCAGCGGTGCTTCACTCCCTACAGCGGCTTTTCACTCCTGATGAAGAAACAAATTGCTGGGAAGGGCCAGGCGGGTGCAGCGATTGTACACCGCCGGGCTGCAATCCTTACCCCCGACGTCAATTTTGATGTCGGAGAGAAGGTCCGGGCCGGCCATTGGCCAGCCCGGACCTTCAGTCCGACGTCAGAATTGACGTCGGGGGTAAGACTTCTGGGCTGGCGGCGTGCAATCACTGCACCCGCCTTGCCTTCCCTTTTTCTATTTATGGCGCGCCCAGGAGCAGCGGCAGGAGCAGAGACCAGGAGCAGCGGCAGGAGCAGAGAGCGTCCCTTCCTCTACTTGCAGGAGCCACCAGTAGCAGCAGCAGCAGCGGGCGAGTGGCAGGCGCCGATTTAAATAAGGTAATGGGTGTGGGGGGGGTGTTGGGTATTCGCTCCATAGGACGCACCCTTTTTTCTACCCACTTTTTTTGGGGAAAAAAGTGGGTCTTATAGAGCGAAAAATACGGTACATCACATAGGTATTTAAACGTCTCTATCATATCTCCCCTCTCCTGCCTTTCCTCCAAAGTATACAGATTGAATCCAAAGTATATAGATTGAGGTTGCTCAAAGCCCGCAAGCTTCAATTCAAAAAGTATTTCGGTACCGCATTGGGGACATCAAACTTGGCCAGAAATTCCAAACCCGACATACAACATACACCTACATCGCATTGTACTGAGTCAACACAGTGCAGAGATTCTGCTTCTTCATCGTCAATACCACCTGCATCAGGAGAGCCACTTAAAGCTAAGAAACACAAGCATGTCTCTCTCGCCAGACATGCCTTGGCATCTTCCCAGGCTTTGACTACCTTCATGCAATCAAATTGTCAACACAAGGAGGATTGCTCACCATCTCTCTAGTTGGTGTCTGCTCAGAGGTGTGTCTCAACATTGAAGTCCCAAACATCTTGAAACCTAGTGTCGCAAGCGCCTTCTGTACCTTTACCTACATTGGTACCAATACCATCAATATAGGAGCATCTTTGAGCATTGCTTCAACAAGAGCTTGCAGAGTTGCTGCAGTCACAGCCTACTCAGGCTTCTACAGCCTCCAGGAAGTGTCGATACATAGTTCCAGAGAACACTCCAGGACTCCTTGACGTTGAACATTGACACCCAGGAGATACCCAATGCATACATCATCCTCCAGATAATGTGATTCTCCTCGATGCGTTCTTGATACTAGACAACGCTCCACTTCAGAGTCTGCTACAAGAGAAAATTTCAATGAATCTGACACTGCTATATCACCACTTTCCAGTAATGACCTTCCTGATTTCTCTACAGATGAATCTTATGGCATACCATCTGATTCTTCTTCAACTCCTCCATGTCCCAGATCTCCACCTGAGAGCTACTCTTTCACAAGTTTTGTACACCATATGGGTCGGGCACTCCCTATTAGGATGGAGTCTCAAGAGGAGCCCTGTGCAGATTTAATGATAGCTCCGTCACCCTCAGCGGTCCCATACGAGGTGTAGGTGAATGGCCTCGTAGAGTGGGGGAACCCCGGGCCTTCTTGGAGGTACGGCGGTTCGAGGTTTCTGTCGTTTTAGCACAACGTTTTGCCCCGCGGCGGTCTGTGGAGGGAGAGCGCCTCGGGTGTCTCGGCGAGGAGTCCGAGGAGGATGGGATGCGGCGGAGCTTGCGCGCTTTTCCCCGAGGTGGCTCGACGCGAGGCTCAGGCTGGTCTGGCACATGCGGGGTCGAGGTCGAGGCCGGTTGTAGATGGGCCATTGCAGCGGACAGCTCTGATGAGATCATCGCTCGGAGTAGGTCCTGGAAAACGGGCACGGACAGCATCGAGGGCATGTCCACTGCCTCGGTGCGCTCCACCGGGGGTGACCTCGTATCAGAGTATTCCCGTGTGGTAGAGGCACGGCCCGAAGGCTTGGAGGGCTTCGCCGGGGCTGTGAGCATGGGACTTCTGCCATGCGTCGCCGGTGTCCCCGAGGCTGGCTTCTTCGCTGTTACGGAACCTGAAGAGGGAAGAGGGGACTTACCCGGAGCCGAGGCTTTCTGCTGTCCCGAGGACTTTGGATTCGAGTCTCGTGGCGATTCCGAGGTATTCGGGGCCGAGGTCAAGGCCGGTGCCAACCTCGAGGCCGAGGTAGAGGGTTGGTCGGCGGCGAAGAGATCCGCCATGCGGGCTTTTCTTCGGCGGAGGGCCCGGTTCTGGAAAGTAGCACATGGGGGCAGGAGTCGGTTGGATGAGCGGTCCCCAGGCAGAGGATGCACCGGCGATGTGGGTCTGTGATGGAAAAAAGCCGCTCGCACCGGGTGCACTTTTTAAAGCCGGTCAAAGGCCGGGACATAGAATCGAAACTGGCCGCGGCTCGAGTAGCCACGCAGCCACGGGGACCCAGAAGCCTCCGGGTCGGTCAAAAACGAAGCAGGAACAAGTTGAAATAAGAAAAAATTCGCGCACAGCAACTTAATCGAGAAAAATATGAAAAAATCGCGGTGCTAGAAGGCAGTTGGGGCAGAGCCTGAAGAATCACAACTTCTAGGCTCAGCGGAAAATTTTGAACTGGAGATCACGAGGGGATGCGCCCCCTAGTGGAGCAGGAAGGCACGCATGCGTGGAGCAGCAGAGCAAACTTAAATCTTCAATCAAGTTTGCTTGAAAATGCTTCCGCATCGGGGCTCCGTAGATGACGTCACCCACATGTGAGAATATCATGCCTGCTTGTCCTGGGATAAAGAATTTAACCTCATGCAAAATTGTCATTTCTTTAATAAGACATTAACTATTTTTTTCTGCGGCCCTCCAAAATGTGGCCCCGTAAAGGGTTTGAGTTTGAGACCACTGATCTAGACCTACTAATCTACGTCCTTGTGCAAGGCTATGTCCTACACTGGGTCTCCATGCCTTCCCCCCCCCCCCCCCCGACCTCCCATCAAAAGAGTCTCCTTTCATTTCCCTCCAACAAAACGCAATACAGTCTGTTCCATTTCAAGAGAGAAGTCAAGGGTTCTACTCAAGTATTTTCTAATACCAAAAAAGACCTCAGAGATCTGAACAAGTACCTGTTGAAGGAGAAGATTCTCATGGTCTTTCTAGAAACCCTGCTGCCCCTGCTAGAGAAGGAAGATTGACTTTGCTCTTTAGATCTCAAAGAGGCATTCACTTATATCTGTATCCTATCTGCTCACAGGAAGCATCACTGCTTTCACACAAGATCTTGGTGCTTCCAACACAAGGTCTTACCATTTGGTCTGGCCTCCGCACTTTGAGTAGTTATCAAGTGTTTATAGTAGTAGCGGCAACTCTTTGCAAATAGGGCTTTCACATCTTCATACAAACACAAAATCGTGTGTTCAAAGTGAATCAATCAAAGCAACAAAAACCCAAAAAGTGATCGATGACTGGATTTAAGAAGTAGGAATGTCACTGGATCTTTAATTTACAAACTTTGGCTATAAACAGACTCAATGACAGGATTGATTGGTCTGCTTTCTATTGAGAAAAGTTTTCTTTTAAATAAACAGAAATAACAATTCTCTTTTAAACAAACAGCAATGATAATTTTCAAATTTGCCTCTGTTAGTTTTTCAATCTAAGAGGTGTGATGTAACTCAATCTGATTGGCTATTTATGCGCTTAGCATCCTTAGAGGGTGGCGCCATTTTGAAGATTTTGAATCACGTATCTAGTAGTGTTCTGTAAGTTGCTGTAACTTTAGTAAGCATTAGCTTTAAACAACTTTAAATGAATAAGACATTTTACATTACATTAGTGATTTCTATTCTGCCTGTGCCTTGCGGTTCTAAGCGGATTACAAAATTAGAAGAAATCTGGACATTTCCAGGAAGTTTACATATTAAGTACATATCAAGTTTACATATCAGGTAAGAATAACAATACATTCAGGTTATAGAAGATTATTACATAACGTTGAGGGAAGAAATATTCTGGTTACAGATATACTAAACTGCTGTTTTTTTAATATCAAGGTACTGCTGAACATTATCCCCTGACGAAGCCTACTAGAATGAAACGGAGGCCCCAGATTCAGTGCTGTCCAGATTCAGTGGCATTCACTAAGATAAGTGCTTCTTGAACAATGAGAGCTATTTTGTGTTGAGAATAATAAGCATTATACTAAGATATTACATGCTTATTCAAATTCAGATTTAAAATTTAATATTTATGAAGATTTAAAAACGTTAAAAAGTACAAAAAATTGTAAAAAAAAAACCTATATAAATACTTTCATAAATATTTTAAAAGATTAGTATCGGGAGTTTGGGCTGATGATTGAGACATTGACCTGCAAATAACATCAGCAGTCATTTGCCTGAACACAAGTCTCTAAGGCCTATCTCCTTTGTTAAAAGTCAGTACTATTTTGTGTTAACGTTTTGGGTGTTTGTTGCTTTGATTGCTTTCACATCTTCCCCTACATAGAAGGCTGCTTGATCAAAGTATAATCATTGCAAGCATCTCATAATGCAATCAACTCTCTTCAAGCTTCTTGGGTTTGCAGTGAACTATTCAAAGTCTCATCTACAACTGTCTCAGACCTTGGAATTCATAACTCAGTTGGACACTATCCAAGATTGAGCTTTTCTACCACAGCAGTGAGTAGACAATCTCATTCACTTGTGTCACACAATTTCCAAATCCAAGGCATGCTCCCACATGATAGATGTTACATCTCCTCAGTCATATGGCATCAACAGTTCACATGACCCCATTCATTTGACCCCCCTAAAACACTACTGGGTACTGCAAAATCAAACTAGTATCCCAAAAATTGATCCACTCAATGTACAGTAAAAAAAGGGAACACCCAATCTACCTCTAATAACTAACAAAGGAGCTCAGAACCGTTGGAGGTATAGAAATCACAAACAGGGACAAGCCCTCAATTGTGTTTCATTCATGTCTATCATTGCTCCTTCTAGAGTTAGTTAGAAGTTTTTCTTATGGTATCTAAAAAGTGTACTTGACAAGTTCAAAAGTTCAGAATACACTCCTACTCTATGGAACGCCTTGCCATCCCAACTTCGTCAGGAAAAACTTATTGATAAATTCAAGACTAATCTGAAAACCTTCTTATTTCAAGATGCATTCTATTGCTCATGAATCTCCCATTTCCAATTCACCCAACCGCTTTTATGAAGCGACCTCACTCCCTTCTGTTCCTTCCCTCCCCCTCCCTCTCATATTCAAAACTTTTTTTTTCTTTTTCTCATTTCTTTTACACTCTTTTCACCACTAATGATGTAACTTTCCCCCTCCCTCGTCAACCCCACTTTCATGTCTGTCATTGTCAATGTCTTTAATTGTTCACTTCCCCTTTTGCTCTTTTATTTAGTTTTACAATCTACAAGCATAATTTTACTATATTTTATCTTTTATTGTAAACCGGCTAGATACCCGTTGATGGTCGGTATATTAAAAATCAATAAACTTGAAACTTGAAACCTCAATGGACTCTATCCTCCCAGTGGTCTCAAGCCACTTGCATTCAGGTGACCCTGGATCTTCTTCACTCTCTGCAGTGGTGGATGATTTCACCAAGGTCTTCCATTTCAGCCCCTTCAACACCAGAAACCTCTAACAACAGATGCTTCTATGCTGGGCTGGGGAGCTCACCTCAAAGTTCTCTACAACCAAGGACTGTGGACTTCACAAAAGAAGAACCTACATATTAATCGCCTGAAGCTGCATGCAATAGACTGCGCTCTCAAGACATTCCAGAACTGTCTACTTCATCAGGCAGTACTTATAGACAACTACATTTGGTCTTGGGCAACAGTTTGGGGAATACTTCTCAGAGTAGTTTATCTAGCAGGGAAGCAAAATGTTCTTGTAAACTTGTGAGGCTAAAGAACTCTGATCAATTTGTTTACAAGAACATTTTGCTTCCCTGCTAGATAAACTACTCTGAGAAGTATTCCCCAAACTGACAACAAGAGGGCATCCGTGGAAAATCAGGGGCGGGAAACTACGAGGTGACACCAGGAAATTCTTTTTCACTGAAAGAGTGGTTGATCGCTGGAATAGTCTGCCACTACAGGTGATGGAGGCCAGCAGCGTGCCTGATTTTAAGGCCAAATGGGATCGGCACATGGGATCTAGTCACAGGGCAAAGGTAGGGGAGGGACATTAGGGTGGGCAGACTAGATGGGCCGTGGCCCTTATCTGCCGTCTATTTCTATGTTTCTACCTTCACTTTTCACATGCACGCTGTTGTCACACTGGGCAAACTATTGAGAGCATAACTGGGTGGCCAAAGAATTAACATGATCAATTTCCTAAATGTGATTACCTAGAAAGGGATTTGATTTTGGCTCATACCTTTTCAGTAGTAGCTAAAGGCAAATTAACAGTCATAAGAACATAAGCAATGCCTCTGCTGGGTCAGACCTGAGGTCCATCGTGCCCAGCAGTCCGCTCACGCGGCAGCCCAACAGGTCCAGGACCTGTGCAGTAATCCTCTATCTATACCCCTCTATCCCCTTTTCCAGCAGGAAATTGTCCAATCCTTTCTTGAACCCCAGTACTGTACTCTGCCCTATTACGCCCTCAGGGCTCACAGTCTATGTTTTATACTGAGGAAATGTAGGGATAAAGTGGCTTGCCCAAGATCAGAAGACTACGACAACCAGCGGTAGCAGGAGGCTCTTAACCTCCATAAAGGGAGCACGTCTCAAACAAATGGTAATGGAGCCCACTAGGACCCAGGCGATCCTCGACCTGGTATTCACCAACGGGGAAAGCGTCTCAGAGGTCTCAGTAGGAGATACGCTAGCCTCCAGCGACCACAACATAGTATGGTTCAACCTTAGGAAAGGCTTCCCTAGATCAAACACGAAAACAAAGGTACTCAATTTCCGGGGCACAGACTTCGCACGCATGGGAGATTTCGTCCATTGGACGCTGCAGGACTAAGCGGAGACCGATGATGTAGAAGCTAAGTGGTTAACACTGAAATCAACCATACATGAAGCAACTAGCCGCTTCATAAAATCAGTAAATAAACGACAAAGAAACAATAAACCCCAATGGTTCACCGCGGAGATCTCGCACCTCATTAAGGAGAAGAAAATAGCGTTTCTCTCCTACAAGCGCACGGAGAAAAGAGAGGCAAAGGTAGAATATAGGACCAGGTCTACAGCGGTCAAAATGGTAGTTAGGGAGGCAAAACTTCGAGTGGAAGAAATTCTGGCAAAAAAACATTAAAAAGGGGGACAAATCCTTCTTCAGGTATATTAGTGACAGAAAAAGGAACACAGGCGGGATAGTACGCCTTAGAAGACCGGACAGAAGTTACGTGGAAGCAGATTTTGATAAAGCCGAACTACTGAATGAATACTTCTGCTCAGTCTTCACCTGTGAGGCACCGGGACACGGTCCGCAGTTGAAGGCAACACAAAGCACAGAAGACCCGTTTCAGAATTTTGAGTTCACACCAGGTGAAGTTTACAGTGAACTGGCAAGACTCAAGGTTAACAAAGCCATGGGACCAGACAATTTGCACCCAAGAGTGCTCAGAGATTTGAGCGATGTCCTGGCGAAACCGTTGGCTGAGCTATTCAATCTCTCCCTAAGTAAGGGGAAAGTTCCCCTGGACTGGAAATTAGCTAATGTCGTTCCTCTGCATAAAAAGGGTTGCAGGGCAGAGGCTGCGAATTATAGACCAGTGAGTCTCACATCAATAGTGTGCAAACTCATGGAAACACTAATTAAAAGCAAATTGGACACGATCTTGAATGAAGGGAATCTTCGGGATCCCAGTCAGCATGGATTCACCAAGGGTAGGTCCTGCCAATCCAATCTCATCAGTTTCTTTGACTGGGTAACAAGAAAGTTGGACTTGGGAGAGTCTTTGGAAGTCGTGTACCTGGACTTCAGTAAAGCTTTTGACAGTGTCCCACACCGCAGGCTGCTAAGCAAGATGTAATCGATGGGGTTAGGAGAGACACTAACTACATGGGTCAATGATTGGCTGAGTGGCAGACTTCAGAGGGTGGTGGTTAATGGTACCCTCTATAAAACATCAGAGGTGACCAGTGGAGTGCTGCAGGGCTCGGTCCTGGGTCCACTCCTTTTCAACATATTCATAGGGGATCTGACTCAAGGGCTTCAAGGTAAAATAACACTTAGAAACATAGAAAGATGACGGCAGAAAAGGGCTATAGCCCATCAAGTCTGCCCACTCTACTGACCCACCCCAATAAGTCTAGATGCTAGTGATTCGTCCTACGTAGGGATCCCACGTACATGTCCCATTTACTCTTAAAGTCAAGCACGCCGGTGGCCTCGACCACCTGCACCGGAAGCTTATTCCAGTGATCTACCACCCTTTCCGTGAAAAAATACTTCCTGGTGTCACTACTAAATTTCCCTCCTCTGAGTTTAAGCGGATGCCCTCTTGTGGTCGAGGGTCCTTTGGGGAAGAAGATGACATCTTCCACCTCGACACCTGTGATGTATTTAAATGTCTCAATCATGTCCCCTCTCTCCGTGCATTCCTCTAGAGTGTAGAGCCACAGTCTGCTCAGTCTCTCTTCGTACGAGAGACCCTTGAACCCCAAGATCATCCTAGTGGCCATCCGCTGAACCGACTCGACTCTAAGCACGTCTTTACGATAATGTGGCCTCCAGAATTGCACACAGTATTCCAGATGAGGTCTCACCATGGTTTTGTACAGCGGTATTATGACTTCTGGTTTCCGACTGACGAAACTTCTATTGATACATCCCATCATTTGCCTTGCCTTGGATGTGGCCTTCTCTACCTGCTTGGCAGCCTTCATGTCTGCATTGATGATTACTCCCAAATCTCGTTCTACTGAGGTCGTGGCTAATGTTACTTCATTTAGGGTGTAAGTTCTGCACGGATTTCTGCTACCGAGGTGCATGACCTTACATTTCATAGCATTGAAGCCTAGCTGCCATGTCGAGGACCAGTTTTCCAACGTACAAAGGTCTTGTGTCATACTATCCTGTAAAAAGCTTTCACTTACTATGTTGCACAGTTTTGCGTCGTCGGCGAATAATGTTACTTTACCCTGTAGCCCTCGTGTCAAGTCCCTTATGAATATGTTAAAAAGGAGAGGACCCAGGACCGAGCCCTGCGGCACTCCGCTGGTCACCTCTGATGTTTCAGAGAGGGTACCGTTGACCATCACCCTCTGAAGTCTACCACTCAGCCAATCATTGACCCATGCAGTTATCGTCTCACCCAACCCCATTGATTTCATCTTGTTTAGTAGCCTGCGGTGTGGGACGCTGTCAAATCCAAGTATACTATGTCTAGAGACTCCCCTGAGTCCAACTTTCCTGTTACCCAATCAAAGAAGCTGATGAGGTTGGATTGACACGACCTACCCTTAGTGAATCCATGTTGACTAGGGTCCCTAAGATTCCCCTCATCCAAGATCGTGTCCAACTTACATTTAATTAGTGTTTCCATGAGTTTACATACTATCGATGTGAGACTCACTGGTCGGTAATTCGCAGCCTCTGCCCTGCAACCCTTTTTATGCAGAGGAACAACATTCGCTGTTTTCCAATCCAGGGGGACTCTCCCCTTCTTTAGGGAGAGATTAAAGAGCATGGCTAATGATTCCGCCAGGACCTCGCACAGCTCTGTGAGCACTCTTGGGTGCAATTCGTCTGGACCCATGGCTTTGCTCACCTGGAGTCTTGACAATTCGCTGTAGACATCAGCTGGTGTGAACTCAAAATTCTGAAATGGGTCTTCTGCACATGACATTGCTTCCAGATGTGGCCCTTTCCCTGGTGCCTCGCAGGTAAAAACCGAGCAGAAGTATTCATTCAGTAGTTTGGCTTTATCGGAATCTGTTTCCGCGTAATTCCCGTCCGGTGTTCTGAGGCGTATTATCCCGTTTGTGTTTTTTTTCCTGTCACTAATGTACCTGAAGAAGGAATTGTCCCCTTTCTTAATGTTCTTTGCTAGAGTTTCTTCCACTGCAAGCTTGGCCTCCCTGACTACTGTTTTGACTGCTGCAGACCTGGCCCTATATTCAATGTTAGCTTCACCTGTTCCCGTACGTTTGTATGAGAGAAATGCTCTTTTTTTCTCCTTGACGAGGTACGAGACCTCTTCAGTGAACCATTGGGGTTTTTTGTTTCTTTGTTGGTTATGTACCAATTTTATGTAGCGGTTAGTTGCCTCGTGTAGGATCAATTTCAGGTTTGACCACATGGCTTCCACATTATAAGTTGCTTCTTGATCCTGCAGCGTCTGCTGGACGAAATCTCCCATACGTGCGAAATCAGTGCCCCGGAAATTAAGTACTCTCATTTTAGTTTGTGATTTAGGGAAACCTTTCCTGAGGTTGAACCATACCATGTTATGGTCACTGGTAGCTAGCGTTTCTCCCACTGAGACCTCCGGGACACTCTCGCCATTTGTAAGTATGAGGTCTAGGATGGCCTCGGCCCTAGTGGGCTCTAGCACCATTTGTTTGAGCTGTACTCCCTTCATGGACGTCAAAATCCTCCTGCTACCACAAGTTGTTGCTGAGAGTGTGTTCCAGTCTACATCGGGCATGTTGAAGTCCCCTAGCAGAACAGTGTCCCCCCGTAGAGTAATATTTTCAATGTCTTCAATCAATTCGTTATCCTTATCCTCTGTTTGTCTTGGAGGTCTGTATACCACACCAAGGTACAAGCACTTTTCTCCACCTCTGGCCAGGTTGACCCAGATGGATTTCCCGGTGTACTTAACATCTGTGATCCTGGTTATCTTTATGTTCTCTTTGATGTAAATTGCTACCCCTCCTCCTAGCTTACCCTTCCTGTCTTGTCGAAGCAGGTTGTATCCTGGTATACACTATTCACCGATGACGCCAAACTATGTAATATAATAAGTGAATGCAGTTTACAGAATTATATGGCGCAGGCCCTGCTTACATTGGAAAGTTGGTCCTCAACCTGGCATCTAGCCTTCAATGCTAAGAAATGTAAGGTCATGCACCTCGAAAGCGGAAACCCATGCAAGACGTACTTCTTGAACAGAGAAACTTTAACTAGGACTTCAGCAGAACGAGATTTAGGAGTAATCATTAGTGCAGACATGAAAACTGCCAATCAAGTGGAGAAGGCTTCATCTAAGGCAAGGCAGATATTGGGTTGTATCAATAGAAGTTTCGTCAGCCGAAAGCCTGAAGTCATAATGCCGTTGTACAAGGCCATGGTGAGACCTCATCTGGAGTACTGTGTGCAACTCTGGAGGCCACATTACAGTAAAGATGTGCGCAGAATTGAATCGGTTCAGCGGACGGCCACCAGGATGATCTCGGGGCTCAAGGGTCTCTCGTACGAAGAGAGACTGAACAAATTGCAGCTCTACACTCTCGAGGAACGTAGGGAGAGGGGAGACATGATCGAAACATTTAAGTACCTCATGGGACGTGTCGAAGTGGAAGATGATATTTTCTTTCTCAAGGGACCCTCGGCCACAAGAGGGCATCCGCTCAAACTCAGGGGCGGAAAATTTCATGGCGACACCAGAAAGTATTTCTTCACAGAGAGAGTGGTTGATCATTGGAACAAGCTTCCAGTGCAGGTGATCGAGGCAGACAGCGTGCCAGACTTTAAGAATAAATGGGATACCCATGTGGGATCCCTACGAGGGTCAAGATAAGGAAATTGGGTCATTAGGGCATAGACAGGGGGTGGGTAAGCAGAGTGGGCAGACTTGATGGGCTGTAGCCCTTTTCTGCTGTCATCTCCTATGTTTCTATGGAATTAGAGCTCTAGCTTCCCTGATTCTCACAGCACATTCCTCTAACCATTAGGTTGTTCCTCCACTCTGAACACAAGTGGAAATAACTGCATAAAAGAGGCTAAACACACGAGGGCAGTACACACATTGCAAAATGGATCTTGCTTGATCTATCTGGAAAACTATTCTGCAGTAAAAATAGAGAGAAGATTCTCAACTGAAACACATACTACTGTTGCCACTTTGTTTTTTGGGGTTTTTTTTTTTTGCGGAAAACCTATGTAACTGGTTCCAAGATCATTTGTGGCTAAGGGTTACCCCTAGATGGATACCCAAGTTTCTTAGGGACGCATTTACAAAACCGTGGTAGTGAATTTCAGCAAATGCGACGCAGCCCATAGGAATTAAATGGGCTATGTCGCATTTACTGTGCGGGAACCGCTACCGCAGCGTTGTAAAAGGGACCCTTAGTCTATAGCCAAAATATAAAATTTCCTCATCTACTACCATTCTGTTCTTAAGTACACAGGACAAGTGTAAAAATTCCCCATAGGCTAACTGTATATTCTTAGAATATATAGTCTCTGGACAGGCACAAGTAACCCACAACAACAGCAAGAAATAACTAAGGGAGTCTGGAAGGAGATCAGTGTAAAAATACCAATTACTGGGCCCTTCCTAGATGTATAAATCAATCTAAAGAAGGGTTTCTCAACTTCTTCAAGCCAAGTATCCCCTAAGTCTAACAAATATCAACCAAGTACCCCTGCCAGTTTGATCATATTAGAGAATGACACGGGGAAAAAATCTGTCCCCGTCACCGCCCCGTCCCCGGCCCACCATCCTCTGCACCGCCCCGTCACCGCCATTCCATTCACCGCCCCGTCACCGTCACTGCCATCCCTTTCACCGCCCCGTCACCGCCACTGCCATCCCATTCACCGCCCCGTCACCGTCCCCGCAGCATCCATATAAGCCTTAGTACTCTAATATTTAGCGTATTCCATTCTTATAAATCAAAGTTCCTGCTGCTGAACTAGAGAAAGAGATGTTCAGCTGGCAGGGCTTTGTTTATAAATTTTTATTAACACAACTAATATACCACCATAATGTTTCCGACAGAGGACAAGTATGCAATAAATGCATTTTGCTGTTTCAATGCCAGTGCTCAGCAGAACATCAGACAGCAATATGGACATTCACCTTATGTAGTACTTTTTTAATATATAAAAATAGGCAAAATTAGTTGCTGTTTTATCATTATATTTTCTTGCCATTATAGTATTCTTCATTGATCATTTTTCTTTTTAAATTCAAAACAAATTCAACCTATCTTGTGTCCCAGCATGAATTCATGTTTCACTCAATTGGCTGTTTCAAGGGAATTAACCCTCCAACTTCCATTTGCAAAAATACCCAATGTTGTTCCTTCTATGAGCAATATTTAAATTATGAGGAACAACATTGGGTATTTTTGCTGAATTGTGTGACACCATTTGGGCTGAACATGAAGATTGAAAATGCCTGGTTAGCCCTGGACAGATGATTTGAACAGCCAGGAGCCTGTCCTGGCCATTTAAATCATTTTGAATATTTAGTCCAATGATAACAGAATTAGGGTGATTATAGAAACATAGAACTTTGTTGATCACTAAAAACAGTTGAGACTAAGGGTCTATCAAGCTCAGCATCCTGTCTTTGACACTGGCCAGTCTTGGTCTTTGGAACTGCCCATTGTGTCAGAAGCAATAGGGATTAAGTGACTTGCCCAGGGTCACAAGGAGTGTAGTGTAGCTCTAACCACTGGATTTAGAAGTTGGCTTCTTTTGGGATCTTTAACTCATCATCGCTAGGACTCGAATCTGAGTCCGTGGCACCTAACATAGAATGGAATTAGTATGGCAAAGTAATGAAGAATGGTCCAGCAGCCCCCACCCTCCCTCCACCTCACCTTATATTCGTTCCGAGTTTGCCGGCTTCCTTTTTCCCTAGCCGCACGCGTTCAAAAAGCCGTGCATTTAGCCAGCTCCCTCCCTCCACCTCACCTTAAATTTCGAGTTTTCCGGCTTCCTTTTTTCCGAGCCGCACGTGTTCAAAAATCCGTGCACGCGCGGCTGCGCGAGTCAATCAAACTTCTCCTCTCCTGCAACTTCCTGTTTCCGGTTGCGTCAGAGGAGAAGATTGATTGACTCGCGCAGCCGCGCGTACACTGATTTTTGAACACGTGCGGCTCGGAAAAAAGGAAGCCGGAAAACTCGAAATTTAAGGTGAGGTGGAGGGAGGGAGCTGGCTAAATGCTACGGGCAGGTGGGCGGTGGCTGCGGGGACCGCGCGATCCTTGATACCTCACTGCGGAGACAAGACCATTCACCGCCCCGCGGGCGGTGAATGGCCTTGTCCCCGTCGCCGCAGCGACTGCTAGTTTTCTTCCCCGTTTTCGGCGGGTGACCCGCGGCTAAAATGCGGTGGCCGCGGGTAAACCGCCACCGTGTCATTCTCTAGATCATATCTCACCGCTTCTAAGATCAGAACACATCCTTCCGGTGTCATATCACATCGCCTTTAAATATAATATCCTTTCTCATCAGATTCTATCGAGTGGTCTTCCCTAATTTTTATATAGTCTTCTGGTTCCATACTCACCACAAAGAACCTTACACTCCTCACAACCAGGGCTGTGGAGTCGGTAGATAAATTCTTCAACTCCGACTCCTCTGTTTATGGTACCCACGACTCCAACTCCAGGTACCCAAAATGTCTCCGACTCTGACTCCACAGCCATGCTCACAACAGCATTTATTGGTCATTCCTTCATTTAGACAACTTTTCTTAGATTTCCACAGGAATTCCTCATTCTGTGTTATTGGTCCTACTCTCTGGAATTCTTTGCCTTTTTACCTACGTTCAGAGAAATCATTTTCAACATTCAAGGTACAATTAAAGGCATATTTGGTCTTTAGTTCTTAATTTACTTCTTCCTGATGGGGACCTCTCTATTGTGTGGGAATAATTTAATTCTTTATTTTCTCCCTCACCACATTGTTCATCTCTCTCCCCAAAGCATTCGATAGTGTACCACACCGCAGATTGCTGAGCAAGATGAGTTCTATAGGATTAGATGACACACTGACGAAATGGGTTGGGAACTGGCTTGGAGGTAGGCTTCAAAGGGTAGTGGTAAACGGCCCCCCCCTCCGAAATGATGGAGGTAATCAGTGGAGTGCCACAGGGCTCAGTCTTGGGCCCGATCCTATTCAACATCTTTATAAGGGACCTGGCAGAAGGGCTTCGAGGTAAGATAACATTATTCGCCGATGACGCCAAACTAAGTAATGTAGTGGGCAAATGCACAACGGACGAAGATTCAATGCCCGACAACATGATGCACAACCTACTCCTACTGGAGCGCTGGTCTAGGATCTGGCAACTCAACTTCAATGCCAAAAAATGCAAAGTTATGCACCTGGGCAGCCAAAATCCATGCAAGTCCTATACCCTAAATGGCGAGATCCTAGCAAAAACGGTAGCAGAACGAGACTTGGGGGTAATCGTCAGTGGGGACATGAAGTCTGCCAATCAAGTGGAGCAAGCTTCATCCAAGGCAAGACAAATCATGGGTTGCATACGAAGGGGTTTTGTCAGCCGTAAGGCGGAAGTCATTATGCCATTGTATAGATCCATGGTGAGGCCCCACCTGGAATACTGTGTGCAATTCTGGAGGCCGCATTATCGAAAGGATGTGTAAGGCTGGAGTCAGTGCAGAGAATGGCCACCCGGATGGTCTCGGGACTCAAGGATCTCCCTTACGAAGAACGACTAGACAAACTACAGCTATACTCGCTCGAGGAGCGCAGAGAGAGGGGGGACATGATCGAGACGTTCAAGTATCTTAAGGGCCGCATCGAGGCGGAGGAAGATATCTTCTTTTTTCAGGGGCCCCACGACAACAAGAGGACATCCGTGGAAAATCAGGGGCGGGAAACTACGAGGTGACACCAGGAAGTTCTTTTTCACTGAATGGGTGGTTGATCGCTGGAAAAGTCTTCCACTACAGGTGATTGAGGCCAGCAGCGTGCCTGATTTTAAGGCCAAATGGGATCGGCACATGGGATCTATTCACAGGGCAAAGATAGGGGAGGGACATTAGGGTGGGCAGACTGGATGGGCCGTGGCCCTTATCTGCCGTCTATTTCTATGTTTCTATCCGTTGATTCCTTCTTTCCCCATGTTATCAATTTTCTTTCTTCACGTTTTGACTTACTCTTTTGTTGTTAATTGATTTTTTTTTTACCCTAATTTTTTTCATTTTAATTTTTAAATTTGCGGTATATTAAATAAATTTAATTTGAACTTACCCAAGCTTGCCCCATAATAATAGTACTAATTGTAACACAATTTCTTCCATTCATTTTTCATATACACACAATATAATCTTATTAACAATACATAATGGTAACCACAAAATTAAACTACATACAGCAAGCACACTGTACACAGAGAAAACATGTTTTTTTAAAAGAAAGGTCAAGGGAAATGGCTTTAAAATATGCAATGTTACCTCAGTAACAGCTATAGAAAAATAAACATAGAGCAAAATATAGACAGCAGATATAAATTCTCAAAACTGACACATTTTGATCACTAAATTGAAAATAAAATCTTTTCCCAGCTTTGTTGTCTGGTGATTTTATTTTTCTAATCATCCTTTCCCAGTCTCTGGTTGGATTTCCTTCTGACTGTGGACTGTAGACGTGTAGTTCCAGACCACACTCTAGGACACCAACTCAGTGCTGATCATCAACATCCTAAAGATGCTCAATGCATGTATCATCCTCAAGGGAGTGTCGTTCACCTGTTTCACCTCAACTCATTCTCAATGCTCACTTTGGTGCTCTCCTCAATGTTCTCTTTCTGAAGCATCTAGAAGAGAGTACCTCAATGAATGTAACTCTGACCTGTCAATACACTTCAGTGAGGACCTTCCAAAATACTCTATAGAGCAGTGATGGCTAACCTTTTTGGGCCCGAGTGCCCAAACTGCCGCACAAAACCAAAGAATTTCCTCAAAGTGCCAGCACGTCAATTAAACCTTAATAACAAGATTTTAGTATCTAAAAACTCTTTATAAAGTTGCCTGAACTATGTAACATCATTTTTAAAGGTTGGAATCTTTGTATTGTCAGAGAATCAATTTGATTCACAATCCTTTGGTTTTCATTTCAATTTATTGGCAATTTATAATGTTTTAATGATTTCATTCAATTTAATGAATTTAGGAAGAATTTGATTCAGTTACACAATATATTTTAAATGTATTATTCACATAACATGTCAAATGTATCCTGAGTAAAAAAAAAAGATAAACTTCTTAAAACTGTTAACTGTGTCAAGACTCGGTGTGCATTCCCAAAGAGTCTATACATGTTTTTTTGTAAAATTTACAATCAAATTAGAAAATAGTTAAATCATTACATTTCTAATAATATGATGTAAAGAAAACAAAAGAGCTTTCAATTAAACCAACCGTTTTTATTGGAAATTCCAGATTGGAATACAACAGGGCCATGTAAAGTCCCTTTTTTAAATAACATCTTTAAATAATATTTAAATAACTTAGAAAGTGTCTTAACTGCAAACTGAAAACACTGCTTCATGTAAACATATGCATTGGGCATGCTCTGAAAAAAATTAATGTGATTTTTGTTGTTGCATGCATGCTGATAACTTGTCAATTCTTGGCTCATAGTGCGTTTATTTCAGAGCAACACATGCAGCACTCATGTCATCCGTTAATCTGTTTCTAGCATCAGATTTTATATGATTCAAAACCGAAAACAGCTGCTCACAAGCATAGGATGACCCAAACAAAGTAAGAAGAGCAATCCCAAGTGCTTTCATGGACTTAAAATTGTCTGGCAGAGAATTCCACGCTTTTAGGATTTCATTTTCAGAACTGCTAGCAGTGATTTCATTTGTCACCCTTTCATACTCAATACGTTCAAGAGCCGCACGCAGGTCATTGAATTTACTTTTCCAGATAGAGCTTTCTTGAAATTCCAGTAGCTCCATTTCCAAATTTTGAATATCCAACCACTGTAAGCAGGAAAGATCAAGATCTTCAAATGTGGACTTTTCTGGGGAAGTTATAAATGAAAGGGTTGTCTCCATCTTACGGAACTGAGAAAATCTTTTACTAAAATTCTCCTTTGCTTCGGCTACAATGGTGGAATATGCTTTGTGGATTTCCTGGTGTTTTTTATGACTGTCCACAAATGTTGTAGAATTATCCAAATGTATTTTTAGGTTGGGAAAATATTTTCGCTGTCCACTCTCAAGGTCTTTTTCAAAAACATGCAATTTTCTCTCAAAAGCTTTGATGTCACTAAACATGCTTTCTGCTGTTTTTCCCATGCCTTGTAATTTTTTGTTTAGTACATTAAAGTGGTTAGTAAAATCTGTAAAGAACATGAGGTTGGTAAGCCAGGCCATGTTGGTGAGTTGAGGATAGTCTTCCCCCTTTTCGTTCATAAATAGCCTAACTTCTTCCAAGCAGGCCACAAATCTCTCTAACACTCGTCCTCTGCTCAGCCACCGGACATTATTGTACATCAGTAAAGTGTTATATTGTGCCTGAACCTCATCAAGAAGGGCTTGAAATTGTCGAAAATTAAGAGCACGCACCATGATGAAGTTCACCATTTTTGTTACATCTTTGAGGACATCGTCAAGTTTTTTGCTGCTTTATTTGGCGCAGAGAGCCTCTTGATGTATTATGCAGTGAAATTGAATCAGTGGATGTTTTGCTTCCTTAGCAAAGAAATGAATGAATCCTGATGTTGTCTCCACCATGCTAGGTGCTCCATCGCTAGTAACTGAAACTACTTTTTCTGGACTTATGTCTAGTGATGAAAAAGCCTCCATCACAGCATTGTGGATAAAAATGAGCGCTAGTCTTGCATGGTTAGTAATATCTGTACTTTCATCCAAGCACATGGAGTAGAAGGGTGCTTTTTGTAAGTCGCAAGTAAGCTGTTGACTAACATCAGCAGCCATTCGCAGAACCCTATCTTTTGCAGTATTTCTGCTTAGCGGCATCTCAGAGATGCGCTGCACAATTTTATCCTTGTTTTGGAAATCATGGAAGAGTGAATTACTCCCAGCCAAAATTGCCTTTTTGATAAAATCTCCATCAGAGAGGGGCTTACCATGTTTTGCCATGCACAGTGAAATTTGAAAGCTGGCAACTGTAAGATGATTAGTTTTTGAAAGATAGTTGCTAAAACTAAGAGACTGGGAGTGATATTTCTTTAATTTTCCTACAAGGAACTCTTTTCTTTGAGCTAAACCAAGTTCAGCAACACTGTTATGGTTGGTCTCAAAGTGACGTTTGACACTTGATGTGCGAGACACAACACTTTCATTACACATAATACACAATGCTTTCCCACTGCGTTCAATCACTCCATATGTACTCTGTCCAGGCCTCTTGGAATGGTCTTCCACTATCTGTTTTTGCTTTTTTTGCTGTACTCATTTTCTTTGTTCAAGACTTAAAGTCTACAAAAAGATAAAATTTGTATAATAATAAAATCTAATGAAGTGCTGTATACAAATCCGTCCCCATAAAAAAATATGTGATTGGGGAATTTTACTAATTGTAGACATCCATTTTGGTCAAAAAATATACTGTCCGGGTGAAAACCGGACTTGTGCAACCTGAGTGTATGGGAAAAGGACTTTTATTTTTCATTATTGGAGCCTTTGTTATTTTATTATGATGTTTACAAAAGCACTGTGAAGGGCCACATATACACTTTACTGTTTTTTGCTATATTGAGTTTTCCATAAGGTACAGCGCAGAGGATTAGTGTGTTGGTTGTTCACAGAGAGCCCAGCCCTCCTCTCAGCTTACTGAACTTCTCTATGCAATCATCATAAGCAGCTTTTTTATTTCCTCGAATTTAGCATGTCCCCCATGGAAGACACAGAGGTTTTTACAGAGGAGCACATTATTAGACACATTAACTTCCCCCCATATCCTCACCTCTCTAGCATGGGAGCACTAGGAACTGTTCCTTATTACAGATGTCACATGTGGAGTCACACTACAGCCTCACTGAGTTCCTGTGACAGACTCAGTGTGAAGCATCTCTTCCTCCCCCCACTTCCCCCTCACACACTGCCTGGCTCATAGGATACTAAGGGGAAGACAGGCAGGCTAAACATCCACTCACAGGACTGCAGCCAGCATAGGAGGATGAGCCGCGGCCCACCGGGACAATGCCCGGTCCTCCCAATGGCCAGTCCGGCCCTGTTGCCAGGTGAGCTGCAAAGCAGACACCGGCACACTCGCCTCCCGCCGCGCCGCATATCTTAATTGCAGACTAGAGAGTTGCGCGGGGACAGAAATCCCACCCGTCCCCGCCAAAGTCTCACCCGTCCCCGTGAGGAATCCCACCCGTCCCCGTGAGGAATCCCTCCATCCCCACCCGTCCCCGCGAGGAATGTCCTCCGTCCCCGCCCGTCCCCGTGAGGAATCCCCTCCGTCCCCGCCCGTCCCTATAAACTTCAGAAATAGTTATTTCATTTAATTATGCTACTGAATTAAAGGCTCTGGTAGAAACCCATCTACAAATAAGCAAAAAGACTTTATTAATTTGGAAATATTAATTGGGAAGAATACACACTTTGTAAACGGGTTTCTACCAGAGCCTCTTTTGTTTATAAATTTTTATCAACACAACTAATATACTACTTTATCCTGAAGCAAAAAAAAAAAGAAAAAAAGAAATAGAATTCTTTTCCTACCTTTGTTGCCTGGTTTCTGCTTTCCTCATGTTCTCATTCAGTTCCTTCCATCCACTGTCTCTCTTCCTTCTGCGTCTTCCATTTGCTCTGTTACTGTGCCTCTCCCTTTCTCCCCCCTTCCAAATTGGTCTGGCACCCATCTTCTTCCCTCCGCTCCCCCCATAGTCTGGCATCTCTGTCTTCTTCCCTGCCAGCGTCTTCTCCCCACTCTCTCTTCCCCATTTCCTTTCAGCGTCCTTCTCCCCCCCCCATCTTCCCCATGTCCTGTCAGCGTCCTTCTCCCCCCCTCTGTCTTCCCCATGGCCTTTCAGCATCCTTCTCCACCCCACCCCCCATCTTCCCCATGTCCTTTCAGCATCCTTCTCCACCCCTTTGTCTTCCCCATGTACTTTCAGCGTCCTTCCCCCCCCGCCTTCCCCATGTCCTGTCAGCGTCCTTCTCCCCCTTCTGTCTTCCACAAATGCTTTCAGTGTACTCCCCCCCACCCCATCTTCCCCATGGCCTTTCAGTGTCCTTCTTCACCCCTTTGCCTTCCCCATGTGCTTTCAGCGTCCTTCTCCCTCCCCCCGTCTTCCCCATGTCCTGTCAGCGTCCTTCTCCCCCTTCTGTCTTCCACAAATGCTTTCAGTGTCCTTCCCCCCCACCCGTCTTCCCCATGGCCTTTCAGCGTCCTTCTTCACCTCTTTGTCTTCCCCAGTGCTTTCAGCGTCCTTCTCCCCCCTCCTTCTCTCCCGCCCCGGGTGCAGCACAGCCGGCCAGGTCCCCTTACTTTTGTGGCGCTTCCGCGACCGACAGACCGACAACAGCCCCGGTCTGACAAACCTCCCCGCCCTTAACCACGAATCTAAATTTCCTTCTTACAGCTGCTGTATGAAGGTAATTTAGATTCACGGTTAAGGGCAGGGAGGTTTGTCGGACCAGGGCTGTTGTCGGTCGGTTGGGTTAGCTCCACAAAAGTAAGGGGACCTGGCCGGCTGTGCTGCACACGGGGCAGGGCGGACCGCCCCCCTCCCTTGGTAGCCACTCGAGCCGCGAGGCCACTCCTCCTTACCTACCCTGCCTGCAGCACAGAGCCGAACGGAAGTCTTCCCAACGTCAGCGCAGACATCGGAGGGAGGGAGGGCTTTGTCTACCGACGTCAGCGCTGACGTCGGGAAGACTTCCGTTCGGCTCTGTGCTGCAAGCAGAGCAGGTAGGGAGAAAAGCCGCGCGACTTAGTACATCCATCCCCGCAGGAACCCCGCGACCCTCGGAGGCGTCCCCACGGGATCCCCGCGACCCGTGCTGCTCTCTATTGCGGACCTTCCCGCGTGCAAGCTGCAAGGCCTTCGCGTGCCACAGCTGGCACGCGTGCCATAGGTTCGCCATCACTGCTATAGAGGAATCATATGATATACCCTCTGATCCATCTCCACCTCCTCACTTTGGAGATCTCCACCTGAAAGTCTATCTTTCACAGGCTTTGGCTGTCAGACGGGCCATGCTCTTCCTATTAAAAGAGATGGAAGATGAACTTTCTGCCTTGTAAATGTATAAAAGTACCATTACATAGAGTAATGTAAAATGTTTTATTTTAAAATTGGGAGACCCCCTTGACCATTCCAGTTTCTCTCTGCAAAATAATCACAATGTACAGAATACTAACATATCCCAGCTTTAACAAGCCTTAACTCCAACATCAGTCTCTAGTTGCTAAGTTTGCCCTGAAGTGTGAAGAGCCCCGTTTCGTTTCCTTCTTCAGGGGCAAACTCAGGGATGTCTCCCTCTGAAAATTAAATCAAACACTGCTTCTCTCCAGCGTGGGGCTCTGTAGGGCGATCAGTTGGCACTCCCGGACAACAGACCCTCTTACTAGATGGATGTTGGTGGTTTCTCAGATAAGTCCTTGCAAATGGCAGTTTAAATTTACCAGACAAATGTGATTTTTTGCTTTCTCAAGGCTCATCAATTATTGATTTTGCACTTTGTGTGCTTTTTGAAATTCAGCAATGATGTGACTTTGCACTTGACACTTTGGGCACTTTATTATTATCTTCAATCTTTGCACATCTGAATTTATATTCATTAGAATTTTTAACACATTAATTGTTTTTTTTAAGCTAGAGGATGGCTTTAAATGATGTTTATGGGTAACCTTGCATGCACTCTAGGGTGCTTTATGCCTGATATGCCCTGGTGAACTTTTGACTTTCTGCCAATAAGGTCCCATGAACTGATAGCCATCTCCAGCTATTTATTAAATCTTTACAGATTCTTGGTATATCTAACCAATATTAATTAAGCAGTGCAAATTTTGAAAGCCCACAGGTTCAAGATAGTTCCCAGAATTGAGAGTAGATCTTTTCCTTCCAGTTCAACACATTTTAAACATCTTATGATTAAATTCAGTACGGATAGTTTTTGGAAGTTGATTCCATTGACTAGGTGCTAAGAAAAAAAGCCTTATTACATGTTGATTACTAGTTTGTTCTATGTACAGGCAGTAGGACTAATCTATTGTCCTGCAAAGATCTCAGGGTTCGATTTGGAGTATATGGAATGGTCAAGAATTGTAAGTAGCTAGGTTTGAAGTATGTAATGCTTTATATTTCAAAACTAAGATCTTAAATCTAATTCTATAAAGGACCAGCAACCAATGAATGATACTATAAAAAAAAGAGGTGTGACTCGGTCATATTTACTTTTATATCCCAATAGCTTTAGTACCACATTCTGTAAAGTTTGTAATTGTCTAATGTTAAATTTTGATAAACCAGCGTAGATGGTATTGCAATAATCTAATCTAGAAACAAAAAATGAATGTATCAAGATATGAAAGTCATTATTCTCAAATAGGCCTCTAACAGTCCGAAAAGATCTCAAAGTATAAAAACCTCTTTTTATAATATTTGATACTTGATCCGAAAAAGTTAAGTGTGTATTCATGATTATTCCCAAATACTTGAATTTTTAAACCAGCGGAAGAGTTATCCCATCAAAATTAAGCATCAGAGCTGAAAGATGTCCTGTCAGCCAACATAAATAACTTTTACTAAAATTTACAATTAGTCTATGATGTAAACCAGTTTTGAATTTTGAAAAGACAATCTTGAAGGTTGTTTTAATGATAAGAGAAATTGGGTTAATTCTTGCTAATAACAGAATTCATCTGCATAGCAAAAAACTTTAATTCCACATTCCTCTATTAATAACAACAATGATGCCAAAAAGATATTAAACAGAATGGGCGATAGTGCCGATCCTCGAAGTAATTGATGAGTGTTCTGTACATGTTACAACAGAGTAGGTTCTATTTTTAAGAAAAGATTTACACCATTGCAATGCAAACGATTCAAGTCCTATTTCAGATAACCTAAGAATTAGAAGTTGATGATCAATAAGGTCAAAGGCAGATGCTAGATCCAAAATTTCTAAGACATGCTCATCAACAGGATAAAGGGCTATCAATTTTAAATGTCAGTCTATTATAAATCTTTGATAAACAGCTACCAGAGATTGAACATCTACCCTCGATCAACTTAAGCCATTCTAACACCTAACCAAGAACTTGTCAGCTACCAGAAAGTTCATGTCTAGAGCCAACTTTGATGACTCCTCTAGATCATCTGCTGTGGCTATCGCTAGGAATAGAATGGCTTGATTGCGAGTTTCTGATTTTAAGACTTCAGATCAAGAACAGCTCTCCAATGCTCCCTACAAGGGAGATGACCACTTTGAGGAATGCATTCAGAAAGCTGCAGATAAAATCACAAAACATAATGACTGCAAATATTAAAAAACACAATGCTTGCATGACCACTCAATCAAAGGTTCAAACATCTCAATCATCTCATAGATACTATACCATCTCTAGATATACTCCATATTTATAATCTGAGACATCGCTACAACCAACCAACCTCGTCTGCAAGATCAATAACAAAGACAGCAGAAGTCATAATCTCAGTCTAAGTCTAAACAGCAGTCATCCTTTCCGGAAAGCACAGCCAAAGTCTCACTCTATCTCCCTTCCAATCTTACCATTGGAAGCAGACTTAATCATGTACAACAGCACTTGACTCTCATAACTTCGGACCAATGGGTATGCCAGGTAGTGGCTCAGGTTATGCCCTACGATTACTGAAAAAAAAAAAAAATCTCCAAAACAACCCACCAATAGAATCTCTTTTCAACTTCCTCTGGAAGTTTACAACTTTCTCTTTCATTAGGAGCTATCAGCCCTTCTCCAGATCAATGCAATAGAAACAAAGAAACATGATGGTAGATAAAGGCCAAATGGCCCATTCAGTCTGCCTATCTGCAGCATCCACTATTTCCTCTTCTCCCTAAGAAATCCCATGTTCCTGTCCCACACTTTCTTGAATTTAGACACATTCCTTGTCTCTACCACCTCTACCAGAAGACTATTCCATGCATCTTCCATCCTTTCTGTAGATTTCTCCTGAGCCTATTGCCTCTTAACTTCATTCTATACCTTCTCACTCTGGAGAGGGGTTAAGGGTTCCACTCCACGTATTTCCCAATACCAAAAAAGATGGGAGGTCTCTGTCCAATTCTAGACCTCCATCCTCACAACAAATGCTTGGTGAAGGAAATGTTTTGAAAAATCTCTCTGGGAATCCTGTTACTATTGTTGGAGAAAGACTTCAGAGAGGCCTACACAGAGGAAATATCTTCACTTTCAAGTGGATTAGATTCATTCTATAAATAATGCCTAGTGACTAGGCACCATTTTAGAATTGTGCCTAGTGGCACCTAACAACTTAAGCACCAGTAGGCATCATAGTGTTAGGTGCCAGTATATTAAGCCAGAGTTTTTCTGACCTAAAATACTGGTGCCTAACCTCAACACCTACCAGCATTTAAAGCAATCCACACCCAAACTCCGCCTCTAATCATGCCTACGATATAGCGGTATACAAGAAATAAAATTATTATTATTATTATTATTTTGCACCGATGTTTAATTGGTTTTTAATTGCATTTTCAATTGTTACGCCAATTAAAAAACATTTTGAGTTCCACATGGAAATTGGCTACGTGCTACTTATAGAATCAGGTCCTAAAGGCTTAACATAAATAGCAAATAAAACTGTAGAGATCTCCACCCAGATGTTTTGCACAACTCTTTTACGTGACCTTAAGAAAGTCACTTTGCTCATCTTTACCTACGAGTATTTTCAAAGCTAATTACATTGTACAGTCTCCATCTGCCTACTTGTAAAACTGTCTTTGTATTAGTTCTCAAGCCCTTCAGCTATTTTAGTCACAGGATAATCTGTTTTATGATACTGCAGCTCAGTAAAATTTCAGCTATTAAACTATACTGCTGAATTCTAGATACTTTGAAGGTGACACACAGGGTAATAAGTAACATTTACTTCAGATCACCCCAGCACTGGAACACAGCAAAATGAACTGCATAAGCCGAGCTGGAAAAATAAATTAACATCACTCTGAAAAGCTTCTGTTTTGCTGTTGAAGGCTGACCAATTTGCTGGCTATATACAAGTACTACCAGATGTCTTATTATCATTTGTTGGTTACAACTCATCATGCAGATATATTTTTGCATTTGCTGTTATATACAGGATATAAGAAACAGACTGTACCAAGTGAAGTCACATTAATATCATTTTACATCATTTGGGAATGCACTTTAAAGAGTTAACAGCAAACAGCTTCTATGGACTGAGGATTTTCACTAATGCTATAATTTGATATAAAATTTAAGAAATACTATTATTGTTTCACTAATCATCCTTCCACTCACAGGACTGCTAATTGTAAATAAAATGTTGAGATTCCTACAATAAGAACTAATATTTGACAGACACCACTCTGTTTTCAGCACGGATCCCTGTCACGTTCATTAACATATGAAATCTATTTAAATAAAGCAAAGCATGATTTTGAAGGCACCCTGTAAATGTTAAAATCCTTTTTAAACCTCAGTCTATTTTCGGTTGTCTTTGTTAAAGTCTCTGTGAATAATTTCCTTTTTGTATTAAAGTAACCATTTTACTGCTGTAGTATCACACAGTCAGCCTCAGTCTGACAGCTGCAATAACTCAGGCTCAATGAGCATACACATGAGGCGGAAGGGGTGGGAAGGTATTGATTCTTCAAGGACTGAAATTCCAGTTCAACAGAATGATTATGGTGCTGACACCCCTATACTGTGCCTTATAACATCTAATATCTCCCCTTCTTCCCACCTATAAGACTTCCTATCTTAATCTCCAGATCCTGATAGCGGCAGTCTAAGATCCTGAAGTTTTCTGCCACCTAGTGCCATTTGACACTGGTGATAGATGACACGACAATGCCTCCAGAACCCTGGAGATATCTTCCAATGCTGTCTTTAGAGGTTCACTGGCCTCCAGTGAAAGCAAGCCCAGGAGCAATTTAGTACTCTAGAATTATGACCATAGTATAACAAATCTATGAAGAGTTGTTTTATCACAGGAACCTGGTCTGGTCTTCACCTAATAATTACAAACTGAACTACCCAACACACTGCTATACTACCAACCGTAATCTTGATTAGGATTATCAATAAATTCTATGCTCTGAATTAGAAATTTTGTCATGTGTATATTTAAAGGGCAAAACAATGTAAATAGAAAATATATAGATTACTCGTGCTCATTGGCAACAATATTGCAGGTTTCCCATTCAACAAAACCAGCAAAGTGCAGGTACTTGAAGCCAATGACTGGATACAGGTAATCTTTAATAATATTCTTCCTTGAGCAAACCAGGATATATACAGTAGCAGTCAGGGGTGGCTCAAGGCAATCTGTTGCTTGAAGTGAGGGATGAGGGATGAACTGGCGCCTGGCGCCCCCCCCCAAACATCCAAAATGGGGGTGGAGCAAGGGCTACCCTCAACTATTAGGCAAGACTGGTTAGCTGTCTATGGCAGCAGTTTCTTAGAGGGTAGTACCTTCAGTAACACAGTAAATGACAGCAGAGCCTCGCGCACCACTCCCTTTTTTGGCCAGGTAACCCATGTTTAAAGCAAAACAATAGATCATGCCAGACAAATTCAAAGAACGGTACAGTATAGGGGGGAGAAGAACTTATGTGCACGACAGAAAAGCAGGACTTGGGTATGATTGTATATGATGGTCTTAAGGTGGTCAAACAGGTTGAAAAGTTGACGGTGAAAGCTAGAAGGATGCTAGGTTGCATAAGGAGAGGTATGGCCAGTAGGAAAAAAAGAGGTATTGATGCCTCTGTATAAGACTTTGGTGAGACATTTAGAATATTGTGTACAATTCTGATGGCCGCACCTTCAAAAAGATATAAAAAGGATGGAGTCGGTCCAGAGGAAGGCTACCAAAATGGTGTGCTCTCTTCATCATAAGGCGTATGGGGACAGACTTAAAGATCTCAATCTGTATACTTTGGAGGAAAGGCGGGAGAGGGAACATAAGAACATAACATAAGAATTGCCACTGCTGGGTCAGACCATCGTGCCCAGCAGTCTGCTTTAGCGGCAGCCCCTAGGTCAAAGATAGGGGAGATATGATAGACACGTTTAAATACCTACGTAATGTAAATGCGCATGAGTCGAGTCTCTTTCATTTGAAAGGAAACTCTGCAATGAGAGGGCATAGGATGAAGTTAAGAGGTGATAGGCTCCAGAGTAATCTACGGAAATACTCTTTTTTACAGAAAGGGTGATAGATGCATGGAACAGTCTCCCAGAAGAGATGGTGGAGACAGAGACTGTGTCTGAATTCAAAAAAGCCTGGAATAGGCAAGTGGGATCTCTCAGAGAGAGAGAGAAAGAGATAATGTTTACTGCGAATGGGCAGACGAGATGGGCCATTTGGCCTTTATCTGCCATTATGTTTCTATGAACCTGCTTTTCTACAAAAACACAAAGGAGATATATGGTGCTCAAACAACAAGGAGCAAAATGAGAAAGAAAGCAAAAGAAAAGCTCAGTTTAACACACCATAATAAAATTTCTTATATGACAGTGATATTCTACCTCCCCACGTGCAGATCAGAGCTAGAACATTTGTTTTTGGAAGTCACCATACAAAAAAAAAATCCTGATTTTCATATTATCTGAGCAATAGCAACACAAAGCTCTCCACTACCAGACACATTGTGAAATACAGAACCTGAAAAAGGGCTCCGTATTTTGTACTGAATATAGTAGAAAGACATCTGCAATTAATATTTCCCATCACTAATATATTTCAGTTAATACATTCCAAATAAAACACTTTATTCTACTTTTGTTTTCTGGATAGTTTCATGTTCTGTTTTGCTAGTTCCAGTTACTTGTCTGCTTTCCTGTCTTTCTTCTGTTTCCAATGGCTGTTGTCTCTTTTTCAATTCTCCTCTCTCCTTCTGCCTTGTTCCCTTGATATACAGTATCTATTTCTTTCCTATCTTTTGGGGTTTTTTTTGCCTTGTCCACTCAAATTTCACCCTACTCCTTTCCTTTAAAAAAAAAAAAAAAAATATTCTTTATTCATTTTAAAAACTAACATCAAGTTCAACATATTATAAAATAATATACAAATAAACAGCACTTAATTCAATCAAATGATATAATGATATAATAAATACATGTCCCTTCCCCCCCACCCACCTACCCTTTCATACAGCATAAAGACAATCAAGAGTAACACCAATGATCAAGACAAACAAAAGAGTGATCAAATAATAAATGAAAGGCATATCCCACCCACCCATCCTGGACGTGGGCTAAAACTAATTTTCAAACTTTACAAAATTTTGTCAATGGGTCTCAAACCTCCTTGAATTTCTTATAATGTCCTAACTGTATTGCACTCATACATTCAAATTTATAAGTTTGGCACAAGGATTCTCACCAAAAACTATAGTTTAACCTGTCCCAATTTTTCAAATTTTTAAAAATGAGCTGTATGGCAACTCCCGTCATGATGAAAAGTAGTCTATTATTGCATGAGGTTATTGGACTCTTGGCCCTACTCCTTTCTACTTTTCACCTAACAACTTTCTATCTCCTTCTCTCAGCCCCTTGCTCTCCCATTTCCCATCTTGCCCCTTCCCCAGCCTCCTATTCTCATTTATCTTTCACCTCCCATTACTACATGTCTATCCTCTGTACTAGTGCTACCCGATTCAGGGAAAATTTTTCTTTTTCGACTCAATTCACCCTGTTGAATTGATCTGATTCAATTTGCTTTCAATAACACAGCTTTTTAAGTTTAAACTTTTTATTTAACCAAGGCAATATCATGTCAAAGATAGGAACATCCAAAGTGTCTATGCGATTTACATATTGGTCTGACCCAGTATGGCTGTTCTTATCTTTCTTTTAAAGTGCTCTCTTCCATTTTTCTCTTTTCTGCCTCTATCTACTCAAATGTAACTCTTGCTTTATTCCTTTTTACTTTTAATCTAATCAACTTTCTATCTCCTTCTCTTATCCTCTAGCTTTCACATTCCCCATCTTCCTATTCCCTTTTATTTGCTCCCCATTATCACATTTCTAACCCTCTGTACTCATTCTCCTCTCACTCATCTCCTTCAAAACTCTCCCACATGGATCCACCATTTTAGCATCACCTTCCTTGTCCTTTACGCCACCCTTGTAACCCAGCATTTCCTTCTCCCTTTCTTTCTCTCTCTCTCCCACAAATCCTGCATCTCTCCTTTCTGCCCTTCTACCCCTCCTCCCAATTCTGACATCTCTCCCTCCCTCCCCTTTCTGTTCCTGCGTCCATATCCATTCTTCCTTTCCCTATCTCTCCTTCTCCCTCTGCTATCTCCGAGTTGTTCATGTCTTTCACCATTTTGCACCCTCCACCAAGCCCTCCCCATTTTGCCCTCCTCTACCATTTTGCTCTCCCCATTTTGTCCTCCACCATCCATCTCTCTTTCCCCCTCCACCAAGTCCATCTCTCCCTCCCCATTTTGCCCTCCTCTACCATTTTTCCCTCCCCATTTTGTCCTTCACCATCCATCTCTCTTTCCTCCTCCACCAAGTCCATTTCTCCCTCTACCATCTCTCCCTGACTCCCTTTCACCCCTTTTGCTATCTCTTCCTCTCCTGCCCCCTCTGTTCTCCCTGAAGTCATCTCTCCCTGTCCCCCTCCTACCCAGTCTGTCCTCTCCATCCATCTCCCAAATCTAACATCTCTCCTTTCCTCCCTTACCCCATCCCTTTGTTTATCTTTCCCTTCCTTTCCTCACTTCAGTCCAACATCTCTTCCTTCTCCCTCCCCTGAGTCCAATATCTATCTTCAGGTGGCACTGTTGAAGGAGTGGCATCTTGCTGCCGGCCATCTCTACTGCTCCCCTTCCCGGCATCTAATGCTTTTACCCGTCTCCCCCAATCAGCATTTTTCCCATTCTACCTCTATCCCTCCCCCCACACACACACTGCATCTACTTTTAATTTTCTTTAAAAGTTGCCAGGCAGCAGTAGCAATTCCCTGCTTCCAGTTCCTGTGACTTTTCTCCACTGCAACCTGCCCCAGCAGAAACAGGAAGTTATCAGAGAGGGCGGGCCACAGTGGAGAGAAGATGCAGAGACCTGCGGCAGGGAATCGCTACCACAGCCCAGCAACATTTACAGAAAACTAAAGATAGATGTAGGGGGAGCGGAGAGAATGAGGAAAAATGCTGATTGAGGGGAGAAGGGTGAAAACATTAGTTACCGGGAAAGGGAGTGGCATCGACAGTCAACCAGCAGGTAGGCTGGCTGGTAACGAGATGCCACTCCCTCAAGAGTGCCACCTGAGGCTGCCGCCTCAGCTGGCCTCATTATAGGGCTGCTCCTGGTAGCAGTGCTTCTCAAGTCCCTCCAGAAGCTGCACTTAAATAGTTGGGTTTTCAGGATTGCCACAATGAATATGCAAGAGATAGATTTGCATGCACAGGGTCTCCAGGACAGGATTAGGAAACAGTGGTATATAATACAATGGAAAGTAACTTTCATAGTGTAGCAAAATGCAATGCCTGGGTACTTTTTGGGATACTCGTATCAACTGAAGCTGCAGTTACATTGCTTTAAAACTCCAAAAGCTATCATAATAAATCCTTCAATGACAAGTTCCAGTGTTTTATACTGAAAAGAAATATGAGAAATTTTCACTGAGAGGCTAGTAGATGCCTGAAACAATTTTCTGGTGAAGGTGGTAGTAACTAAACTCAAAGCACAATTTTTTTTAGAAATTTGTTTGGATTTAACTTGCATCTTTTTAGTAACAATTTAAGATGAGTTATACTAGGTGTACCTGAATATGACTTTATACAAAGATATGCTACGAAATGGCTTTAACATGGGACTTTCCTGCACGCTAAGCCTATTTCTAGCATGTCCCCCAAAAGGGCTTTTTTTTTCTTTTTATCTTTGCAGGTCCTATGCTAATTTTTCCAGTTGTGTGTGAGACCTGTAAAATTAAGGGGGGAGCTAAATGCTCTCGTATTAAGTCAGCATTATCCAGTTAGCACACACTAATGCTAGCTGAATCATATTTCCAAGCCCATTCCCCACCCATGACGTACTCTATCCCCAAGAAAGCAATAAACGGTGTTTGATTAGTATGCACTGACAGGCATATTAATGCAAAATATTTTAACGTATTTTGCATGAGTGAGAGCCTTTTCCCCTCACATTAACCACACTTTAACACAGTTTAGTAAAAGGGCCCCTAAGCTTGTACCAGAGACAATAAAGGGTTAAACAACGTGCCCAAGATTTTAATAAGCAGCAGCAGAAGAAGATTTGAGCTGGGCTTCCCTTGTTGTCAGCCAGGTTCTCTAAATCAGGGCTGCCCAAGTCCGGTCCTTGAGATCTACTGGCAGGCCAGGTTTTCTGGATATCCGCAATGAATATGCATGAGAGAGATTTGCCTGCACTGCCTTCTTGGTATACAAATCTCTCTCACGCATGTTCTTTGCAGATATCCAGAAAACCTGGCCTGCCAGTAGATCTCTAGGACCAGACTTGGCCAGCCCTGCTCTAAATAATAGGCAGCTCTTCCATCCCTACTTTTGAGTTAAATTGAACCATCAGTGGTAACAACAGAGGTGGGGAAGATGTAGGGTTAAATAAAATGAGGATTCAGGGTTTTGGTGTGTGTATTGAAATTTGTTTGCTTATTTATCTGGAATAACATAAGGCCAAAAAGTCAACTTGCACAAGACTGCAATTCAACTATGTCAGATTCTCAAAAAGAACACCCACAAGTTGAGCCCTGACACAGCAGGCAAAATGGAGGAATTAGCAGGTTGCTCAACATGGGCAACAGGTTGATTTGGTTATCCTTTCCAGGTAAAGACAAAAAATAAAGGAGCAATTTGCTGCAGTCTGCCAAGTATAAATGGTACAAAATGAGCTGTGGTAATAGCAAACAAGAGTGATGACTAGATTTAGAGCAGTGTAGGCAGTTAAATCTGCATTGCAGACAGCTGGAATGTATCTTTAGCTACAGTAGTACCTGCAAGGGCAACCAGGATTGGTCAAATAACCCTTATTTGCTGACTGTGACAGTGACCTATTCCAAACACCAGCTGGCTTGCCTGGAAATAGCAGCTTATGTCAGCATATGTAGAAAACAGCAGCTTTTATAGTTTTATTCTCCTTTTAACATCTGTTAACTCACAAATGACAGCAGAGTTCCAAATCCACTGAGCCACTAGGGTATTCCAGAAATATGCATCAAGTGTTTAATGAAAACTGGTATAAACTCTGTAGCCACCAAAAACTTCTCCGACATCTATTGTCACAGGGCTAGTCTTTAGCAGCAGTTCTATTACTGAGATAGTCCCAACTTGCAGATTACCAGTTACCACCATCTCCTCTAACCAGGTTTTGTTCACCCGACAGCCCTCCTCTTTCTTGACAAGCTACTGTCCCTGCTTCCCAGACAGGCTCTGTTCTCTCTCAGTAAATCTTTAATATTTCCCAATTATCGCCACATTCCTCTAATATCAATACCTTCTTTTAGGCTAAGAATCTCTGATATTACATTTTTCAGGAGTCTCCTGGTTCTTTATTCCTGTTGGGACCATATCTTCCTTTTTTCAGGATTTGTTTTACATCATCTGCTGTCCCACTCTAAATCTAGACCAGTGATATTCCAATGAACCCTGAGTTTTCAAGAATATGCATGAAATATTTATTTATTTTTCAAATTTATATACCATCTATATCTAGACGGTTTCCATATAAAACATACAAAAGATAAATTAACATTACAAAAAGCTGAGTCTTCCTGGCATGTTTTGTCCACTTCCATCTATTACCTGTACAAATAAAAATCTGTCATTACATATTTCCTTATATATCTGCTTACATTACAGCAAAGCAAGCAAATATATCATATGCATACTCACTAGGGTTATTGTGAAACCTAATTGGCTAAGAGGGACCCAAGGGCTACTCTGAGCACATTGCATGAGACTGTTCCTAGCTATGTGAAGTACCCATGTCATCATATCAGCTAATAGTTTAGTGTACATTTCCCCTCATGATACTTGAAACCTAAGCCTTGAGGATGATCTCTTAGCAAACTCCATGCACATTGAGGATCTAGGCCAGGGGGTGTCAAATGTCCGTCCTCGAGGGCCGCAATCTAGTCGGGTTTTTCAGGCTTTCCCCAATGAATATGCATGAGATCTATTAGCATAAAATGAAAGCAGTGCATGAAAATAGCTCTTATGCATATTATTGGGGGAAATCCTGAAAATCCGACTGGATTGCGGCCTTCGAGGACCGACATTTGACACCACTGATCTAGGTCCAGCTAGTGCATTAGTCAAATTAGTTGGAGGTACATTCCTTAGACTTAAGTTGTGAGTGCTGATTCTGAAATGGTTTCAGTCTCTTGGCACATCTATTGAGGGCCCTGGATGGATTTGACTGAAGTTAAGCTAAAATTTGGCAGGATTATTGGATCTTTATTCAATGCAACAAAAAAATTGGCCCTGATCGCTCCACAAAGAGAACAAGACCAATAAAACAAAAGAATTGTGGAAAGTTGATGTCCAAGATGAAGGCTTTATTAAAACAAATAGATAATCCATATAAAAATATCTAGGGCCTGAACATCTGAAAACATGTGGACCCAACACGGTCCGTGTTTCAACACTAGCTTCTTCAGGGGTCCCTATTTGTCCTGAATGCAGGCTTTTTGCTTTATCTTTATTTAATTCACAAGCCTGCATTTAGGACCATTAGGGACCCCTGAAGAAGACTATAGTGTTGAAACACAGGCCATGTTGAGTCCACATGTTTTCAGAGATTCAGGCCCTAGACATTTTTATCTTTATTCAGTGACCATTCTACTAAATTTTAGGCAAATTTGCCAATGTAGAGGGATGGAATAGCAAAAGATATGGAACAGATCAAGGTGATGAAAAAGGGAAAATTAGGTACTTATCTCAATAATCTTCTTTCTAGTAAACAGGCACATCATTCTTGAATGGTTGGGGGTAGTCAATCCCTTACCATGAGATTTTGTATAGAGAGCCTTATTAGCATTTTTTTTTTTTTTTGCTCTGCCTCCCATCACTCTGGGCTGTCCTGCAATTCCTCAGTTTGTATCAAAGCAGATGGTCATCCCTAGAGAGGCAATATAAGAGAGAGGGGTAAGGGGACACTCCCTGAGAGACAACTCTGTTCTGCTCATATCACAACATATTTTTAAACATTTTATAAACATTTCAAACATTAACCATTGACAATTTATAACAAGGTGGAACAAATCAGCCACTAACCTGAGTGCAACCTGCACTAACAGTCTTGGAATTCTTAAAAAAGAAAACTTCCTGGAGTTATTAGAATAGCAGTATAATCTTCTATCCTGGATCTTATTGGATAAAGGAAAGAATCAAGATATCCGGGCTTCCCAGCACATCCGAGGCAGCAAGCAGGCTAAAGAACATCTGACAGGGCAGACTTCAAGAATGATGTGCCTATTTACCAGAAAGAAGATTCTTGAATGGATGGAACATATCAAAGCAGTCCCTGAAATCTAGGGTGTGACAGATGAGCCTGCTGACAGTACTGAAGATCTGAATGTGGTATCCAATTTGGTTGCTACATCTACCCTATGAAACTTTGTTAAAGTATGGAGGGAGGATCATGTGGCCACTCTACAGATTTCCTCAGGGGAAACTGAACTAGACTCCACCCAGAAGGAAGCCATGCCTCTTCTGGAATGTGCCTTTACAGATATGAAAGGACGCTTCCTGTTCCCAATATAGGCTGAAGAAATGGCCATATGAATCCATCTTGAAATGGTCACTTTTGAAGCTGGTTGGCCCCTACGAGCAGCCCTTGCCAGCGCAAAGAGATGATCTGACAGTTGGAACTCATTTGTCACTTCCAGATAACAAAGTAAAATCCAGCAATCTCAGGACTTTGTCACTCTTCTTGGACCCTGAAGGTGTAAAAGCAGGAAACCATACTTCCTGGTTGATATGAAAATTGGACACTACTTTTGGCAAGAAAGATGGTAAAGTATGTAGTATTACTCCAGACTTCAAAATTCTGAGAAAGGTTTCTCTGCATAATAACACTGCAGCTCCAACACCCGTTGAACTGATTGCCAGTAAGAATACCATTTTAACCATGAGGTCCACCATGGGAGGCTATAAATAATAAACTATGGATTCAAGGCCAAGGTCCTCTTCTTAACCTGAGGTCTGAAGTAGAGAATGACACAGGGTCAAATTTTTCCCTGTCCCGGCGAGTTCTTTTCCTGTTCCTGCCCCATTCCTGCAAGCACTGTCCTCATCTGCACAAGCCTCAAACACTTTAAAATCATAAATGTTCAAGGCTTGTGCAGTTAAGGTAGAGCTTACAGGAATGTGGTAGGGACAGGGACAGCGACAAAACTCATGGGAACAAGAAGGGGAAATTGAGTTCCTGCAGGGATGGGGACAAATTTGTCTCTGTGTCATTCAGTAGCTCCTACCATCTCACATGAAGAGACACAAACTAAGGAATTATAGGATAGCCCAGAGTGATGGGAAGCAGAGTTTAAAAAAAAAAAAAAGCTAATGAGGCTCTGTACACAAAATCTTGCTGCGATACAGGTTTCTAAAGCGGCCTGATGTGCTAAACGTTTATAGAATTCCTGTGAACATCAGAGCATTTAAAACTCCGGGTAGCGGTAGAAACCTCTACTGTGGCTTATAAAAGGGGGAGGGGGAGCAAAATTCAACACAAGCATAATTTAAAAGCCTCAGGGGAAACAAATTGCTATTACACAAGGAATTGAATCATGGTAAGCTGCTCATGGTAAGCTGAGTCTATTTTAATCTGTGTCTGAAGAATAAAAATATTTCACCAATAACAGCTAAAAAATAAATGTAAGCTAAATAATATGTGCTAAGAAGGTAGCTAAAAAATATACATACTTCACCAGTCCCAACTACAAAAGCATAAAAGAGAGTTGCTCACAAAACTGATTCACAAAGCTTGCATGCACAGCAAACTGCATACACTGACTCAGCAGCAGCTGCTACCAAGACTGCTTAACTGGCTGTGCACGAGAGCTCAAAGATTATTATCTACATAACTTCAAAATGTAAAACACAAAATCTCTCTCTTGGTAACAGCTTACATTTATTTTGTTTAGCTGGTATTGGTGAAATATTTTTATACTTCAGATACAGATTAAAATATTTATTTTTATTTTAAAAAATTTAGCAACCGCCTATATCTAGGCGGCACTACAATAATAACATTCACAGAATATAACAAACAATACTTTTACAAACATCTTGGGTTACAGATGAATAATCGCATCTTAAATAGATCTTCACAGTACATTTCATCTTAATAGACTCAGTGTAAACTGCTTCCGATTCAATACCATGATTCGGTTCCTTGTATAATAGCAATTTGTTTCCCCTGAGGCTTTGGCAGTATACATAGAGGGCCATTTTCAAAAAGGATTTCTAAGTCTGATTTGAACATTCCCGCTAAACGTCCAAAGTCGGAAGCACAGAAATGTCTATTTTCAAAAGCCGAACCACTTTTTTGAAATTTGTCTACATCCAACTCTTAGGACACCTAACTTTATACCCCATTTTCGACCAACGAAATGTCCAAATTGAAAACGTCCAAATCCAGACCATTTGGACATGTGAGGGACCAGCATTGTGATAGATTGGTCACACTGACATGCCAACAGAGCAGTGGGACACATTAGCGGCACTGCTGTGAACTGCACATAAAGAGTGTCAGAAGTACATCTCACCATATACCCCTTATAATTTATGCTGAGCCTTCCAAAACTCCCCCAAACCTACCAGAACCACCTGTCTACCACCCAATAACCCTCAAGGCTATAAGTGACACTTATATGGCAGTAGAGTAGGGTTTTGGTGGCCTCACACTTTCCACCATAAATGTAGTGGCTAGAGTGGCTTATGGGCCTGGGTCCTCCTTTAAGGTTCACTAGCCCATCCACCAGGTTACTTAAGTTATTAAGAACTGGGTCGCAACTAGAGAATGACACGGGGAAAAAATCTGTCCCCGTCACTACACCGTCCCCGGCCCACCATCCTCTGCACCGCCCCTTCACCGTCGTTCCCTTCACCGCCCCGTCACTGTCACCGCCATCCCTTTCACTGCCCCATCACCGCCACTGCCATCCCATTCACCGCCCCGTCACCGTCCCCGCAGCATCCATATAAGCCTCAGTACTGCGAAACACCATGAAGACAGAAGAGAGTCCTGCCACTGCTTCTACTGCACTGAGAATCTGTTTCAGTGCCTCTGCCCTGTAGTAAAAACAGAACCTAAAATAAATCAATTGACTTGTCCTCCCTTGCAATGATGTGTCCCCCATATTCACCTATAGCTCTAATCAGGTCAATTGTGCACACTAAAAATGCAGGAGGATCTGGAACGTGAGCGCAGGCAGGCAGTGATACAAAAACAGCAGACACCCAACCGATTGCAGTGTTCCGCCATCTATCTCCCTCCATCTCACCTTAGATGTAGAGTATGCCGGCTTTCTTTTTCGCCCAGCCGCATATGCGGGTGCTCATTTGTTCAATATTCTCCTCTGACGCAACCGGAAACAGGAAGTTGTAAGAGAGGAGAAGATTGATCAACTCGAGCAGCCACGCAAGCGCGGCTTTTTGAACGCGTGCGGCTGGGCGAAAAAGAAAGCCGGCATACTCTACATCAGTGTTTTTCAACCTTTTTACACCCGTGAACCGGCAGAAATAAAACAATTATTTTGTGGACCGGCAAACTACTAGGACTAAAATTTTAAAATTCTGTTTCCGCCCCATCTCCGCAAGCTCGGTCACCTCAGTAACTATAGACACCAGATATAACTTCTCAAAACTGATACATTTTGATCACTAAATTGAAAATAAAATCATTTTTCCTACCTTTGCTGTCTGATGATTGATTTCATGAGTCTCTGGTTGCGTTTCCTTCTGTCTGTGTATCCTTTCTTTCATTTCTTTCTTTCTGCACTCAGGCCCAAGAATTGTCCCTTTCTATTCCCTCCCTCTTTCCTTCCTATGTCCTTAGTGCCCCCGGTGCCTCCTTCCCATGTCCTTAGTGCCCCTTCTTGTCTTTAGTGCCCCCAGTGCCTCCTTCCCATGTCTTTATTGCCCCAGTGCCTCCTTCCCATGTCCTTAGTGCCCCTTTCTGTCTTTAGTGCCCCCAGTGCCTCCTTCCCATGACTTTAGTGCCCCAGTGTCTCCTTCTCATGTCCTTAGTGCCCCTTCCTGTCTTTAGTGCCCCAGTGCCTCCTTCCCATGTCCTTAGTGCCCCTTCCTGTCTTTAGTGCCCCCATAGAAACATAGAAACATAGAAGATGACGACAGAAAAGGGCTACAGCCCATCAAGTCTGCCCACTCTTCTTACCCACTCCCTGTCTATGCCCTAATGACCCAATTTCCTTTTCTTGAACCTCGTAGGGATCCCACCTGGGTATCCCATTTATTCTTAAAGTCTGGCACGCTGTCTGCCTCGATCACCTGCACTGGAAGCTTGTTCCAATGATCAACCACTCTCTCTGTGAAGAAATACTTTCTGGTGTCGCCATGAAATTTTCCGCCCCTGAGTTTGAGCGGGTGCCCTCTTGTGGCCGAGGGTCCCTTGAAAAAGAAAATATCATCTTCCACTTCGACACGTCCCGTGAGGTACTTAAATGTTTTGATCATGTCTCCCCTCTCCCTACGTTCCTCGAGAGTGTAGAGCTGCAATTTGTTCAGTCTCTCTTCATACGAGAAACCCTTGAGCCCCGAGATCATCCTGGTGGCCGTCCGCTGAACCGATACATTTTGATCACTAAATTGAAAATAAAATCATTTTTCCTACCTTTGCTGTCTGATGATTGATTTCATGAGTCTCTGGTTGCGTTTCCTTCTGTCTGTGTATCCTTTCTTTCATTTCTTTCTTTCTGCACTCAGGCCCAAGAATTGTCCCTTTCTATTCCCTCCCTCTTTCCTTCCTATGTCCTTAGTGCCCCCGGTGCCTCCTTCCCATGTCCTTAGTGCCCCTTCTTGTCTTTAGTGCCCCCAGTGCCTCCTTCCCATGTCTTTATTGCCCCAGTGCCTCCTTCCCATGTCCTTAGTGCCCCTTTCTGTCTTTAGTGCCCCCAGTGCCTCCTTCCCATGTCTTTAGTGCCCCAGTGCCTCCTTCTCATGTCCTTAGTGCCCCTTCCTGTCTTTAGTGCCCCAGTGCCTCCTTCCCATGTCCTTAGTGCCCCTTCCTGTCTTTAGTGCCCCCATAGAAACATAGAAGATGACGACAGAAAAGGGCTACAGCCCATCAAGTCTGCCCACTCTTCTTACCCACTCCCTGTCTATGCCCTAATGACCCAATTTCCTTTTCTTGACCCTCGTAGGGATCCCACATGGGTATCCCATTTATTCTTAAAGTCTGGCACGCTGTCTGCCTCGATCACCTGCACTGGAAGCTTGTTCCAATGATCAACCACTCTCTCTGTGAAGAAATACTTTCTGGTGTCGCCATGAAATTTTCCGCCCCTGAGTTTGAGCGGGTGCCCTCTTGTGGCCGAGGGTCCCTTGAAAAAGAAAATATCATCTTCCACTTCGACACGTCCCGTGAGGTACTTAAATGTTTTGATCATGTCTCCCCTCTCCCTACGTTCCTCGAGAGTGTAGAGCTGCAATTTGTTCAGTCTCTCTTTGTACGAGAAACCCTTGAGCCCCGAGATCATCCTGGTGGCCGTCCGCTGAACCGATTCAATTCTGCGCACATCTTTACTGTAATGTGGCCTCCAGAATTGCACACAGTACTCCAGATGAGGTCTCACCATGGCCCTGTACAACGGCATTATGACTTCAGGCTTTCGGCTGACGAAACTTCTATTGATACAACCCAATATCTGCCTTGCCTTAGATGAAGCCTTCTTCACTTGATTGGCAGTTTTCATGTCTGCACTGATGATTACTCCTAAATCTCGTTCTGCTGAAGTCCTAGTTAAAGTTTCTCCGTTCAAGAAGTACATCCTGCATGGATTTCCGCTTCCGAGGTGCATGACCTTACATTTCTTAGCATTGAAGCCTAGCTGCCAGGTTGAGGACCAACTTTCCAATGTAAGCAGGTCCTGCGCCATATAATTCTGTAAACTGCATTCACTTACTATATTACATAGTTTGGCGTCATCGGCGAATAGTGTTATTTTACCTTGAAGCCCTTGAGTCAGATCCCCTATGAATATGTTGAAAAGGAGTGGACCCAGGACCGAGCCCTGCGGCACTCCACTGGTCACCTCCGATGTTTTAGAGAGGGTACCATTAACCACCACCCTCTGAAGTCTTCCACTCAGCCAATCATTGACCCATGCAGTTAGTGTCTCTCCTAACCCCATCGATTCCATCTTGCTTAGCAGCCTGCGGTGTGAGACACTGTCAAAAGCTTTACTGAAGTCCAGGTACACGACGTCCAAAGACTCTCCCAAGTCCAACTTTCTTGTTACCCAGTCAAAGAAGCTCCCCAGTGCCTCCTTCCCATGTCTTTAGTGCCCCTTTCTGTCTTTAGTGCCCCCAGTGCCTCCTTCCCATGTCTTTAGTGCCCCTAGTGCCTCCTTCCTATGTCCCTCTCACTGCCTTTCACACTTTGTCCCACCCCCATCCCCACCCCCGAATCCTGCCTTTCTCCCTCCCTAGCCAAAGCCAGCCTGCTGCCTCCCTGCCGCTCAAAAAACAACAACAACAAAAAAAACAAACCTCCTTCCTTTTCCCCTGCTCTTACCGCCATGCTCATGCTGCAGCTACAACAGGAAGTCTTTCTGACTCAATTCTGACGTCGGAGAGGACGTTCTGGGCCAGCCAGGCAGCGATTGGCTGGCTCAGAACGTCCTCTCCGACGTCAGAATTGACGTCGGAAAGACTTCCTGTCGGCTTTAGTAACTGCAGCATGAGCATGGCAGTAAGAGCAGGGGAAAAGGAAGGTGGCTTTTTTTTTTTTTTCGCGCGGACTGGCAGAAATTCAACCGGCGGTAAGGAGGGAGATGGCGGGGACCACGCAATCCTTGATTGCCTCACTGCGGGGACAAGTCCATTCACCGCTCCATGGGGCGGTGAATGGCCTTGTCCCCGTCCCGCAGAGGCCACTATTTTTTCTTCCCCGTTTTGGCAGGTTACCCGCGGCTAAATGCGGCTAGCCGCGGGTAACCCGCCACCGTGTCATTCTCTAGTCACAACCTCTACACACTGTTGCTTGTGCAGATCAGTAAGCTGTTTGGGAACCCATCGTGCGCTATAGCCCAAGTCATTGTGTATTTATGGAAAATGCAGATTCATAGCTAATATCCAAAGCTGCAACCAATGGAGACACTGTTATCCATCAGTCTTCTCTAAACAAGGCATCTGCCCTGTCAATGTGCTCTTGTGCATGCAATGTTGATGGGTGATTATAATGATCTTAGTTGGTTACACCTGTTCTTCCTGCTTTAAACCTGTACTAGGCTTTCCCATACTAGGTATGTATGTACTCTTTCATTCAGATATTTGTGGGACGGGAGGGGGTCATTGAGTAGTGGGGGGTATGTGTGTGTGTGTGGATCATACCTTAATGTATCCAGTGATCATCTAGTCAAGTTTGTGTACCTGTGTGGCACTTAGATGCTTCTAAAACAGGTCTAGGTCTGAATGTCTAAATTCCATCCATGATCTTGGAAAAGGTTCGATTATCGCCACAAGATGTCCAAGTTAAACCTGCCTAAAGCATGCCCATAACACGCCTCCCAGCATTGCTCCCTAGAACTCCGGATGCACAGCGGGAGAAACATCTCGCTAGACGTCCAGGAAAAGAGGTTTGATTATTGGCACTTGGGAATCCTGTCAATCAGGATATCCAAGTGCTGACTTAGGGGTTCTTTTACAAAGCCACACTAGCGGTTTTATCGCACGCACCGGATTAACGCGTGCGATAGCGCACGCTAGCCAGAAATCTACCGGCTGCTCAAAAGGAGGCGGTAGCGGCTAGCGCTTGTGGCAATTTAGTGCGTGTATATTCCGCACGTTAAGGCCCTAGTGCCGCTTTGTAAAAGGATCCCTTAGGTGTTTATTTTTTTTGGATGTTTTAGTTTTTAAAAAAATTATGAGCTCCATAGTATTTCTAATGTTCTTAATGTTATTTCTAATGTTCTTAATGTGAAATGTTGTCACATAGAAATGTTTTTAACAGTTTGCACTTTAAGTGTCCCTGCTGCCACCTTGAAGAATGTAGTAGTCAAGGAGCAGGAGAAACACTACCACACTAGCGAAACAGGGATTCCCCGTTGGGTTTTGATTTAAGGGCCACGTATCTGTTGGACTTGAATATTTTTGAGATAACTAAAGCAACATACTGTACTTTATTTGTTTGCTGTTTGTTGAATATCAGATGCTGGCATACTAATTTAGTTCTGTTCTTGTTTGACACTATTGCAGACATTTTTTATATATATTTTTGAGAAGTCAGGATTTTAATGGAGGATGTTTTTCTAACGTGATGGTGACGGCTTATTTTTTTTTTTCTCTAGCCATGGTAGTTTGAGTTGGGGAGCATTAAGCTGGAAAACTGATGTATTTTTCTCTCTACTTTTTTGATATGCTGGATTTGATTTTATGATTTGATTGAGTGATCCTGCAAAGTTTCAGTACTAATGTTTTTAGCTCAATTGTTTATTGGTCTTTAGACAAAAATGCAAAACCAACCCATTTGGAAACACTATCCCTGAGAGAAAATTTAAGAAAGATCTAATACTACAAATGAAAAATTGCATAATTATACTGGTAGTTGATTCTTGAAATTGGAGGTATTGTTTCTGGTACATTCAGTTGGACAACTACACAACATCT